>NC_069713.1:19297233-19897233 GCF_027358585.1 Pangasianodon hypophthalmus
ATTGAATATTCTGGGATATTTTGTGTGGATTCATGACACATAACCCCAATGAATTCCATTTCAGCTCCAGGTTGTGACACTAAAAAATGCAGCAAAAGTTCAAGGGGGTGAATAATTATGCAAAGCACTGTACATGTCCATGGTATCTATCTGAAAGTTCATTTGAACTCAGCTGGGTTCATTTGCAGAATGTGTATCTAAAGGGTTTTTTTTTCTAACCATGTCGGTACAGATGAAACTACTTCACAGTTCGCTATCTGAATACACTTTCTCTTGTACTCACTGATTTCAGTTATTCTGAAAGGGTTTGGAGAAGCAGTCACTAAGTTCACATCAGTTCTGCTGCATTTATATGAATAGTGTGATTCTTTGACTGTGTGTACAACAGACTAGGCTATTCTGGTTTTAGCCGCATATATATTTTATGCTGTCCCCTGTTATTTTGTCAGAAACACAGATAAATCCTGCATAAAAACACACATACAAATGTTTGCTCCCACATCTCCACACAGCCCTCATTAAACAACGATCATGGAAACAACATATGAATACAGAGAAGCATGCTCACTTGAGTGCAGTGACGCTTGAAGAGAGTAAATTTATGAAGTGTATAAAGAAATGAATGTAGTGAGTGTGAGTGAAGGAGTAGAAGTGAGCAGCCTCTTGACCTCTGGGGCTTCCTTCTCTCTCTATGTGCATTTTCATTATGAGAGAACCGTGGCAATGTGTAGAACAGCATGTCTCCATCTATACCTATACAATCCATAATGCATGAAGCATGAAGCAGTGTTCACACACCAATGGCGTGTTTGCCCTTTAACACAGGCTTTTCTATCTTTCTCTCCTGTCCTCCTCCTACACACTGCTACACTGAAGTGACCAAAAGCAGGAAGAGATAAGGACATGTGAGGTGCTGTTGTATGGAGATGAGTTTGGATATGGCAAGTGCTTTTCAGGTTGAATATAGCAATGTAGAATGAAAGGAGAGGGGAGGGAGATTGTAAATAGCGAGGAAGAATGTGCTCTGTGACACTGCACTATTCACAAGGGCTGAAAGAACATAATTCAAGGAAGTGCTTGTGTGTGTATGCGTGTGTGTAAGACAGAAACAGGGAAGACAAATTAGTAAAAGAGCATGAGTAACAAGGAATGTGACAATATGAGTGTTTTAGTGTACACAAACCTTTTGCAAGTAAACAGAGAAATCGTGGAAATCAACAGAGCATGGTGAGCAAAGAGCCAGGATGAAAAAGTAAATAATTTGTCAGAATTTATATTAAACATCTCTAATAACTGTGCAGTTACACAAACTATACATGCAACTATAGTGTAACTCCTGTGGGTGTTTGAAGTGTTGAAGATGGCTACATACTGACTTAATTCTGACTAAATTCTACATAGGCTCACCATCCACTTTATTAGGAACACTCATAAACCTGCCTATTTATGAAATTATCCAATCAGCCAATCATGTGGCAGCAGCACAATGCATAAAATCATGCAGATACAGGTCAAGAGCTTCAGTTAATGTTCATATCAAACATCAGAATGGGGAAATATGTGATCTCAGTGACCGTGGCATGGTTGTTGACACCAGACGAGCTGGTTTGAGGATTTCAGAAACTGCAGAGCTTTTATGCACACTGGTCTCTAGAGTTTACACAGAGTGGTGCGAAAAACAAAAACATCTAGTGAATGGAAGTTCTGTGGGTGAAAACGCCTTGTTGATGAGAGAGGTCAGAATGGCCAAACTGGCTTGACCTGACAGGAAGGCTATGGTAACTCAAATAACCACTCTTTACAACCGCGGTGTGTAGAAAAGCATGTCAGAACACACGGCATACTGAACCTTGTTGTGGATGAGCTACAACAGCAAAAGACCACATCAGCATCTACTCCTGTCAGCCAAGACCAGGAATCTGAGGCTACAGTAGGCACTAGAGAGATGAAGATTAGAAAAAGACCAGGTGAAAGCACAAAGTTTGTCGTGTATATGACTGCAAACATATCCAGCAGCTTCTGTTTATTACAAATAACATATTTACCCTCAAGATTAAAGACCAAGGAATTACAAGAGTCAACTGCTTTGACACCAGCAGCAATATAGGAATGAGATTTGAACTCTTTAAACTTGAGATGCAAATCAAACAAACAAGCATACCCACAATACACATGCAAACACACACATATACACAGACATGGTGGCAAATGTGCTACAGGCTTCTTAAAATATACGTCTCCTCCTAGACCACCTGAGGTGAACATTTCTCAAACACTGGGCCTTGCTCACTCAATTTCTCCAGCACACTGTGGCAGCAGCAATAATCTGCCCCGGAGACAGAGTGACCAGCTGGCAACACACACACACACTCAAACATGTACACGAACATTCACACACGCAGTGTGTATTGTGCCCGATGTCTGATCCACCTGATGGATGTCTGTGTTGCTAACACTTAATCCAACACTAGCAGAAGCTCCCCGGTCTTTGATTACTGCAACACATCAGATGCTGTGTGTGTATGTGTGTGTGTGTGTGGGTGTGTGTGTGTGGTGGGTTGTGTGACAGATAGAAACAGAAGAAGAGATGTTTTGTTTTTCATGACACAGTACTTTATCAGTGTGCCAGGCCTGTTCACGTTGCAGTTGCATTTATTGACTTGAAACTATTGCTGTTAATAAGCTGCATCTTGAATGAGTGAAGATGTCAACTGCGAATATGTCTCACGCACACACAAACACACACCATACACACACACACACATACAACAGATGCAGAAATTCTCCCGAATCAGTCATACAATAAAACTATGGCTTCTTTTGTGCAGAGAAAAAGAAACCAATTACAGTTCCCTAGTTGCATATTTACATGGGATTGTGGTTAGCGCTACACTGAACTGATCATGTTCATTTGAGAAATACCTCTGCCTCAATTTGCACCACTAGATATCCATTATTACATACTTTTATTATAACACACTCTTTCATTTCCTTTCTCTCCAGTGTGCTGATGTAATTCCTCATGCATGTACTCTGGGAACTGCAAAAAACAGGACTTAAACAATTAATGAATTAGGATTTGTGTGTTCTGTTTCTTTCTGGATTAATAGATCCATCCAGCCATCCAGCCGTTCGATTAGAGGTCGTAACTTGTAATTCTCAACCATCGACCAGAAAAAGCCAAAGAAAACACACTCTCAGCTTGTATTCCTATTCAGGAACTCAACAATGGCTACACACAGCATCAGACAAAAACAAAGTCACACTTTTTACCTTTAAATGAGTTATACTGTATATACAGGTACTTTAGATCAGTCAACATAGTCAACGTTGCTTGTTAAGTCTATAACATTGACTATACAGCTTGCTGTTTTGAGGAAGAAAATATACAACACTCATCACTGTTACCTAGCTAGCTTGATGCTAACAAATGATGAACATGCAGCTAAAGAGTACACACTTCAACACCCCAGCAAAGCGAGGAGCACTGTTAACATTCTGCAATAGCTTTAACTAAGACATATTCAGTGTATAAGCAGGCATTACAGCCACAGTTGTTCAAAGTGAAGGTATGAACCCTGAAAAAAGGTTATAGTGACCATAAAATGAACAATTATATGATCTCAGAGCTGGACCAATCAGTCGGCCGGGCGCCCGGGAAAAAGCACATCTGACGTCCAGGCTATTAATTTTTTATTTGTAGTTGTCCAGCAAACAAGTATGTTCAACAACCACCAAAAAAGCCCAGTACTCCTTCATTTATGTTTGCAAAACAAAGATTTTCATTTGTATGGAGCTGTGTTTAAACAAAATGTACTTCATGGTGGTGTGACGAATGGTAGAACGTTTTTACTAGGTGGATTAATTAGCATGCACAAGTGATCTTTTCAGAATCAGGAACACACAGGTATGTGGAGACGGTGACAACACTGGGCAAAATAAAGTTCAGCACAGAGCCATCATATAACGCTCCTCCTAGTACAACCTTGTGATTAAACAAATCAAGAGCAAATATAGAATAATATCTTTTAGACGTCAAGTGAGGACACAACCACCAAATCTCAAGGCTTAAACGATAGCCGAACGCCTTCTGACTACATCATTTCCCTGTAACAATGCACTTTACTAGCTAATTATTTGGCCATGCGTTATTATATTAAGTTAGCTACTACTTTTTAACCTAATCTGTCAGGTTTCTGGGCAACTGAAACATGCATGGGACTCTGAGCAGCACACTGAAGTATTCACTTGCCTGGTGGGATAGCTACTGCATTTATGTACACTCCTGGAATTTGTTGTGCCAAATAGTGCTAATTAGCTTTTCTCATAGTCAACTCACAAAGCAGCATCAAAAAAAGTCTATCATTTAATATGTACTATACATATATATATATATATATATATATATATATATATATATATATATATTTGTGGTCGTGGGTCATAAGACTGGATCACTACCCAAAATTGAATGCATGGGGAAAAAAGAAGAATCATCTTTATATTTTTATTATAGACAACTGTAAACTCATAAACTCATATGTCATTACAAAAATGTCACTGCACTGAAATACCAGCACACACTTTTTCTTTTGAAGATTTTCACAATTGCGCTGCTCTGATCCAAGTTAAGGCCTGTGCTGGTCAAGAAAATACAAAACTAATCACCCTAGTCATTTTAAAGTCATTTAAATCATTTATCTAGTACTTTAGCTTCTGGTTTGAGGATTATAACAGCAAAGATCCAAATGCAGGATAGGCTTGTGTTAGACAACAGTTTAATTTCTTGCTCCTGATATGAACATCATGTGTAAGGAATTTAACAATTACTTTTTGAAATCTGGAGAACAAAAGTGATGATCACCAACCAAGCCATAACTCACAGCACAACTCCTAGCTAAATCCGTCCAAGGACTCTAAACCCGAGCAAGGCCAACGCTACAACGAGTGTAGTGAGAAGTTTTACAGCCTCTGCAGCTGCTATTACTGTGTCTACCATGACACAGAGAATGGCCAACATCCAACTATTTTTACAAACAGCAATCATCAAAAATATGGATGTACAACAGCAGGCCATTGGTCAAGGCAAGCGTAAAAGATTCAGAAAGCCTGTTATTCTGGGTTGCTAACTGGTGGTCGTAACCACCTTTTATAATTAGAGCTTTTGTAGGTGCAAAATAAGGCCATACATTTGTGTAGCGCATTTTGTACAGTAGGGCAAATTAGGCTTACACACATACTATAGCACCTAAAGCGGTTGTGTCATCATATTCCTGGCTCGAGCTCAAGCTGCCCTGCTGCACTGATGTCAAAACAGGATGGATAATAATAGATAATAAGTAGGGCCATTTGTTTAAGCTACGTTTAAGTAGCATAATGGTGACATGTTTAACCATGTCTGTGTTACATTGGTCATTTACAGATGGATTAAGTTTATGATCAGTGAGGCATCTATATTCCTAAGTTAAGATATATCTATATATAAAAAAATCTGTTTAAGGACATTTATATCCATGCCTGAATTTAGCTGCTGTGTACAATACAAAATTTCTTTTTAGCTTTTCTACAGATGAAACTACTCAATTCCATACTTTTGAGTTACAGTTATGTAACGAATGAAATCTGTCTCATTTTAGTTGTTATTTATGTGTATTATCTTGTGAGTAGTGAAATAATAGTAGGCTACACCTAATCCTAAACTTGGTGCCAAAATGTGTAGTGATCTGGAAAAACCTGTCAGATGTCACTGTGGCTGAATTCTGCCTGTAATATACGCTGACATCTCTATTTTAAAAACACCATCAAAATATTTCACTGAAATGAGGTGGAAATGTTTTTAATCTTGCCTAGGCTATCTTCCTGTAAAGATCATGTTAAGTAAGGAGCCAGTTTAACAAATGCGGTGTTAAAAACAGTCAGTCCAAAATAAAGACAATTAAAAACTTTCTAGCTAAGTGTGATTTCTTCACACAGTGAATGTCACACTTTGGACCGAGTTGTGAGATAGCTACGTTAACGAAATGATCATAAGCCTAATCACTTCAGTTTGTAATAATAATAATCATAATAATAATCATAATAATAATAATAATAATAATAATAATAACGTCTGTCAAATGGTCGTGATTTGCACAAATGGTGCTCCTGCACCACAGTCAAAATGTAATCTTTAAATGCAATTTTCTCCTTTTTCATTTGCAGGGGTAGCCAGACTTTAAAATGCTTTAACTTTACAAATTTCAGTTGAATGTCTATAAGGTTTCCATTCACTGGGAACTAAGAAGTGTAGCCCAAACCTGCTCCAACATGACAATACACAAAGCAAGCTCCATAAAGACATGGTTTGGACTTGAGTGAGAAGAACTTGCACATTGCCCTGACCTCAACCCCACTGAACACTTTTGGGATTAATTGGAATGCAAACTACATGCCAGGCTTCTCACCTGACATCAGCGCCTGACCTCACTAATGCTCTTGTGGCGGAATTAGCACCAATCCCCACAGCCACGCTCCAAAATCTTGTGGAAAGCCTTCCCAGAAGAGTAGCTGTTGTAACAGCAATGTGGGGACAAGCTTCATATTAATGCCCATGGTTTGGTAATGGGATGTTCAGGCACATATGGGTGTGATGGTCAGGCATCCATATCTTTGGCCATATAGTGTATTAGAAACTGTCAGAATTTCACCTGTTTTCCCAGGCCATCACACAAATACATTTTGGGTTATTTTTGAAAATAATACCTTTAATTGCTAAAAATAAAGTAAATTTGGACTCCACCACAATGACATAATTGTCACGTATTCCTTCCTGTGAGGACCTTTTGTCCCCAGAGTAAGTGAAATGCATGGCCACCCACACAAAATAGACATTTCTGTTCACAAGGCTCATACACAACACTCTCTACCATATACACTAACACTACCAGCATCAAACATACCCAAATGATCACTGAGCATTGAAAGACTCAGTGTATGAATACAAAAAAGTGTGTCCACTTCAGTGCAGGCCAGGGTCCAGACCAAATGAAGAGAAGTCTACAGAGAATAGAAGGAAGTGAGTGCAAATAAAGGCAGAAGAAGCAAG
The DNA here is from genome assembly GCF_027358585.1 of Pangasianodon hypophthalmus. NCBI lineage: Eukaryota > Metazoa > Chordata > Actinopteri > Siluriformes > Pangasiidae > Pangasianodon > Pangasianodon hypophthalmus. Next base: position 19,304,318 of record NC_069713.1, read on the forward strand.
TAGCCTCTTGACCCCAAGGGCTTCCATCCCTCTTGTAACACCTTTTCATATATATGTGAAAAACTCGGCAATGTGTAAAGTAGCCTGTCTCCATTTATACCTATACAATCCATAATACATGAAGTGATAGCCACTCAATTAGCAATGTTCACACACCAACATGGCAACATGTCATGTGTGCTCTTTAACACAGTTTTCTTTTTTTTCTCTTTCCTCAGCTTCATTCTCCACTGCTGTGCACATGTATGGAGGTTATGTTATGCCTAAGTGGGTTGAAAAGAGAAAGCAGATAGAACAAAGTTAAGTTTAGGAAAAGATGGGGGTTCAATTTGCAAACTAATTTCGCTATCAGGGAGAGAAAGTGAATATGTTCTTTGTAATACTGTATCATGAAATTCACAAGTGCTTAGTGAATACGGTCTTAATGGTCTTTATCCCAAGGAAGTGTGTGTGAGAGAGTCAGAAACAGGAAGAATGTAATTAGAAAAAGAGCAATGGAAATGAACAGACAAGATGAGTGTTTTAGTGTAAGATCAAAAGATCCCAAAGATCTACTCCAATTCCTTCTTTTAGCTCGAACAAGTGAACAAAAGGCCATAACTCATAGCACATCCCTCAGCTAAATTCGTCCAAGGACCCCAAACCCGAGCAAGGCCAATGCTACAACGAGGGTGTAGCGACAAGTTTTACAGCTGCTGCAGCTGCCATGACAGCGTCCACTTTGACACTGAGAATGGCTAATTTCCAAGTACTTGTACAAACAGCAATCCTCACAAATATTTTTGGACAACAGCACGCCATTGGTCAAGGTTAGCCTATAGGATGGAGGAAGAAAGTCTCTTCCTTGGTGGGTGGTTATCAACATAGTGTTCAGTACAATCACTTACCAGCTAGAATGCTGGTATACAAATACATATACTGTAGGTCATACATATTATGTGGCTTGTAAGTATATAATGTGTTGATTTGATCCAAGCAGTCAGATATATGGGCAGAAATTCAGCTTATTTAATACATCACTGTCCTACTGCCACTACAAGCAGAGTCAGAGGGACTGAAAAGGTCATGAGCATTTCTGCCTAGAGCCACATCAAATGGCATGGACAGATTTAAAAGAAATTGTAGGAGTTTGCAATTGGGACAATGTCTAAAGCTGTGCCGCAGCACTCATTAGCCATTCCCACTCAGACCTCTGGCCTTGTCTTATGCAAAAGGAGTGCCCACTTAATGAGAGATGGCACCAGCGCACATGTCAACATTGATGTCAGTGCCACATGGACTGGAATGCAGACTGAAGAGCCACGTGGCACAGACAGGCACATGAGCCGAGCAAACCCATGCCAGTTAGCCTACGGTACTCACCACAAAATGCTTCATCTGGGAAATAGCATCACACACGTACTGTAGCACTCAAGGCGGCTCTGTAATCATCTGCAGCACCTTAAGCTCAATGTGCCTGCCTGCCTTAGGGTCAATATTAGATATGAATAATAACAGATTTCTCAGAACGGTATTTGTTTAATTCAAAATAGCATAATGGTGACATATGTTTAAGCATTTTTTAAATTATTACGCGAAAATATTGCAGCTGGACTACATTTAATACTTCACTGCAAAAATGACATATTAGCAAATGCAAATATCTTGAATAAAGGTGAAATTATTAAATATCTACTATGAGAGTATGATAAAGCAAAATACTCTTCCTAGACAGAAACTGTAAAAGAAAATCTAACATGATTATGATATTTCACTTGGTATAATTTTCTTTCTTTCTTTCTTTCTTTCATTTATTCCACAATGATATTTTTATCTTAAATGTTTGATTCTGCTTCCTGCAGTATTATGAACTTGGCACATATGATATGCCACATTAGAAACCGTCTCCATTTCACCCAATTGATAAATTTATCCCACACATGCACAAAACAAAAACTTTCCCCTGATTGGCTGAAATGTAGGTTTAGAAGACAAGCCAAATGGCCTTCGATTCAGCTATCAGATTGACCTTGCTATGCTCTGGGTCATCACTGGGTTTTATTATTGCCCTGGACTTTGAAATCTACTGAAGTGCACAGTAGCCTGTAAGAGAGCAGTGATAAGATCAGAGCAGGAGGGCCTGCAGGAGGTCAGTGCTCTATTAACCTGGGAAAGGATTAGCTAAAATCCACAGGGGAGGGGGGATTCACTTCTCTCAACATCCACAAACCTGGGTGCTTGCATGAGGGGCCTCGGCAGGTGTGTGTGTGTGTGTGTGTGTGTGTGTGTGTGTGTGTGTGAGACATCAAGTGACCGAGTAGTAGGTTAGAAAGTGTTTGTGCGTGAGGGAGTGCATGGGGCCCTGATAAGCAATTGAATGTGTGTATGTGTGTCTATATGTGTGTATGTGCATGTGTGTGACCCATGGCATTTCACAAAGGCGCCTCTAAAACATGAGTGCCTGGAGGGCTGCACATCTCTCCAGCTCGCTTATCTGCTGCTACTGGCTGCAAAGGGGGCTGTGGCCCACAGCACTACAAATCTCTCTCTCTCTCTCTCTCTCTCTCTCATACACACACAAACACAGCTGATAGAGGGACGTTGCAGCTTAGTGGGGGGCTTAAGGCATTTCTCAATTTGATCCCAGCACAGGGTCGTATCATCACATAGCTTCGTTTACAACATGGATCAACAACAGCAAGTTTGATTCGGGAAGATCTTGAGAAATCTGTGATGTTGCCTGTGCCGTAAAAGATCACGTCTTACATATTGCTTAATAATTTAGGAATTATTTGGCATAGACACTTACTTTAAATTGAATTTGTCACTGAAATCCATGCCAAAAATCACAATTGCAAATCCACTCATAGCTTCACAGTTTAGCAGTCAAAATGATTTGTGTGTGTGTGTGTGTGTGTGTGTGTGTGTGCACGTGCGTTCTGATTATAAACCAGCACTCACACTATTTATTCACTGTTTGTTTTTCAAGGTGGAAGTCAGTTGTACCATAAACAGCACCTTTCGGCCAATCACATGCTCAGTTCCTACAGCAGTCAAAAGTCTTGTCATTTAGCATCAGGTTTATGTGCATCCCCAATCTATATCTGCTTAAAACTGACATAAAACACCACATATCTTTGTGAAATGGGAGTATTTGTGTTGATTGTTAAACATAGCTACCAAAAAAAAAAAAAAAAAAAAAAACAGGCAAAACTAAGCATAGGGTAAGCAAGGGTTATGATGGATGAAAACATTCTTCATTAGCATATGAGATCTTCTTCATTCCAACTGAATTTCATGAATCAATTAATTCCTAACAGTCTTTCCAGATTTAATAGCATCTACTACAAGGAGCCAAACTTCTGAATCATCACCAAGCAACTGATGAGCTTTATGATTATTAATTTATGAGATACTGATGTTCCCATTAAGCTGTACAGGCAGACAAGCTGCCTCAAAATGCTTAAATTCTTTTCCTTAATCCCCTTAAAATTCCTTAACACCTTAACATTCACATATTCGAACATCTAACATTCACAGCTAAGTAGATTCAGAAGTAGGAAGTAGGAAGTAGATTCAGAGCCTGTTTTGCTACATGAAATTATGATGCCACATATAATGTTTCACAATCAGAATGCATGCTGGGAATGAAGAAACAAATGTGCTTGGTGTTTCCATGAAGTGCTCCTGAGTGAGTCTATAAGACAGTGTGGTAGCCGTGCTCCCTTTAAAGAAGGCCCCTGGGTTATTTAACTAAAGAACAGAGCAAACTGTGAGAAAATTCTACATTTATAATTTGGAGAAACTTCCACATGGAGCTCAAGAAGCTGAAGTCACACCTGCACTATAAAAAAAAAAAAAAAGGAAGAAAGAAAAGTTCAGCAACCCAGCAGACTAAAATATTAATCCAAATATAGATTTGGATTAATACATAAGAACATTTGCATGCTTTTGTGAAAAGATGTACTAAGCACAGTGTGTTTACTAGTGTAACTGTGGGATTTGGGATGAGTTCTGCAGAACAGTGTGTAGCTGAAGAACCAATCCAGTCTCACAGGAAAAACAAAACAAAAAAAAAAACACTCACGTGCAACTTATCATCAGCACCATGTATATGTTGAATATTATTCTGTTGCATAGCAACATATTCTGCACCAACATATTTTAACCAAGCTAACCTCTACTACTATGCTCTTTGAACAAGATCAATATGTAATAAATAATTTCACCTCTTTTTTTAACATCCTGAGCGTTGCCCACTTCATGTGTAAAGTTTGTGCGTTTCATGACTTATGATTAGACTTATCAGGCTCCTGAAACTTCTCCTCTTCTCTTCAAACACAGTCAGTCTTGCTGGTCATGTACTAACACAGCAGGTATACCATAAGTGATAGCAGGACCTAACTTAATTAATAAATTAAAAGTATCCATCATTGATTATTTTTCTATGACAGCATGCTCTGTTTAGTGTATTCTGAAGTGCAGTCCTTTCCTTAATATCTGCTTTGTTGTGAACCTTGACGGCATTTTGATAATGCAGGAATAAACGCGAAATTAAATGATAGAAGGCAATGAATCAATAATGAATCATTAACCATATTTTTTAACAGTATGCAGCACTTAAAAGTTGCTGCCGGTATGTATAGCATTACATTTCTCTTTTATATAGCTGTGTCCATTGATAACAATTCTTAATAAAAACACGACAGTAAAATACAGATAGCTTTGTTCTGGTTAAATGGCAAAAAGCAGACAATCAAACAGAAATGCATGTTGACATACTCAAGGAAATAATAAGGTTTATAAATATGACTTTTTATAAATATGACTTTTCTAAATATGTAAAGATGATTTAAAGTTTGCATGAGAACTTCACAGAACTGTATTACACAATTTGCATGCATTTTAAGTCCTCTACAAGACTTAAATGAAACGCATTTCAAGATGCTCAAAAGACCCCATTAATGTTCCTAAAGTTCTGCAGCCATAATTGAGAATATTAGAGTAAGTAAAGCGTGCAGTGTTTAAAATTATCCATGGCTGACCTTATAAAATATCATTTCAATATATATAAATATATGTAGGAAAACAAAATTTGCATTTTTTAAAAAAGTCTCCTAAAAGGGAATAATATGGATTCGGCAAATCTAGACATTATAAATTGCAAAATATCAGAGGAATGTTTTTTGACGAATCTGTATTTGGTCCTTCTTGAGGAGAATGAGCGAGGGTAGAAGACATCATGTTTTAGTTTCTAACCACTAGCACGTGTGCTCCATGTTTTCAGAGCAGTCACATGAGTAACCCACAGTGCTTATACAGCTGCAGCCATCACAAGCAGCAAAATCATGAATTCTACCACACCAGTGCATTATATTATAGCACTAATACACCACACTGCCTTTAGCTGTAGATCATCAAGGGCTGTGTGCACAAATCAGCAGAATATTTTACCTAAACCTCAGTGGCAAATGTAAAACAGCACAGCACAGAACCCTATCATCCTTTTTTTATTTTCCCTGTGAAGCTAACATGCAACTGTGATTCATTCATAGCATCGACAAAGTGGTAGCAGTTTAAATATTTCATTTGATTTCAGGGGTGTGGATTTTATTATTTATGATCCAAAGAGCTGTGCGCACTCTTGTGTAAGGATTATTGTAAAATAAATATTACCTCACTGCTATAATGAGCATGCAGCTTTAATGATACCTAGGCATAGAAGATAAGATGTTATAGATAGTTTGGCCTCCTACTGTGTGAGTGATGAGAGCTTTACTCTTTTTCTCTCCATCCTACTTCTGTTCAGCTGGACCAGGTACTGTGGTGTAAAAGTCAGCACTGTCAGTGCAGGTGTAAAATAATGCACAATTATGACAGTGCACATGATTTAGTACATGGAATGACTCTACACTGTGCACTAATACATAGCATTTATTATTTGTATTTTTTCAAGTCTTTATGTATGTATGAGATCCAAATGGTTCATATCTTAAAAATCTAAAATCATTTGTAGACTGGACCTGAGGATGATATTATAAATAAGTACACAAGCACAAAGAGAAGGTTGTGACATCAATACCACATTCATTGTACCTTCTATAGATGAGATACATGTTCGAGAAACATGGTTGAACATGTTTGGGGCGTGGCACTATGTGCCATTGTGGTATTCATTTATCATGCTGAGCCTACACAAAAAGCATCCAACAGTCTTAAGCAGCCTAAAATAAATAAACAAACAAACAAATAAAAACAACAGTGCACGTCTTTATCAGGTTTCAAAGCTCAGGCTATAGTGTTTAAATCGTATCTTTAATAGAGAGTGTGGTGCTCTCTTGTCTCTACTACTCTTACACAACAAGAAAACATACTCTATATATGATCTGGAGGGAGATTCCTTCACTCTTTTCAGTCTCATACACATCACAAGTCATGTCATACTGTATACACGAGCAGCCAAGCATACTGATTCACCCCATGACCTGCTACATGCTCTATCATTAGCAGCAGTAATCATTAAAAATCCTCACTCATTCAATGCAGGACCTGTGTAAGCACACAATTATATACCGGTAATAGAGCTGAGAGCTTTGCCTTGCAGGATTCAATCCTTGTGTGAATGTTCAGACACGGTTCTCAGATGCTGAGGGAACCAACAGTCCCTGTGCTTCTTTAGCACAGTTCAGGCCCTGGCTTGAAACCTAGAGGATTTGTGTTTCATAATAGACTCAGTCAGGGAGAGAATGAGCAGGATTAAGTCAGCCTGTATCGGAATAAGGATTTGATGATGTCATCCGTATGAATGAAGCAGTTAGCGGATTAGCACTCCTGAGGCGGAAGTGATCCAAACAAATGGATGTGAATGTCTGGCCAAGAAGAAGAAAGAATAAGGGGAAGGTGATGGCTGAGCTTGACTTTGGTCTGTGTAAAACAGGAGCAGCTCTGTTCTAATCTAGCTAGTCAGATATTCAGACATTTGGCTAGTAACTTAAGAAAGATTGTTATAACATTTACTATAACATAGTAATATTTATTTAGAAAAAAAACATGCATAGCAACTGTTTTTAACCTTTCAGAATGTTTTTCATTTCCATCTTGTAACAGCTTTGTGTGGAAGCCAACATATGCTTTTTCTGTTGCACAAGATGCTTTTCAAACCACTAGTCACAGAGCGATAGTGAATGTTGGCTCCCAGGAGAACATTTAGCATTTGTTCACCTCTGCTGTACAACCATGGAGATGCTTAAATGGCTGCTACATGACCTAGGGCTGTTGCTTTTCCTTTCCATACAGATTACAGGCCAAATAAATCAGACAAACTGATCACAACACACATCACTCTAGCTATATCCACAATTTACTTCATCTCGTTAAAGGCACAGGTGTGCAATATCGTAATAGCGAAAATCCTACTAAACTGTAGAATTCATATAGTTTACAGAATAGCTGTCATTTTTATTTTCAGTAGAATAGCCAGAGAATTCAGAAACTGTATTTCAGCAAACCTGGAATAATGTAAATGCAAATGTCCATTCGGAGCTGATTTCATCAGGTTCAATACAATATGGGACTTCATTTTCAACCAAACCTTCCTCAGCATCCATGTGATAGTATCGGATTATGTAGATTTTCCCATTGCTCCTGATAACTATTTCAAGTCACGAATAATTTGATAATTAGCTGAGGAACTGTATAAGGTTTGTCATAAATAAAAACACACGATCATAGTGCTGCTATTCACAAAACTGAGAAATGCTGGCCTTGAAATGCTAACTCCTTTCCTTAAACTTCAGTATGGTAATCTGATATTAGAATATCTGACAGTTTGTTCATGCTTTTGCCGTTGACAAGGTAGCCCATTACCCTTAATTTATGAGGTAGATCTCTCGGCTTCTTTTTCATGCTCTCCGGCAGTCCCACACATTGTTCAAACGCACATAAATCTGTCCTCTCAGGACTGGATATATTTGGCTACCATGTTCTGTATGTAATGGCCATGCACGGACACAGGCAGCCACTAAAGAGTCCAAGGTCCATTCTATTGTCCCTGTCACTCGACAGTTTGAGCACATGGCATGACCGCAGCCTATTCCCTCCTCTACCGCCCCCAAAATTAGTTGGGGCATGTGGCTATTTGCTCCTCATGGCCCAGGAGGTATGCTAGCCACAGCTGTTGGAGTGGCTGCCAGCTACTGGCCAAGCCTTCTCTCTGCATTTACCCTTATCAACAAGGCTGGCCACTCAGTGCTTCCCGTGGGAGGAGGGTGAGGACAAAGCCATGCGAACTTACTTTCAAACGGACCACCTGGGACATCATGCTTGCCAACAAGCTTAGCGTATTATTAAGCATGCTAGCTAATTTTGCAATGTTCATTCATTCATTCATTCATTCATTTTCATCCACAACGTTTTGGCACCAAAACAAAAAGAAAGTGTGCTTTTTAAATTGGCCAAAGATCCAGGACCAGAAGGTTCCATTTGTGAGCTTTTTGGTACCTGCTAACCTACAGGACCTAATAGTACTTATCATATACACACAAAGAATCCCCACAGAATACGGAGGTTTGTTAATGCTATTTCTGCCATGAGAAGCACCACTGTTTTAATATACACTGGAAAATGGCCTGTGTCTGGGGACATACTGATCAGGTGCACATAAAATTATATGAGAGTGTACACTGCGTTCTCACTCTTGAGCTGGATATCACCCAGATTCCTATCACACCACATGTATCATAACCCCTGAGCATGCTGTAACCATAAAATAACGCAACATGAATCATAACTTGACCTTTGCCTTTTGAATTGGTACATTATAATTTGTACTTTAAAGTTTAAACTGTAATATATATTTTGAATTGTTGTGCACTTTGTATCTTCCCTCTTACTGGCTGCACAAAAGTATTAGCACTGTTCTGAGAGCCAAAAAATTGTAATTGTATTTTTTTCTTATCATTTCACCATGAATTTTACCATGAGTTTTTTGCCCTCTTACATTAATAAATCATTTGTTTCCTCAGCATACAGTCCATACTTTGTGTTATTTTACATTTAAATAAAAACTTAGTTGTATACAAGCTGTAAACTGAGCTGCTGTTTTTGTTAAGAGTTATTGCTTGTTGGAGTGGTGGAGTGTGTATTTTGGTTTGGTGGTGCAGTTGTAGAACAGTGTGAGGGTCTAAATGTGCCCTAGCATTGCTTGGACGGCACTGAGCTTTTTATGTCCTCCATCAAAGGTTGACTGGGCCATATATCAATTCCTATTTTACTATCTCTGCCAGTCCTGGGCATGCATACAGTCACCACTTGCAGCCATTACAAATTACACAGATCTGAAATTGCAATGAGACATGTATCCATCCATTTTAAATGTGTAGTCATTCTCAGGTCAGTTGCTGTGAAGAAATCATAGACATAGAAGTGAGAAAGTGAAATTGACTAGAGTAATATTTCAAGAATTCCAAACTATTATGCAAAGTGGAAGAAAATCCAGTAACATTTAATTTTCACATTCATAAGAATTGCATAATTATTTTTTGTCCTCAATCAAAACTTGTGAGATACATAACCTTTTTTAAAAAAAGACATAACTTTTTTAAGAAGTCTATCACTTTCTCCTTATACACATTAGAGAAGATCCCCTTAATTATCATTATAGGTTGACTGGGAATATTGCATCTTTGTTTATCTTGGAAGTGATTACTTTGTCTTTACTAATAATACATTAATGAAGTACTGAGAATTTTTTTTAAGTGTCCTCCTGTCACCTTTCCCTCTTTCCTGTATTTACTTCATATACAGAGTACAGGTACATATACATGTATATATACATGTACCTGTAGAAGCATGAAACTGAACACTTCAGCTGAAGCCTTGGTGGTTCATTCTAATGAACTTTACTTATTTATGAAGCCCATATGCCAGCCAAATGAATGATTTTAGTGCCCTCAACTAAAGTGGTAAATAAATTTGCATTTATAACATTGTTACATATACCTTGAATGTCATGAATGTACTATAACTAAAAACACACTAATTAAAATTCAAGATAAGAATAAGAATAATTACAGTAAGTCAGTCTATCAATAATGATAATTATGAAAAATTATGAAATAAATTATGAAATAAATTATGAAATAATTACAAAAATCTTTCTCTCTTTTATGCAAGACATTTCATAAAACCTCTAATGTCATCTTATGGGTTTCGACATAAGCCTTTCATAAATTTCTGGCTACCCTTCAAATAAAGAGTTTCCAAAAATTCTTAAATAACCTTATTTCTCTGTGCAGAAGTTTCGAGCTGATTCTACTGATTCTAGATCAGCAGCTACCTGCCGAGGTGATCTAAAGTGGGAAGCAGAGTAGACGCTTAAGGACACAGGATGCTGCTCTGTAGCTGATGCTCATTAACCATTTTAACCAAGTAACAAGTGTTTAAACATAACACACAATTAGCAGGAATGTCAGATGAACGTATTTGAATGTATTTATGCATAGAACTTCATGTGTATGAATAATAATGCTTGAAGTAACATCTCACACATCTCTTTAAAAATTAGACATGACAGTAGGAGAAGGGAATGGCAAAAAAACTGCTTCAGTTCAAAATCTATGAATTTTATCACTTTACCCATTTAGCATTTTAGTTATGGCTAGGCATTTTGTGGCTAGAAATATCGTACATACAATCTCATGCCTGCATGCTGCTAAAATTAGCACTTCCTTCATTTTGGATTTTCTCTGTTGTAGTATGAAGGACGGCCATTTTAAAGATCAACATTGTCAAAGAGGTCTTCTGTTGTTTAACTATATGAATTCATTTACCAAGTTCAACAAAGCTGAACAAGACACAAAGTTTTGCTCATCACATTAATTCATGATGGATTCAAAATTCAGACTGTGATTTTTGGTAGCAGCAAATTCCTTGCAAATTTTGCTTGCAAGTATGAAATACATATAAAACAAAGCAGATTTATATATATATATATATATTAATGTTAATTATTTAATAAATGTGAATATTATTTGGTTTTGGCCAGTATAGTTTGAGAAATGCATTGGGTAGTTGATTAGTAGAGATAGTATGGTTATAGATGGGTAAGAATACAATACATAGGTACAGCTTGTTCATCCCAGTTATTGATCATTTGAGAAGAGAACAGAGAACAGGAACCTTTGTATTTGCTGAATAGTAAAGTTCACGATGCTACGTATTTATGTCATTTGGCAGACGCCCTTATCCAGAGCGACTTACAAAAGTGTTTTGAAGTCTCTAGCAATAAATACATTCTGATAGTGGTTCGCTAGGTCACAAACTAAGAATACCATCAGTCGAAAAACTCTGTTGGGGAGCTAATATAGTAACAAGTGCTCAGACAATACAAAGGTTTTTTTTTTTTAAGTGCTAATTTAAGTACTTTAGGAAGATTTAGGTCTTTAGATATTGTTTGAAGACTGCCAGTGACTCAGCTGTTCGGACATCTAGGGGAAGTTCATGCATGCCTTTTTTGTACCCTGAGAGATGTTGGGACCAGTCGAGCAGTGCTAGACAATTGGAGGGAGTGTGATGTCATGCGGGATGTGATAAGTGCTTTAAGATAAGTGGGTGCTGGTCCATTTTTGGCTTTGTAGGCAAGCATCAGTGTTTTAAATCTGATGCGGGCAGCTACAGGAAGCCACTGGAGGGAGCGTAGCAATGGGGTGGTGTGAGAGAACTTAGGAAGGATGAAAACCAGTCGTGCAGCTGCATTCTGGATCAGCTGCAGAAAAATCAGCATAAGTGTGAACATTAGCAATGTGAGAGGAAAAGCACAGTTGATTGTCTATGGTTACTCCAAGGTTGCCTGCAGTAATCGAAAGTGAGATCAGAGAGTTGTCCGGGGAGATCGCAACTTCCTGACATGGTGATGAATCATCTGGGATGAACAGCAGTTTACTTTTGCTACTATTAAGTTTCAGCTGATGAGCTGTCATCCATGATGAGATGTCTGCCAGGCATGCTGATATCCGAGCAGAAACATGAGTGTCTGAGGGAGGGAAGGAGAGGATGAGTTGAGTGTCATCCACATAGCAGTTGTATGAAAACCCATGTGAGGATATGTCCACACCAAGAGATCAAGTAGAGAGGGAGAACAGAAGAGGACCAAGTACTGAGCCTTGTGGGACACCAGTGGAGAGTCTGCGTGGAGCAGATTTGGATCCCCTCACCTGATATGACTGACCTTCCAGGTAGGAAGCAAACCACTGCCATGCTGCACCACGAATTCTTTGACTCATGAGGGTGGACAAGATAGTCTTGTGGTTCATTGTGTCAAATGCTGCTGAAAGGCCAAGGAGGATGAGGACTGAAGACAGTTTGGCTGATCTAGCATGTAGTTTCTCAGTGACAGCCAAAAGGGCAGTCTCTGTGGAGTGTGCCAGTTTGAAGCCAGACTGATTAGGATCTTGGAGGTTGTTCCGTGAAAGATAGAGAGACAGTTGATTGTAGACAGTTCATTCAAGGGTTTTAGAAAGAAAAGAAAGAAGTGATACCAGTCGGTAGTTGCTGATGTCAGAGGGATCCAGAGTGGGTTCCTTCAGGATGGGAATAACCCTTGTTCTCTTGAATGAGGTTGGTACATGACCAGCTGTTATGGAGCCACTGACGATAGTGGTGATGAAGGGGAGGAGGTCTTGAGAGATGGTCTGGAGTACTGTAGAAGGGATTGGACCCAATGGGCAGGTGGTAGGATTGCAGGACAAGATGACTTGCAGGATCTCTTCTGTTGCTAGTTTAGAAAAATGTGCCAGCGTAGGAGAAGGAGAATCCTCAGTGTGTAGTGTAGGAGTTGGGGTAGAAGTGAAGGCCTGGCAGATTTTTTCAATCTCCCCTCATAAAAGGTGGCAAAGTCTTCAGCAGTCAGGGAGGACGGAGCAGGAGGAGCCGGTGGGTTGAGTAGTGAAGTAGTGAGTAGTTGTGGAGCTTGTGAGGATCTTGTGCAGAGCTTTTCAGCTTTTCCTTGTAGAAGTCTTAGTAGAAGTCACTTCAGATGAGACCTGAAATGATGACCAGTGTATGACCTCAAAGACCATTTAAATGTAGATTACACTCACAAAATGCTTTATCTAGGAAACTAAGTTAGATATTACTTACAAATGACAAGGTATCATGAATTGTAGACATTTCAAAAACACTGTGAACGAGCATCTTGTACAATGATCAGTGGTGGATGTTTTCAGCAGCACTCTGCATGTTGCCCTTATTTACTCATACATGCAGATACATACTACTAGGACAGGTGTGTTAATTCTCCTCCTTAGATCACAGCTCATGGGAGAGTGTGTTGCCTCCCTCGCTGAGAGCGCACATTTGGTGTGTGTGTTGTTTTTCCGTTCTGGTGCCTCCACTTTCATCCTTTGAGATTTAATTACCATCTTCCTTTCACCTCCAATTAGAGAGGCCAGGCCTCTCAGCCCTAATACTAATTCACCACAGCATCCTGTTCACTTTATAAATAAACTCCTAACATCTAACCTGCCTGGCTCCTGTGCATACGCTAGGTATCTGATGCAACCATGGCTTTTTTTTGGAACCAAATAATTTAATGATATAATGATAGTTCAGTGTGTAATGCATTTTAAACTCACCTCATAGAGGATGAAGAATGAATCTCTCTCTGTCTCTCTCTCTCTCTCTCTCTCTCTCTCTCTCTCTCTCTCTCTCTCGTTCTCACTCACTATCTCCCTCTGTGGAAAATGTTGTGTGGGATCCACCTGCTTTAATGTAGGGCTGATGATTTCACTATATGATTTGGGGAAAAAGTACCAGACGTGTACAAGGCGTCTGAAAGGCTCCAGACATCTGAGTTTGAGAGCATCTAATTCTGCTAATATAGATTAGCTCCTGTATTGATTGAACAACAAAGACAGGCGGGGAAGAATGCTCCAACATTCAATTATCCACACGGATAGACATGAAACCAACACCCAGCTTACCGCCAACACCTCCCTTCTGTTCTCTCTGCTAATGAAAGTGACTGGCAAAGAATTATGCATTTATACTTAGACAATGCATATATATTAATTCATTAAGACTAGACAGTTGAAAATTGGAAAAAGACAAGGCAATATTTTCCAATCATATGTACACAACATATGGTCTGCTGCTGCTGTAGCCCACCTGACTCAAGGCTTCACATGTGTGTTCTGAGATGCTTTTCTACTCACCATAGTTGTAAAGTGTGGTTATTTGAGTTACCCTAGCCCTGTGTATATATAACAGCAAATCTTTCTGATTTAGCAAGGAATTGCATTTGAGTTAAAAGAACATTAGTTGGATTAATACAATCACTAATTTTGGTAGCAGTTTATGTATTTCACAATGCTTGGTTAAGGCTCCATTTTCTGTCATTTTTCCACCTTTTGGGGTGGTCCTGAGCTGTTTTTTTTTTCGGTTAAGATATTCTAACATTGTAATAATCTGTCTGAGTAGGTATGAGCCAATGATGTGATATAATATTATATCAAACATTAATTCAGTCTTTAATCGATTGCTTGCGTATTGGATTATTTTCTTCAGTTCTTCTAAATAAAACATATATGTTTCATGTAGACTTTATCTATTTGAAATTGAATTTAAAGCACCATATTTCTTGTTGCTGAAGGTCATCACCACTTTTGTCACTAATGATGAACTGATATCAAAATGTAACGTCAGGCTCTTGCTCACCTACCTGCTGAACAACCAACTCAAAACACCACTATAAACAGCAACTACAGCTCATCCAGAGATTTATACCTAGTTGTTATAATACTAATATCATTTTATAACACAAAAAAGTTTTTACCACAACTAGGGGCTGTTACTGAAGTGACTCTGTTAACTGTCACCGGACACAGTCCTAGTGCACACTAAGAAGAAAAAATTAAATCCACACACCACAGTAAAAAATTGACAGCTGCAGGGAGGAGTTGGGAAATGAACTGGAGTCCACTGTTAAGCACAAGTAGTTGTGTGGCTTTACAATATATAGTAGACTTCAGCTCAGAAGGGAGAGAGAGCACAAAAGAGCAAGAGAGAGCGATAGAGGGGGGGTTGGTGGTGATAGCCATAAGCCGTACTCCATTGCGTGACAGTGCTGATGGGATTGCAGCGATGGCAGGAGGTTAAGAGCTTCAAGCGTCCAGGGGCATACCAGGCCACCTGGCTGCACACACACTCTGCACACATTCAGAATGACTGAGCTGCTCATCATGGGCTGGCTGCACGGTGCGGAAATGAAGAAAAGATTTAGGAGAGCTGATTCTACTGATTCTAGATCAGCAGCTACCTGCCGAGGTGATCTAAAGTGGGAAGCAGAGTAGACGCTTAAGGACACAGGATGCTGCTCTGTAGCTGATGCTCATTAACCATTTTAACCAAGTAACAAGTGTTTAAACATAACACACAATTAGCAGGAATGTCAGTTGAACGTATTTGAATGTATTTATGCATAGAACTTCATGTGTATGAATAATAATGCTTGAAGTAACATCTCACACATCTCTTTAAAAATTAGACATGACAGTAGGAGAAGGGAATGGCAAAAAAACTGCTTCAGTTCAAAATCTATGAATTTTATCACTTTAACCATTTAGCATTTTAGTTATGGCTAGGCATTTTGTGGCTAGAAATATCGTACATACAATCTCATGCCTGCATGCTGCTAAAATTAGCACTTCCTTCATTTTGGATTTTCTCTGTTGTAGTATGAAGGACGGCCATTTTAAAGATCAACATTGTCAAAGAGGTCTTCTGTTGTTTAACTATATGAATTCATTTACCAAGTTCAACAAAGCTGAACAAGACACAAAGTTTTGCTCATCACATTAATTCATGATGGATTCAAAATTCAGACTGTGATGCAAAATTTTTGGTAGCAGCAAATTCCTTGCAAATTTTGCTTGCAAATATGAATATACATATAAAACAAAGCAGATTTATATGTTCTTATATGTACAATGTTAATTAATGTTAATTATTTAATAAATGTGAATATTATTTGGTTTTGGCCAGTAAAATGTTTCTGAAAATGGAATAAAAAAAGAAATAAAATGAAAATGAAAATGAAAATGAAAATGAAAATGAAAATAATAATAATAATAATAATAATAATAATAATGCAAGCAGGCATGTACATGAATACACACGCACACACAGTGTGTATACCTCCATCATCCTCACACCATCTCTCTCTCTCTCTCTCTCTCTCTCTCTCTCTCTCTCTCTCTCTCTCTCTCTAGTTTTACTAATGTACTCTCTATCAGCCGGGGGCTTGTTTATATAGAGCCTGACAGAATTCTGATTGGCTGAGAGAAAGAGAGACTTCACACCAAATGCTCTCTCTCTCTCTCTCTCTCTCTCTCTCACTCTCTCTCTCTCCATCAGTGAGTGGATGACAAGGGTGTGTGGTGATCTGTCACCATGCTGGTATCATCAGAGAGAGAGACACTGAAAGATGTGTGACAGATAGAGTGTCACATTCAAGCCCCTTCTGGTGAAAGAAAAAGAGAGGGACATTGCATGCCAATGCCATATTCACTGGGACAGGACACTTAGTGTACAATTACACATGATGTTAATAAATCAAGCAGAACTAACACACAGGATGTGCACATTCCGTCACAGACAAGTACACAAGACCTACATAAAGTACAGTCCTCATGCCTGCACTAAAAGAGCCTAAATGATTCAATTAGCATAAGAAGAGAACTCACATGCTAACGTACTAGTTATGTGGAAAAACAAGGTAGATTTCCCAAGAGAAAACCAAAATAATGGGCTTTGAAAGTCAGCTCTTTTTTAGCAACCTGATATCTCCACAACAACAGCAGTAGTGATTATGTAATTATGTATAAATAGAGTTTGTTATATAGCTCAGCACTGTTACCTGTAGCTGGGCTGAAATGAAGGTACCACAAGATTCCACAAATAATTCTTCCATGCACCAGTGTGCTGTAGAGTGAACACAATCTCTTTTACATTTTAGAGGCTATAGCAGACAAAATTCATTCCACAATACCAAACTTAACACTTGATAACTGTGTAAATATTTACAGAATTGCCCATACATCAGGGCCACTGCTACATTATTTGTGTAGAGGTTTGTGTTTCTTTCCACTGTTATTTATTGATCGTGTAGTGTTTCAAGAAGATTTAAGCACCGTTCATCTAAGCCTAGCCAGCTAGCAACAAGGTCTACAGGTTCCAAAGGGACATGGATCAGCAGCACTCCATCCCCCCATAGCAGCTCCCTGGATCTGGCTGAATTTTAATGGGATTTCCAGCTCAGCAGGACACACCTGCTCTCCAGCCACAGAGCCCCCCGTATCGATCTGCCCACCACGTCGCACCACCATTCATCAGGCAGCCTGTGACGCTCCAGCAGCAAAGCATCCAGCAGACACACTCACACACACACACACACACACACACACACCAATGACCCTAACCAGGTGTGTTTTACTGACACCAATCACACTGCACAGGATCGTGACTGGTGAAGGGGAGGGGTTGTTTTCGAACAACAAGGGTGTTTTCCAACAGCAATGCAATGAAGCTGTGATAACATTTCTGTGTGTATGAGTGTGTATGAGGTAGGCAGTGAGTGTTTCAAGATTCCACACTTAAATATGAACAATGGCATAAGATTTTAAGAATTATTAAAGAAAATGTAAATATGATTTTTTTGAGAAACTGTAAAGTGAAAAATGGTCACACTTTATATTCAGACTCTTCATTTTCAGAACCTTATAATAATGTTACCTGTATAACTGATATGGAACTACACTGGTATTAGAGACACTTAATATAAACTGAGGCCCAAAAATTTAATATGGTTCATTCTGAACACTACCAGGTTAAATCGGGTTTGATGGAAGGAAAGAGCTATACTATCCTGAGTGTATATCTTGGCATAGTTAGCAGTCTGTGTGGCCGTGCCTTCAAAGGTGCGTCTGCACAACATGACATGTGCCCTTCTGCCACCATCACTCACCTTAACGCCATGGCTATGGCTCCTTGGCGATGTCATCGTTACGTCTCTATTCAATTACTCTGACCTCCACACATGCCCTGGACTCCCACCCCTGTCCCGCTCCATTGCTACAGAAGGTTAATTAAAACAGAATGCGTGGCTAATTTCTTTTCTAACGAGAGTGGGTGAGGTGTGATAAGTCAAAGAGACATTATAGGGCTTCATTGAAAGAGATTTGTGGACAAGGCTGCATAACTCTTTGTCTCACATGTTTTTCTTAGTAGACATACAAGAGTGAATGTAAATGAAAGAGAGAAATGAAAAGGAAGAAAAAATGAAAGAGAGAATGAATGAGAAATAATGTTTTTAACCTGCTTTTGAGTCAACGATTGAATAGCATGGAAGTGAGACATTAGTCCTTGCGGCTGACCTCACAGCTCTAGTTGTGTATATTTAATACTGAATGTGAACACAGGTCAGGGTTCTCGTACCTCTAAACACTACAACTTCTTTGTCTTCAAATTATACATATGTTAATAACTACAAGACAAGATGAGAATTTCAAAGTGAGGTCACAGATCACATTTTATACCATTACAAACACTTAGCATTTTTATCACGTAGCTATGTTACCGTAGCTGTTGGTATAAAATTACTAACTGTGGTTCTCAAATTTTTTACAGTCAGAGACCCCTTTAACTGTAAAAACAGTTTCAATTTATAAACAGATTTAATTTATACACAAACTATTAAAAATTATTTAGGCTCCTGAGTGGTGCAAGAGAAAAGCGTTTACTCTAACATCCGGAGATTGCGAGCTTAAATGATGCCACAGTCCAAGGAAGCAAAATTGGCCATGCTCTCTGGATGGGAGGGGTGGCTCTCTCTCTGTCCCACACAGTAAATCACAGTGTCACTAGCCAGTCGTGGGCATCTGTAAGCTCATGTATGCAGAAGGGGGCACTTTCCTCTGAGTGTGTTACGCCACCCTGTGACACAGCATGAGCAGCAGTTTGTAAAGATGAGGCTGACAGGCTTCATGTGACTCAGAGGAAGCATGTGATAGCCTTCTCCTTCCCGGGCTGGTGGCTGTCAGGTAGCTGGTTAGAGGAGACCTAACTTTTGGGTGGGAACTGCATAAGACTAAATTAGGGAGAAAATCATGAAAGTCCAAAAAAAATAATGTACAATAATATTTTGGCGATATTGAAGCCAGATAGATTTTTTTAATTACTAATCATTCCAACTATAGAACACATTTTTATTAAAACTGTTATTAGATTCCGGTTGATATTATTAAGTATAATAACTCTGATAATGGTATGTTGTGGGTTCTGTCATTGTAACAACATTAAAAATTTGCATATCCACTGGCTATGCAATTCGTCAGCTCCTCTCTACCCCACACACTAATGGACAGGAACCATCACAGGAAAACCACTGAGCTGGTATTATAAAATGCCCAAACAATGTACCCAGTTCCTAAAAATCCCTGAAAAGCTGCACCTTGTACCAGCATCATAGATACTACCAGTGTCGGTGCTGTGATGGTTGACTTAAGGTGGTCTCTTTCAAATGACAGACAAGGTACAAACTGTACATAGCAACCTGGCCTACAGCAATTATACATGTTCAAAGTGATCTATATGGTAAGTGTAGATAATGGACTATAGTATTATACCAAAGTGCTGTTAAAATGCTCGATTCTGATTGTTAATTATTAATATTATTTACTTAGAAATATTTTTCTATAACAGCACAGCTCGGCTCTAATATCTTATTGTTTCTATGGTAACAACTTCTACAGTAAAAACACCTGTATGGCAGATGCTGTACAGAAACAGTTTTAAACATGTAACATTGCTGCTATGGTGAAGTTTTCTGTGAGGAGATGTGTATTCAGCATTTTGGAAGGAGTCTCCAGTGTCAGCACTGCATTAAACCACAGCATTAAACATAACGCAGCTAATAAAAAGTACGAAATGTGAGTTCTAACTAATTACCAACTGTAACTGTTGGCACAATGCTGCAGTACAGGAGAAATAACACATTTCAGGATGTACTATGATGGGATAATGACCAACTGTAGAGTGTTTTGAGTAACTCTGCATCACGCCAAGTCACATCATCCTGTTGTTGATTATTTTCCTATAACAGCATGTCCCATTGTGTTTTATTTCTTACTTATGCAATTCTCTCTGAGAACTGAAAGCATCACAGAGCAATATAATAAAGTGGATCTTCCTCAGTCTATTCTACAGAAGGAATTCTGAATATCTACATCTGAAGCTATTTTGTTTCTTTATTTCCTCATCCTGAATACATTTCTTTATCTGTTCTAAAGACAATCTGAAAGATTTGTTTTGATCATCACATTAATGCCCATTTCTATTAACAGTAAATGTGCATAATCCATTACACAAATCCTGGATCAGTTATAAAAATAGTAATGTGAATATAATCCACTACAGCACTGTTAGAATTTAATAAGCTCTTGTGGTTTTAATGTAAAACAACTTTGCATGTTTTAACCACTCCACTCACAGCTGGAAGGCATGGTATGTGAACTGAAAGTGAATTGAAACAGGAAGCCTCACACATTTTTTTTTTTCATTCCAGCACTACTATTACATAAGTGCTTGTTGGGGTATATAGAAACAAACACATAGAACGTAAAAATAGTCATGGTGTACTCAGCTTTATGTGGTTGGCTCCCTGCTAGGCAGGAATTTGAAAGAAGGAAGAACAAACCTTTTCTTTCGAGGGAGTGTGTGCGTGTGTGTGTGTGTGCATGCAGTTATATGAGAGATGCTGACATGGAAGAAAAATTTTCCCAGAGGATGACTTGCAGGCCTCAGATGTTAATCATTTCAAACATTCCTTAACACAGGTATATCAGTACTGAAACTTAAGAAATATAACATATAGAGCATCCTAGAAATTCAATACCAGACTTACAAGCTTGGTTTAGGAAAAGTATCAAAAAGCAAATCCCACCCAAGAAAGGCCAATCGAGTGAAACCCCAAACAAACAGGTGATCGGTGTGCATCCAAACGGGGTATTTGAATACACCGAGCACAAACACAATACTCTTATCTTGCTTGCTTTTTGATTTCTATTCTTTTGGCTTCTCTGTTTTGAAAGATTAAAAGTGCGGGGGAAGGGCAGAGAGAGAAAGAGGGAGGGAGGGAGGGAGGGATGGAGAAAGAAGAGAGAAGGATAAAAGGGAGGGGGGAGTTTATTGATGTGCAATGCCAGGGCTGATAAAGCGTTACGGGAGAATGGCTTTTCTATCAGTCTCCTTCAGCATGGCCGTTTCTGCTTTTCAGGCCCGACACGTCAGGGGAGGCATGCGGATGCTTCTCCTGAGTTTGGTTCATAGTGCAAGTAATTGCGATGGCAGGAGTGTCTGTGTGTGTGTGTGTGTGTGTGTGTAATTGTATCTCCATGTGTTTTTTGCAGTATGGTGTTCTAAATGCATACAACCATACAAGACCATACAAAATGAGCTACCTAAAATAGGTAATGGAGCAAGCACGTCACACAATGAATATTGATTATATGTGAATATATGATTATCATGGCTCCAGTTCCAGTCATGCCTTTAAAATACCCCCATGGTGGACAATAATACGCAGACCGGATCAATATTCCTCTCCTCACATTCAGAAAGCGGGAGGCCTGGAAATGGCAAGGCTAAAGACTGAGAAGAAGCTGCTACTTTATCAAAAAAACATATTTCACAGGTCCAGCTGATTTACAGCGACGGCAGCCAATAATGACAAAAATGACTTATGGGCCGTGCACAAGAAGGAGAAGGAGAAAAGGAGGTAAGGAAGAATGCGCCCTCATTTTTTAATCAACGCCCTGTCATCACAGCTGTGGCCACGTGCAGCCATTTGGCCGTCTCTGGCTGGCCATCGGACTGAGCTAATGGAGTTCTGCCATTACCGGCCTAAATGAAGGTGACAGATATTAACCTGCAGCTCCAGGAATAGGAGCGCTTCCTCGAATTGTGTCAGAGGAAAGAAATATCACAGCTAGCAGAGCACAAGCCACAGGAAAACAACTCTATTTTCTGTACTTGCCTGGTGTCAAACTAGTTGAAATCTGTCCATTATGATCATCCTAAGCAAGTCTACATCTAGTGTAGCACTCTCCTTTTCAACCATTTATTAATTAACTACGTCAGTGTGGCTTTCTTGGAAATTTCCAGTTAACAGAGTCTTATTTCACCATTTATGGCTAAGTCTTGTGATGCACTGGGTATAAAAAATGCTAATCTGCTCTTAGAAACAGTGCTGACCCCTGAGAATTTCAGTCAAATAAATCTGCATTGTTAATTTGCTTTACATCTTAGAAAACACTCGTTTACAGTCATTATAGCTGGATCATCCACTGCTAGTGCTTGACTTCAGAAGCAGATCATATCCTATATTGTAGATAATAAATATCTATTTGAGTATCTTGTGATGTGTTTGAATGTTTTTAAGACAAAAATTAACACAAAGTCTTCAAACTCTATTTATAATGTTACTATACAGCTAACAACTTTCCAGATTCCAGCTAACTAGCATGCTATAGCATATAGAAATAACTTATATAATAAATAGGTCCGTTGCTACAGCAGTGGCTTATATAAGAGGCAGAATTTGTTTTCTCATTCTATCTCAATATCTTGCTATAAGCAAACAGAATATTCAGTACCATGTCCCATTATCTTGAGACATGCAGCTGTCTGCATTTTTCATGCAATGATAACTGAAGAAAAAAACACTGAATGTTTTGAAATATTTCCTTATTCCAATCAATTTGTGGGAGCTGCTTGCTCTCTGTCTCTCTGTCTCTGTCAATCTCTCTGTTGCCACGAGGCTCCTGTGCTTGAGTGATCAGCCCTGTGTTTTTTCCAGCCCATTCATGGTCTCAACTAGCAGCCAGGGCTCATTAGGAAGCCTGGAAAGCTGGAGGGCAGCCTTGGCCTTCCGTGCAGGGTGAAAAGCTGATACGTGGTTGAGGGCTCCAGTGTGATTGAGGTGTGCGCTGTACTCTGAGCTCAGCTGACACTGGTTAAGGGATCACAGCGTTTGTGTAGTCATGAGACTGAAACTCAATCCCAGAGCATGTTGAGTAGGGGAAGGAAAATGCACCAGTGCACACTGTGAATGGACATTGAGCTCTGAATTCCTTTCTGTTATATCATACCAGTGTATACACACACACACACAAACACACACACACACACACACACTTGAAAATAGGAAGGCCTAAATGTCTTGTCACATGCTGCCGAGCTATCTATATTAGAATGAAGTTAAGTATTTAGCAGGAGATACACATGACTTGCTGCATTCTTGGGTTCGCAAATTTGAGACTGTCAGGATAACCTCTTTAACACTTTACTCAGAAGTGGTAACTCATTAACGCAGCAAGTGATCCAGCCGAATGGCTCGGCGGTGGAAAAGTAAAGGCAAGTCTCCTCCGTCAGTGTCCAGCGGAAACAAACACAGCTTGCTGTCATCATCACCCTGGTTTGGAGCATGCGTCAGGCCTGGTGGAGCAGATGTAATGGGAGAAGGCAGCTCTGTAACCGCCACATACTGGATCTGTGCTTGTCACACGACACTGAGGGTCACGGCTGGGCCAGGCCAGCGAATCACAATGAACGCTGCCATGGCAGCATACAACACATGCTCTTTTTTTTAAGGAAAGCAGAGGAGTGACAAGTGTACGGGTGTGTGCTATGTGCACTCATGTGGAAAGGGCAGTGCCACGTGCAAACGTGCAAATGCGCGTGCATGTGTGTGTGTGGCGTGAGAGTGATAGGCCATCAGTGGCGAGGTCATTGGGTGAGACGTGAACTGCTGCTGCAGCTGAAATACATATATACATATATACAATATATACAATATATACAAAAGCACTGAAAATCTAAATAAGCCAAGAAATACATTTGAGACGTTAATAAATACAGCAGCATCCCAATACAAGCTCTTCCTATTGGGAATAGCTTACATCAGAATATTATACAGATACGTTTCTGATGCCAGTAAAAATTACAGCACTCTGTCACTCTCTTGTCTCTCACACACACATATAAACACACACAGAACTTCTCTGTAGCAACACCATTAAAGCAATTCCTGGTCTAAATATTTAATGCAGAGTACAGTCGATAAAACAATTCAAAGACTCAAGTGCCCAATACTTTGTGCAGTTAAGGGATTCAGATTAAAATAGAACTGACAAGTGAAGCTCCAAAGAGGCATCTTCCGCCAGGGGCCAAGGTTCATGCCAGTCAGGCAGAATGGTGTGAGCAAAATGTGTTATGAGTCACTCCAGCACCGGACACATGGGCAAAATGGAGATCAGGCACAGAGCCAAGATGGGTATTTGGCTCTTGGGGCATCAGCGCAGTCTCCACAGTGACGTAGAGTCAATTAAAATGCAGCGTCACAGTCTGTGCATCAACTGTCTCACTCTCTCCACAAGAGACATGGGAGTTCCTGTCTGATCTCTGAACTACTGATGCTGCTCAGCTACTCAACTGTGCTATTTCATATGCAGTGATGTAATGTTAATTCTCCAAGTGAAGTCCAGAATTCATTAATGTGTGTAGCAAGAACTTCTGAAGATCAAAAGAACTAACTGACTACAGCACAAGTTCAAAGTTTCCTCAATTTTGGCAATATTAAAAAATACGAGATACAAACGAGGTAAAGACAGGCTAATGGAAATTTTATTAACCTCTTATGTTCCTTTCTAAACCCTAAGGCTTATTAGCCAATAAGCACAAAGTAAACAGTGCAATGAGATTAAGCTAACATTGCAATATTAAAGGAGTGAGGAGTGAAAGTGTAGAACCACACACCAAGAGATCAAATCCCAACATTGCCACAGCCATCAGGAGCCGGCAGTCCACAAGAGCAAAAAGCATTGCTCTCTTCCCTGTCAATCAGAGTGACAGCTGCCAATCGTGAGTGTGAGCTGTGATGAGGCATGAGCTATCGTCAAAAAGATCATGGAGGAAGCATGTGCTAGCTTTCACTCTCCTCAGTTGGTAGCTGTCTCGTGATAGGGGAGAGCTAGCTAGAGGATGGGGAGTGGGAAAAGAAGTTTTTTAAAAAGAGATGAAACATGGCAAAATTATTTTTTTTTAAAAAAGCTAAATGTTAGATATCCCAAAAGTCTCTATATATTAATTTTAAATTAAATTGTATTATTTATTTTATTTTTAATTAATTTTAAATTTAAATTAACAGTTTTTAGCAAAATGGCTTCCAAAATTTTTCCTACTTAGTTTTTTTTTTTTTCATGGAGTCTTTAAGAATGCCTTTGACAAAAGAAGTATGTATTGAAATTATTCTCGTGGCTGGATCAGAAATCTGTCGCAAGGTTGTGATGGACTTTAAAAGGAAACATGGCAAACACATCACACACCACACTGTACCCAATTTATTAACAAATTCACAGGGACAGAAGTGTCGCGGACCAACTGAGAAGTGGACGTTCACGAACATCCACTGACGAAGGCACAACTGATGTGGTGCTGCCACTACATCTAAAGCTACCCCCACTATGTAGGGAGATTCTTGGGACACCCTGTACAATCTTAACAGTTTACTTTTGATTTTTTTTTTTTCAATAAATGCCCACATAGTCTCATGCTGGCAAAACTGTAACAATTCAAAAGTTGCAAAGGTTTAGATTAGAGGCATCATATGAAATTGAACAAAATCTAACATCAACTCCTCACATCCATTAAATCCATCCATAATTTGCATGAGATCAGGTTTGTTGCATTTCACTTGTCCTAGTCTAGTTTGCACTGTATAGGATCTGCTCAGTGTTCTCTCTGCATATTAGAGCTGTGTAAGTGTGTGCTGTGTGGCCTCTGCAGACTCACTGCACTCAGACGTGCCCCTGCTTCGTTACTTGGCTTCACAAACAGCATAATTTCAGACTGACATCGCCTCAAACGAACGGCTGTCATGCCCAGTGCTGCCTTGGGGGAACTCGTGGGACACCCGTTCAAAAATGTCCTACTTGCCAGCAGGAAAAAAAAAGCATGAGAGAAAGAAATAACAAACTGCACAGGCCCTGGGAACAACTGTTTAAGTCATGACAGGAAAAATGGCCAGTGCTTGGGGACAGAGAGAGAGAGAGAGAAAGAGAGAGAGAGAGAGAGAGAGAGAGAGAGAGAGCAGAGGTGTTGGGAGTGTGTCTTTTCAGAGTGAATTATTCTGCTTCGGCAGTAATGTGGTAGTGTGTACTGATGTACACAAACAGCTCGGATTAGCTTAGCTTTTATTAACCGTGTGACGGTTGACGTATTTTCATAAATAGAACCTGCATGACTGACCATTCATGTCCATATACTGTATATTCACTAATTGCACTCAAAACATTTTCAAAAAAATATTTACAAAGAATGGCTGATATGCACCATGATTTTTTTTACTTCTGGAGAAACAGATTTTATTGCTACAGAATATACAAAACCAGTTATGTATTCAGGTTGGTAGTATACTGAATTGTCTGTGAATAGGATGTACAATATGTGTGTGTGTGTTTGTGTGTGTGTCTTTCTGGACTACCTGGCCACACTACAAAGTCTTCTCCTTCTTTCTCACTGAGTTACAACCACAGGCCCTTGTCTGATGCCAGTTCTTCCAGCTCTGGTGGGCGTGTGCCAGTGAGCAGGGTCTGCCTCAGCTCCACAGTCTGGCATCCTGCACATGGAGCCGGGTGCCCACTACACCCTCATCATTTACATCCATTAAGTCAGGGATGGTTGGTGAGAGAGTGTTCGCCAGAGGCCCAGTGCCAGGCCTATAGCAGCACAACAGCAGGCCTGCTGCTGCCGATAAACAGAGAAACTCCACTCTCTGTCCAGTTCTGTTCCCTCGCTGCTGCCCACAGACATGAGAACAACATCCAGCAGCCAGTGCTTTTATTTTCTCCATTTCAGAAAGTTCACATTTATCTAGTTTAATGGAAGGATTTTGTATTCATTTCACAGAAAGTGGGGTGACAATGGGATTTTTAGCAGGCAATAACAGATTATACCAGACATGAAGGATCTCTTGATGTAGTTATAATGCAAAGATATACTAGCTATGAAACATTTTCATTTAAGTCAAAGTTGGGAGTAGCAGCACCCAATAAAGCAATAAAGTGTCATCTTGAGATTTAATATTTTTCCATTTTCAAAGAATATTTTAATCCATTTTTCCCAAGATGGGAGTCACATGACATTAAGACATTACCCTTGCAATTTGGAGTATAACTTACATAAATTTCCCAGGCTTAAATAATCTGGCAATTTTTTAAATTAATGATCCATGCTAATCTTTCTAACATGGAATTCTGTCACCTGAAAAACTCTTTATACATTGATGTGACTGCAAAATTTTCATTCTGAATATGAGTCAGTCCATAAATAGTGCTTCAGCCTAAATCACACACCTCTGTGTATTTTCCGAGTCACTGTAAGTTGGCTGTATGTTCAGTAAGACACTACCTTTAACAGATTACTGCTGGCATACTCCACGCTCTCTGGTAGTGCAGGAAAGCAGAAGGTTAACCACCCAACGTTAACCTCGTTCTAATTCTGTCTTCCTCATGACATCATCAGCCAGCACCCCAGCAGTGGCTTTCGATGTCACTATTCCCTGACGATTCCTTTAGTGAGAACATGCACAAGGACCTGGGGGCTCCCTCCTTCTCTTATTTCATACCTCACTGCTTACGATCCTTCATAGTCAACATACTAACCTCAACCTGTCTTGGGGGCGTGCATTCACACGTGTGCATACATGCATACATACAGCCACACACACCTGACATACTTACAGGAGAGAGAGCTTCAGCTCTTTCAGCAAATCCTTTATGGGGCTCCACACCATGAAATACAGTTCTATGTTGTAAAGAGAGCACAGACCCCCTAGACTGTCTTATGCCATCTGATTTTTGTGGTAATGGGAGTAAGTTATTGTGCTGATGTATTAAGTTATTAGTGTGTACTGCACTAAACAGATCGATCAGCTTCACTAAGCCTATATAAACAGTTTGTAGTAATCAGTGTTCATGAACTAAAACTGAAGGAGAGCTGGTTAAATATTTTCAAGATGGTCATTGCATATTGCTTATTTTGAGATTCTTTTGAAAAGTAATTTCAATAAGAATAACTGATGAGCGTTGTAAATAATTTCTACTTCTGCTTAAACATACAGAGCGTATATGGTTAAAAATATATACATACCACAGCCAGATAGTTCAGATTAAGGTGAACTGTTTGCTGACGTAGAGCGAGGAGGTCTGTGATTTCCTAATTCTGTTAAAAAATTAGTATCCACCATCATCAAAAGTTTTACACCTATAGATAATGTCAATTGGACTGTAATGACAATTTTATTTATAATGAGAAAGTTACAAAATGTAAAAAATATACACCACCACAGTGGATATATATATATAACCATAATTTTAATACTTGGATGAAAATCCTTTGCAGTCAATGACTGCCTGAAGTCTGGAGCCCATGTTCTCAAAACTTTGGGAGTTTCCTCCCTGGAGATGTTCTGCCAGGCCTTCACTGCAGCCACCTTCAGTTGCTGCTTGTTTGTGGGTCTTTCTGCCTTCAGTCTTGTCTTCAGTAAGTGAAAAGCATGCTCTATTGGGTTGAGATCAGGCGACTGACTTGGCCATTGAAGAATATTCCATTTCTTTGCCTTTAAAAAGTCTCGAGTAGCTTTCGCAGTATGTTTAGGGTCATTATCCACCTGCACTGTGAAGCGGCGTCCTATCAGTTTTGTAGCATTTGACTGAATGTGAGCAGAGAGTATAGCCCTATACACCTCAGAATTCATCTTACTACTTCTGTCAGCAGTCACATCATCAATAAACACCAGTGAGCCCGTTCCATTGGCAGCCATACATGCCCATGCCATAACACTGCCTCCACCATGTTTGACACATGATGTGGTATACTTTGGATCCTGAGCTGTTCCTTTCTTTTGCCATACTTTTCTCTTCCCATCATTCTGGTACAAGTTAATCTTGGTTTCATCAGTCAAAAGAATCTTATTCCAGAACATGGGAGGCTTTTTTAGATGTTTTCTGGCAAAGTCTAATCTGGCTTTCCTGTTCTTGAATGTTACCAGTGGTTTGCACCTTGTTGTAAACCCTCTGTATTTACATTCATGAAGGCGTCTCTTCTCCAGAGTATTCTTGACTTCTGTTGATGTTGTGAAGGGGTTTTTCTTCACCAAGGAAAGGATTCTGCGATCATCCACTTTAGTTGTCTTCCGTGGTCTTTCAGGCCTTTCGATGTTGTTGAGCTCACCAGTGCTTTCTTTCTTTTTAAGAATGTACCCAACTGTTGATTTGGCCACACCTAAGGTTTTTGCTATCTCTCTTATAGATTTATGTTGTTTTTTTCAGCCTAATGATGGCCTCCTTCCCTTGCATTGAGATCTCCTTGGACTTCATATTGGTAGCTCCATTCGAACAGCTTCCAAATGCCAACTCAATACCTGATATCAACTCCAGACCTTTTATCTGCTTCATTTGTCTTGAAGTAACAAGAGAATGGACCACACCTGGTCAATTAACTTCTTGTCAGGCAATTGTCCAAATACCTTTGAGCCCCTGAAAATGGAAGTACTTTGCTTAAAATGGCTGTAATTCCTAAACGGTAAATGCCATATTTTTGTGAAACCTCTTAAAATAAAGCTGAAAGTCTATACTTCGATCACATCTTGACTGTTTTATTTCAAATTTATTGTGGTGGTGTATAAAGGCAAAATCACATAAACTCTGTCATTGTCCAAATACTTCCAGACCTGACTGTGTATGTATATGTATATATATATATATATATATATATATATATATATATATATATATATATATATATATATACATATGTATGTATATATAGGTTGGTATTATATAATTTAGGTTGGTATTCATACATCCCAGTTTTCAAAGGCATACATACTTTGTTTCAAAACTGATTACACATATTAAAAGTTCCAAATTAAATCGCTAGGTAGTTGGATTTCAAATTAATATTGGTTACCTAAGTAGCAAACTGTATATTGAACTAAATCAAAACACTAAAACTGATTGTTATAGTAATGAAAGATATAATGCCAACTGTACAGGATGTTTGCAGAAATATCAAACAGTGGATTGCCAAATCACAAATCCTGAATTAAGCCTTACAATACAGACAGCGTAATTTCATTTTGAATGACCTTTATGCGAGCCTGTAAGGAAACCAGTAAGAAAACAGTAAACATGCAGACATTTGCAAGTGACAACATGGCATTTCACCATCCTCTTCAAGTAACACATAGTTACAGTCCAACCAGTGGTTTTCCACCCACATTATTCACCATTACTTAACACCACATAAGTGGTGGAAAGTTTATTCAAGTTAATTTTTCATTTATGGTAATAATTGTAGTTTTTGCTTCTATCATTTTTCATGTGTTATTTTTTTCCTACTGTTGTATATGGCATATTGCATTAAGGAGGATACACAATTACAGCACAACCTATGGTGATGCCACTAGTTGTCTGGTGTTTTGATAAAAGATTTTACTTTAAGGCATGTTTACAGTATTTTTGTACTTGTAGTTGTAGTACATTTTGGTCATAGAATAAACAGTGGGTTTGTTCAGAGAAATGTGAAGACTTGAAAAAGTGAACTTGGAAGTGAATAATGCTTATTAACACTTCTAAAATAAAAAATGTAATAAAATGAAATACAGTTATTCATGGAGTGTAGAGTTATTCTGTATAATTCTTAATCTGGATTCTGTTACTACATCACTGATGTCTTAACTGAAGTTTATAGGTTAACATTAGTAGGCAGTCAATTGCTGGAGAGATGCCTGGACAAATGGGAATGTTTGCATGAGGCTTCTTCAAGATCTTTACCATCTATAGCCTTTTACTCTCAGGTAAGAAGAAGGAGGAGGAGGAGGAGGAGGAGGAAGAGGAGAAAAGCTCTTCATACAGCATAAAACTCCATGCTAGCATTTTAAAAATGTACCTGCTAGGTTTAAGATATCTTATAATAACAAGCATGTTTGCATTGTCCATGATAATATAGGTAATTTGTTGGGTTAGATGGCAATGGTGGTGAAAGGCTCATCCATAGTATTTCAAGTTGTGCTTGTATGTTTTGCTAATGCGTGCACGGAGAGGTGTGTTGGGATGTTTGTATTTTCGTTGACCAAAAAAGCTCACCTTATCCCTCTGTCGGAAGCCTAATGCCCTCCCACTTATTCGTTCTCACTCTGTAAATGACACAGAAATGTTTTAATACAATTCTGGCTTTTTGCACATGAAATATTTTAGTAGTGGTTGAGTCTGGCTCTCCATGTTGTAAGCATGAAATGCACATCACACATTTTAAGTAGAAAAGTGCCCCTTAAATCAAAATTGCTGTTTCAGTGTTTTTGTACCTGCCCCTTAGTGTTATGAACACCAGTATAATACTATATTTGAAACAAAAGAAAATAAAATAGTTTTGGGAATATTCTTATTTTAATTTTTCCAGAAAAACGATCAAATATTGTTGATGATTGATATCTAGGCAAAACATTGTGATTGTCCATTTATATAATCTCTAGAACCATACATGTCCCACCCTGTCATTAGCAGTAAACATGGTTCATCAGTGTGTTTTTGGCCATGTATATTCCCATGTACTATTCCCTTTTCCATCCATTCTTTGGTTAAGAAAAAAAATGATAGTAGTTTATTCATTTTGAATAGGGAAGAATTTGTAGGAGGTGGTAGTTATGAGACAGGCAGGCTTCTCGGAGGAGTGTTTTACCAATGTCAAGCTCTCAATGCTTGTCCAGAGTTATTTCAATTAGGTGGGAGAGTGGCCTATCCCGAATGCTACTGGCTGTTGTCCTAAGTCAGTCAAGTACTTCAACACAATGTCACACTGACTTCCTGATTCAGAAGGAAATACATCAACATGCAGATTCAAATCACAGCTAAGAAGCCATTTCATGGGGACTTTAATAAATCAGCTCAAAATGATTAGTAAATTCATGGCACACCAAAAGTTAAAAGCAACTCTCACTTCAACAGCAGGACATTAAAAGAGGGAAAAATCAGCCTTTACAAACTCTGAATGTAAAAAGGCAGCAATAATAGGCTACTGGGAAAATGCACACAATCCCAAGTGTTATGTTAAAGGCTCGAACTTTGCAAAGAGTTTCAGCCAGCTGTGTCGATAGATCAGTGTGGAAGGAGGCTCCCACCAGGACACGCTGTCACAAGCCTGATGGGCAGATCAAGTTCGACTCTCAGCATGGAGAGAAAAAGAGAAAGAAAGGGAAAAAATGGCTGAACTGAGTGAAGCCGACAGAGTGGTTGAAAGGATGAGAAAAAGGTTGTGAGTGTTAATTACAAACAGCCTGCAGAAAAGGGGAGAGACAGAAGAGGGGAGATTAAGTCAATTGTGGAGGATGGCCCAATATAAACCAGGGTAGAAAAGGCAAGGGGAAAAAATAGCTTTAATTAGCATTAGCTATCATTAGCATTCAGAAGGCGGAAGAGAAGAGGAACACAAGGACAAATTTGGGTGATGGGCGATTTTTGGAGAGCAGCTCAGAAGCTTACAAACTGTAGGCAACAACATTGTGTGTATAGTCAGCTGATTCCTCTCCTCTCCTTCACAATGTCATCACCAGTTACTCTCATGACAAAGGTGCAGAGCCTGAATTAGTCCTGTGGTTTCGTGATTGTAATATAGAACCAATTTGCTAGTCCTCCACCGTGAAGAAAGACATATGGCTTGATTAATGAGTACTTGTGAGACGATTCCCAAAACATGCAATGCAGCAATTCAAAGTAATCAGTAACCAGCCTTTCAAATATTAGCACATCGTTATAAAAACAAGATGAGTAGATTTAAGAAATTCAAAGCCTTTAAGGAAAAACACAAAAGATCTGAAGTAGAGATCATATTTAGGGCTGGAAACAGGGGACAGAATAATGTTCTGGAGAATAATCGACTGAATGCTAAAAGTGATAATGCTGACATGAAGTGTGCTGAGTAATTTTGTCTTTTCACTCGTTCAGCACTAGAGAAGCCAAACATATGAAAAACACTTTGATGGACACTAAATTGCATGTAGCTTCTCCTCCTTAAACACTCAAGTAAATCCCTCAAACTGTGACACTTACCATATCACAGTGCTGGCTTTTTTTTTTTTTTTGCAAAAGAGCAACTCAGTCTCCTATCCCACATGACACCATGCTTCAGCATAACAGTAGCTCAGTGTGCACCATCAAATCCTCTTCTGTGTCAACCATCCATCAAACCTGAACCTCCCCAGCACCTTGAAGACGATAACTCTGCGTGCCAGCAACCAATACAGTACATGTCACTCTGACAGCTAAGGACTGTTTATGTACGAGCAGTGGTATAAACACTAGAAATGTAATTGTACTAGAATAAATGTAAGAAATGTAATTACACAATATTAACCCACCTTACTTCAGATGACACTGTTATTTACTGTGTAAATATATATTCACTGCTTTTACATTACACTATATGGCCAAAAGTATGTGGACGCCTGGCCATCACACCCATATGAGGGCCTTCCCCAAACTGTTGCAACAAAGTGGGACGCACACAATTGTATACAATGTCTTTGTATGCTGTAGCATTAAGATTTCCCTTCACTGGAACTAAAAGGCCCAAACCTGTTCCAGCATGACAGTGCCCCTGTGCACAAAGTGAGGTCCATGAAAACATGGTTTGCCAAGGTTGGAGTGAAAGAACTCGAGTGTCCTTCACAGAACTCTGACATCAACCCCACTGAACACCTCTGGGATGAATTGGAATGCTGACTGCACCCCAGGCCTCCTCGCCTGACATCAGTGCCTGACCTCACTAATGTTCTTGCGGCTGAATGAGCACAAATCCCCACAGCCACACTCAAAAATCTAATGGAAAGCCTTCTTAGAAGAGTGGAGGTTATTATAACAGTGACAAGGGACTAAATCTGGAATTGGATGTTCAACAAATACATATGGGGGTGATGGTCAGGTGTCTGCAAACTTTTGACCATACAGTATTGCACATCGCTGTGATCATTTTGGGGGAATAGTTAGCTACAAGTAGCAATGTTACTAGTGTAACTTAATTTTTGCAGTAGCTGTGCTATGTAAGGAATAAAACATGATAGGCAGTGCTGTTATAGGAAAATAATCAATGACAGGGTGGTGCGATACAGTCCAATGCAAAATGACGCATCATGCTTTTTATATTTAGAGATCATTTAATAGAATGTCCATGAGACAAGTTAGTTCCCTAGCCAGCCTCTCTTTTTTCCTCTCTTGACGTTTATAAGGCAAAAAATGAAGCTTATCGTGATACTGAGAAACCTCAAAGTTCTGAAGACTTTCCTATGGCCACGACCGTTCCAAAGTGCTGACAGTGGAGACTCCTTCCACAAAATGTTAAACGTCTCTTTACAGAAAAACTTCACTATATCAAAGAGTATATGTTTTTCTTTCTTAAATAACAACAAATTTTTTAAATCCATTTATTTGATTAGACTATGCCATAAGTCTCTGTGAATTAGCCATTACTATAGAAACAATAAGGTGTTCGAAAAAATGCATTAATATAAACTTGTCATTTGAATTAGAGACAATCAGGGCAGTGCTGTTATAGAAAATTAACACATTCTGTCTAATCAGATTCAAGATTTCTACAATACTGTGGCATGATTTCAAAATAATGCAGCTTTTCCAATAACAAGCTACTTTTTTCACCAAGTAGCACAATAAAACGCTACATCACTTTCTTTCTTTTCACATAACCAAAATCGCTTTTTAAATCAAACAAATCACAAGGTGCAAACTACTGTGTCAGGAATCAAGCCTAACATTTCTAATTAGTGTAGAACAGGCTGGAGAATAACAGGATTGCACTACAGCTACACAGGAGGCATTTTTCTAGCAATGAAAACAAGACTATTGAACATCCATGGCCATATTTATCAGTGTTTATGAGCGTGAAAGCTTAAAACAGTGATGAAAGCACATTTGTATGTAAACTGTGCAAACCAGAATGAAAATGCTGTTAAAATACAAACCGTTAGGCACCAATTTAAAGATACATAAAGGAGGGTATATCATCTGATTTGTGTTAATGTTTTTGATTAGGTAGCTAAGTTAAGACAGTGATCAGGAGTAATAGCATTAGGTGTTTTAATTTGATTAAACAGTGAATGATCAAAATAGCTAACTGTTTAGATGGAGCATGACAGCCCAGTTCAGGAATGGTTTAGCCTAATAGCTAGCGTCAAACAATATGAAATAACAAGCAAGGATGACGAGCGTTATTCTTCATATTGCTGCAAACATCCAAACACAACTGGTTAGTTCAGTGTTATATTGATTACCATACACATATATATATATATTAGTTAGCTAACAAGCTAGATAGATATTTCCAGAAACCAACTGATGCAAGAGTAGTGAGTGAGCCCTATCTGTATCTGTTGCTTTTCTTTTTTGATGATTGTTGTTTTACAGTTACGTTAACTGCTTCTTACTAAGAGTGTTTTACAAATAGAACTGCAAAAACTCTGTACAAAGTACTGTACTGTATGTTTTCTTTTGTGCAACAAATTAGCTGAACAATAAAATGAAAACATCACAGCTGATTTTGCTCAATTTGACGAAGTAGCTTCAGTGTAGTTAGCTACTATTTTTAGGAGCTTGTAGTGTAGCTAGCTATTTTATACAAAGGGTAGTTAGCTATTTCAAAAGGTAGCTATTTTAAATAAAAAAAATAGATTCAATATAGATTCCCCAAAACTGCATCATGGCATTTTTATACTTGTACACAGTCGTCAAACAGAACATCAATACGACTGGCTTCCCATCTGAACAGAGCTAGTAATTACAGTACTTTTATCCTTCTCAACCATCGCAAAATACAAAATGTTGTTTTGTCATAAAGTATCTGACTGCTGTTCCTAACCAGATGTTTTGTTGTTTGTGTGGTTTTTTATGTCATGTGTATTTTAAGGACAGCTTCCTGCATATAAGATGTTTGCAGCAAAAAGAGTGACATTTGTCTCCATTAGGCACAGGCTAAACGCTTCATTAAGAAGGAGTGCGAGGAGAAATGTAACCCTCACTCTCTACTTGTGTCGGAGGCTAAAATCCGCCGTGACGTGTGATGTGTTTGGGGTAATGGCAACTGTCACAGTGTCAGACAGGGCATTTGTGGTCGCAGTTTGTGTCAGCACAGCCCATCAGAGGGAAATTACACAGCAAAGAGAACACAATTAGCTTTCCAACTTGTTAAAAACTGTCTCTCCCTAAATGAGCTCCACTTTGGAAAGTAAAAAAAAAAAAAAAAACAGCTCAAACTAATCCCAGTGTTTATTACACATCTTTTCTTTTCATCCTTCGCTTCAGGGTTCACAGAGTGAGTAAGGAAGTTGGGGAGGAAAAGAAGAAAAGGTGTGAGGAGAAACTGAAGCGGGTGCCATCACTCATTCCTCAAATATGTGACAACAAATCATTATGGGTACCAGGACGATTGATCAACAGTCAGCTGGTAATTGATATCAGCAAAGCGTTTTTTTCTTCTTTCCTCTCCACACTCTCATCTCTCACACACTCAGGCCACCACGGTGTCGAAAATATTCCCTGACACCATGTGGCACGCTCAACGAGGGGGCTGCTTCAATCTATCAAAGGAAAATTGAATTACAGTAATAACTACGCCAATGAGATCTTATTTGTATGTGTTTGAGCCGTTGCGCCTTTTTCACCTCGTATATCCCTCTATGCTGAAGAAAGCACCTCTTGTACCTGCGAGCATGCAATTCAAACATATTACAATCAATTGTTTTGTGCCTTGAAGGGGGAGGGAGGATTGTATTTACAGCACGGAGATGCTTCCGTCGCATCGTTGAGTTTAATTAGTAATATCACACATCGTTTTCCACACAAGCTAAGTTTCAGTAACCATTAATGACCTTCATTTGGGTCTCATTGGCTGCGATGCAAATGCACATGCACTGGATACAATAGTGCCAAAATAACAACACACCATTTTACTTCCTCCTCCAGACAACTTTCAAGTTACGTTATGTAAATCATTCAGCCATTAAATTGATGTGCCGCAAGATGGTTAAAAAGCATGCATTTAAAATGATATAAAGCAACCACTGAGAGGGAGAAATCCTTAACCCTTTAATGCAGAGGGCAAAAATTATTCCAGATGTTATTATTGTTCTAATAATTCACTCAGGTTCAACTTGCAGGTATTGTGGATTTAAAAAAAAATAGCACACACACACACACACACACATACATACATACATGCTTATATATATATATATATATATATATATATATATGTATATATATATACCTGTGTTCCCAGTATGCAGTGGTTAATACCTATGAAAAGAGTTGAATTCAGGGTCCTGAGTTTGAGCCTGAGCTAAGGTTTCTGTCTCAGGTTATACATTTAAAGCTTAAAATCTGACTTATTTCATGTGCTATACATTTTATATAATAAGAACAAGTATTATATTCATTTTTCCTCAAGGGGGTCTAATGATTCTGTAATTGTAAAGAAGAGAGCATGCAAAAGGATCAATAAAAAATGAAGTCTAAAAAATAAACAATTAGAAAGGTGAGATAATGGATGACTTCCAGTATAGCTATAAACTGAGTAAACTGAGCTGAGCAAAACCTCACAGTGGAAATGTGGACTTGATTTCACCGCTCAGTATTTCTGTATACAAACATCACACAACCAAGTACTGATGTTATTCACAGTGTGTTTATGTACGCATGAATAAGAGAAATAAGTGGTCAGGAACTTAGGGAATATCATGTAACATGTGTCACTGCTTAGCATGGCAAACACGGCAAATATTCACCTCTCTTACCCACTCACTCAGCAGCTGTATTTCAAGACTCTACTTGGGTGACATCTGATCAAGCAGTGTGGACCTTTGAGACATACACAATTTCAATGACTCTCTCTCTCTCTCTCTCTCTCTCTCTCTCACACACACACACACACACACAGTGAACCCCTGTGAGACCTCATCACTCCTGGCATGTGCACCCCTACACCATGTATATGCAGTCATATAGGCACTGCAGTAGGCAGTGGAGAGTTTTAACTGAACCAACATTCCAGATATTCAACAGGGACACAAATCAAATATTTAACTAAACTTTGACTCCATGTCAGTCGAAATGTAACATCTAAACTTAACACCTTAAACTCCCAAGTCCAGTCAGTGTGTCCAGATTTACATTCCGAACTCTCATAACTGCTTACTTTTCCTATTAGTTACACTGTAGCTACAAAATAATTAATATTTACTACATTATTCATGGGTGAGATGAATAAATCAATAATAAGCTGAGACTTCAACAGGTTAACTTGGGGAACTAGCAATCAGCTCTTCTTAAATACACTAAAACTAGTACTAAGTATGGAGTACATGGGTAAGGAAAATGAGATGTGTTTTTGACTTTTTATATTAGTGGAAACCTAAAATAAAAAAGTAATCAGTCCAACTGAATAATGCCAGAAGTGACTCTTGCATTGTCTATAAGTCTTTTATCTGTAGACTTCACTTTTTATTAAAAATTAGTATTACTAAAATTACTATTTATGACATCTTGAAAAAATCTACAGTAATGCTTATTAAGAAAGAATGAAATGTTTAAATGGCTACACCACAAAAAGACTCATTTAAATCATACGTTCAAAATACAAATTCTTAGCAGCTATAACTGCACATACCTTCTTCCTATGGACAGTTGGTTATTTTACATATTTTTAAGAGATGTTGCGCTAGACTTGTGTGCAGCTGGTTGGAGACTTTCTTGAACCTTTCTAATCGACTCCTCTCAGGGCAGTCTGATTGGGTTTAAGATCAGGGTGACTGGGTTTTTCTATTACAAACAACCGTGTCTCCTTCCTCTTCAAATATCTCTTAGGGTGCTTTCATAAACTGCTAACCGGAGCACCTTTAGTGCTGATATGAGTAAAAGGGGCTCATGCAACGTGTATGCATCAGCTAACTAACTATTATCAGTAAGAAAGATGGAAAAAAAAAGTTTGGTTTAACTCAGAGGAATTTGTTTGAGGTGGTTGTTTGAGGTATTTGTTTGAGGTATTTGTTTGCTGAGGTTGTATGAGGAGGTTGTTTGAGGAGGTTGTATGAGGAATTTTTTTGAGGATGATGTATGAGAAGGTTGTATGAGGAATTTGTCTGAGTACATTGTATGAGCAGGTTGTACGAGCAGGTTGTTTAAGGGGAGTTGTATGAATGTTCTAAATAAATGCATATATGAATAAGAGGCGCATTATTCCTTTTTTGTTGTTTATTGTCAGTGGTTTGCTAGAGTAGCCAGACCTAAACACCGCCTGAGCTCCAAACTGAAGCCATATTTCTACCATATTTATATACATACTGGCCCAAATTTCTAGAAATATTCTTTTATTTATAGAACCACCACTCCATATAGCTGCTGCAGACCATGTGCTCTGCACAGAGCAGTACATCTCTGCTGGGGTCTACAAAAACTAATCAGTAAATTAATTTTTATAATATTAACTTGCATGTTCCAGCTTTGTAGTACATTCTGATAGAGTGGCCATCGAACTTTTCTGATCTTTCTGGAGTCTAACAAACCCAAAAAAATAAATCTGAGAAAACATTATCAGATGGCTATAGTCAAGGGGTTCTTAACCTTTTGGGGCAAGAGACCCCAAATGGACATTATGAATTTTCGGCAACCCCAATCCTTGACCAGTCTACATTTTTTTTAATTCCAGATTTACAGTTTAGGATTACTGTAATATCTGAACATTTTATAATGTCTGTAACATATGTACAAACTAAAAAATGTCAGGCCAAAAAGAACCAACCTAGTGACCCTTCTAAGAGTTGCTATAACACCTTCCCAATGTTGGGTTATTGGGTAAGTTTCTCTACCTAACCTATTGGGTCAAAACATGACCAAATTGTTATCTGCTGTATCATCATTATTATTATTATTATTATCATTATTATTATTACTATTATTAAAGTATTTAAAAACAATACTTTGTTTTGCTGATATTTGTAGTCTCTCATGTTTGTAATTCTATATTTGACTGCAAAGAGTCAGGAGTGCAGCAGCGTGTGTACAAACCATCACAAATCTAGCTATAAATTTAACCATGAGCTTACATTCACTGTCTCCACTGAGTGTAGCTAGCCTAACATTACTGAGTGCTCTATAGTGAATAACATCCTGTCTTAACAGTGATGAATGGCGACTAACAGAAATGATGTTATTAGCAAAAATACACTAATTTTAAATTTTATCCCAGTTACACCTTCAAGGTTATTTACGTATATGTGTGACAGTAACAAAGCTAATAAGCTTGGGATTTGTTTATTTATTTATGGATAGTAAAGAGGTGGACATTAATTACCTGAAATCAGTCAACAACATGGGATATATATATATATATATATATATATATATATATATATATATATATATATATATATATATATAGCTAACTTTAAAGGAAAGCAGCAGGCTGGAGATCAAATCAGTGAGTTCTGTCTGTTACAAGCTGGACTGCTCAAATTTAAAATGCTGTCACAAGACCAGAAGATGAAAACCAACATGTTGGGTTGCTACCAAATTAACCCAATAATGAAACAAATAACCTAACTAAAGTACGTGTGACCCATTTTTTTTTACTAAATATGTGTAACATAAGTGTTTAAAAACAAAGTTAGACTTACCAGTCTAGCAGCAATGCGAGCGGATCTTATGTACATCTGGAAGATTTAAAAGTGACATTCACTTTCATGTGCTAAAAAATTTCTGTCTGTCAGGTTTCCAAGTAGTACTGTAAAATGTTTAGCAGTTTCATGCACAGCAGTGTTAAACACACTGACAAGCTCTGTTTCTCTTTAAAACTTTCTGTTGCTGTCTTGATTGTTGTCATGAGCTGCATCTCAAATCTGAATAGGACTGTAATAGGAAATCTGAAAACTGTAATAGTAAAGCTATTGTTAATCCCCAATAATGGTCTAGAATAGTATATAAGTATGCTGTTTGAGATACAATACTAGTTTGTTTACCAGCAGTAAATCGACAGGGAAATTTGTCCATTTTTTATTACTAAACTACCCCAGTGCAGCATGTCATTATAGTGCAAAAGATTAAATTAACATGTACCCTAAATGTGGCTAGTCTACACTAACATTTCAACATTCCTTCTCACAACCCCACCTGTAAATCAATCGACCCCATGTGGAGTCGCAACCCCAGGTTTGGGATCCCCTGCTATAATCAATAGTTCCCTGATTTGGCAAAGTCGTGGCTATTTTCAAAGATAGCTCCCTAGCATACTCAGTCACATTAAATACAAAAAGCTTTCCACAAACATCCACAGGACATCTGGTTCAGACCAATTACTGGAGTGAAGTGGCTGAGGCTGAGGAACTATAGAAGTTCAGGAGTTGAATAAAGTTATGTTCTGCAATTTTCTATTCATTGTTATATTATGTGAATGAAAAATGACTTCTTTTCCAGCAGCCCTTTTTTCAGTGTTTTCTTGTGCTCCCAGTGGCATAGTGCTAGGGTTCACATTAAATAAAAAAAAAGTAATAAAATCAAAAATTTTAAAAAGTCAATAGCAGTAATGACTCCACGACAATCAAAGAAGAAGATTTCTAAATTGAATCTAAAGGTTGATGTTATCAATGCTAGGAAATAGCAAAGATATAGTGTTCTGCTGAGGTCTGGTGAATGTTTGATTTAACCATGCCTCAAAGCTGTCTAGGAGATATTTGGAGTGGAAGGAAGCACTGTTGTATGTTATGGAATGGCCTGTCTAGTGACCCAGCCTTAAACCCAATCACGCTGCTCTAGGAGGAGTCAAATTGAAAGGTTTGAGTGGCCATCCAGCTTTGCACATCTCTGAAAAGCTCTGCAGAAGGCATCACAGGACATCTCCGGAAAGTTAAGAAGCATCTCATCACATCTTTGAGAAATGCCAGGATAAGATGCCTCTTTGTAGGGCGAAAGTGTGTGTAACAATTATAGATGCTAAAGAAATGCATAAGATTTAAAAAAATATATATATATATCATATGACATTACATGCAGTGCTGCTTTCATTAAAACCTGAACTTTATATAAAATATTGCAAACTTTAATTATTGCCAGAAAAAAAACCCTAATTTATTAGAAACGGTTTAAAAAGCTGTGTGTCCAGACATTTCAACAATAATATACATATTTAGAGAAAAGTAATCTGGGTGCCATACTATTCTATTCTGAAGAGCAAACAGAAACGGTAGGGGCAAAGTTGACACTAGAAAGCAATGTTTTAAGAGGCACTCAGAAGAGAAACAAAGCTTAAATTGAGAAAGCAGTTGTAAAAGGTTTCCATTGCACAGAGCCTACTCTTAGCTGTGTTGCAAGATGGAATAAACATGCATCTGGACCAACATGAATAATAGTAAATCTAAATGTAAATGCTGGTTCTCTTGGCCCATCCTCTTGGCCATTATGAGTAACAAGGCATTCACTACAGCACAACAATGGGGGAAAAGGCAGGATTAAAATTGAAGTATAAAGCAAGGCAGAGCAGACACTGGTGAGATGAGAGAATGCAGCACGTTTGGAATAAAGCTTTATAAATCCTGCTGGATTAGTGTAGCTAAACTCACTGAAAATGATACAGGCTACAGGCAGAGACAAAAGGCCATGGCTGCCATTCTTCTCAAACAGGAGTATAAACATGGACAAGGCTTAATTATGCTCCTAGCAAGCACTTGCAGATGACAGACCAATTAGTCTAACACTTTGTCACAATTTGTGACAGTTACCAGTTTTGACATGAAAGATTTTTTTTCAAGAACACTAAGAATAACGGTCTGCCTTTGAAAACTATATAATAACAAATACACTATTTGGCCAAAAGTATGTGGACACCTGACCACCACACCCATGTGTGGTTTTTCACCAAACTGTTGCAACAAAGTTGAAAGCACACGAAAGTCTAGAATGTCTTTGTATGCTGTAGTTTTAAGATTTCTCTTCACTGGAACTAAGGGGCCCGAACATGTTTCAGCATGAAAAAGCGAGCTCCGTGAAGACTTGGTTTGCCAAGGTTGGTTTGGAAGAACTCGAGTGGCCTGCACAAAGCCCTGACCTCAACCCCACTGAGCACCTTTAGGATGGCCTTCTTGCCTGACATTGTTGCCCGACCTCACTAATGCTCTTGTAGCTGATGGGAAGAAATTCCCACAGCCACCTTACAAAATCTAATGCAAAGCCTTGCCAAAAGAGTGGAGGCTGTTACGGCAGTAAAGAGGGGACCGACTTTGGGATGTGATATTCAATAAGCACATATGGGTGTGATGGTCAGGTGTTCAGATACTTTTGGCCATATAGTGTATATGCTTCATTACTACAACATATTGCCTATTAAATGTACCATTACACCACACTAAAGCTGGAATAACAACTACAAGAGCACCACACTGTCACTCTCTAGACTGCATATCTGTGTGCTTAAGTCCACATTAAATCAGAACAGAATGGCTGAGTTTGAGAGATCGGTCCCTGATATTTTGCTACGACATGACTATCAGTTTGCAGGAGAGTATTTGCACTTGCCAGTCACTGCAAATATCAACACCAGACTGCACGGCACAACTGAGCCCCAAGGATCTCCCATCAGCAAACTCACCACTGACTCACTGACAGAGACCAATTAATTGAAGAGATCCACCAGGTCAAGGGGGACCATGACTGCTGCATGTGTGTGTACATAAAAATTGTATAAATATGGATCTATATGCATGATTAATGTCATTGTGAGCAGCTCCCACTCGGACACTAACTGTGGGGACCACGCCCCATTGTTCCTTACCCATGAATGATGCAGGAGGGCTCTCCATTTCAGGTGTGAGTGCTAAAAATGATATGAATAATCAGTCATGGTGATAATTAAATCAAAATGTTGAGGATGGCTGTATGTTGGCTGAGTGTGGAACTGCTGGGGTGCGCAGATGGGGAAAGATGTGTGATTTGATATGCAATGACAGAACAGAAAATGCTGGCTTAGTTTTAATGGCTTGTCAAAGTTTAGATAGAGACGTTACATAGGCAGAGGAAACGGAAGCCATTTTGTGGGAATGAGAATGTTTGAAAATGGTGGACGTTTGGTTAAAAAGAGTGGAACAGGACTATGCCAACAGGACTATGCCTACTTTCCAAATG
Organism: Pangasianodon hypophthalmus; assembly: GCF_027358585.1. NCBI lineage: Eukaryota > Metazoa > Chordata > Actinopteri > Siluriformes > Pangasiidae > Pangasianodon > Pangasianodon hypophthalmus. The sequence continues at coordinate 19,348,639 of NC_069713.1, forward strand.
CTTCACAATACTCTTTCAAGAGATTTGTATTTTCACTAGATCAGATTATTTTTAGTTTGTTTTAGAATTTGTTGGATTTCAGCATAGTAATCTAAAAACTGCATAAACTGTATTGTATTCTAGAATATTATGGTTATTTTGGGGAGTGCAAAGGAGAACGGCAGCAAATTCTGCTTCATACAACTTTGATTTTTAACAATTTAAAAGACTGGCTTATATTAGAAAAGCAACAGCATTCTCCAAGTAGGAACATTCCAGTGTTTCCTGGCACTGACATTGCCTGAAAGTTTAAATTGTGATGGCTGTGTAGAAGTGCATTGCTACTATTAATGTTAAGAGTAACATTACTGCTCTGCAAGTTTTGGAATGCTGTTGAATTTTTTCCATCATTTAACACAGAACATGTGTATTTTGCCAGGTTTACAGTCAACACTGGTTTCAGGTTTAGACTTCTCAGTATGTTTGTCCTTTTGTCCTGATTCCTCAAGTTGCTATTGGTGATTAGCACGTCTTGTGAGAGCCGAGGGCTTTGAGGAGGCCAGACGGCACAGTGGCAGCCATCAAAGAAAAACGAGTTGGCCAAGCGAAGGTTAATGCATGCGACGTGGTGAACACAGACAAGCCAACCTATCAGGGAGAAGAAGGTCGAGGACCTGTGCAGCTCCACCTCAGGCCACTGCTGCTAACATCATGATTAATACATGCCGTGGCTAATTAGCCTTGTGCTGGACCAACGCTTTAATGGCAGAACGCGTCAAAAACAAGCGCAGCTGCTGTGAAAGTCAGAGAAAGACAGGACGAGAATGGGGAGGGAGAGCACTATTAACCTGGCTTGTGCAGGGGTTTGTCTGGCACCCTTTCCCACACCATTACCCAAGCCCAGTACACCATGCCTGCTTGTACCCTTTCAGATTTATCTCCACACAGCACCTACAGGGACCATTTACTGCCTGCTGAGGCCTTTAGCTTAACTCTCATTGAGCAAGAGATAAACAGTTTCCACCAGCAATATGAGAAACCCACCTTCCTCAACCCGCACACATCATACCACAAACACACACTTAACAGCTAAGCACTACTTGAAGCCCTTGTCATGCAGCCTATTACAGATGAATAGTTATTCTTCTTGCATGATAAGTTGTTAGCATTAAGAAATAGTAGCAAGATAGAACAATTCTTAAATTGTAATAGCTTAAATTTCATTGACGTGGTATCTTGTTATAAATCAGTCCTTTCTGTTCATCCTGAGTTTCAAAACCTTATTTTTATGGATTGTTTAGCAGAGCTAAAGCTACTAACAGTAGTTAATATCAAGTAGCTGGCTCTACTAATTTGACCAGGAAACGGTGAAATGATTTTGTGTCACATAAAAATAAAAGCTTCCCTTCAAACTACTCAAAAAAAAAGAACATGGACTGAAGGCATGCAATTGGCTTTCTCAAAATAAATATGTTGTAATTATGAAATAATAAAGCAAAATGATGCTCAATTGACTTTATTATATGCAAATATATACAATGAATATAAAATGTTCACACACCACTGCTAAAATTGCAGGTTTCTGTGATTTAAAATTGAAATCAAAATAAATCATGTCAGATCTTTTTCCACCTTTGATGTGATATAGCAACCAAAAATTCAAGTAAAAAAACAAATAGAATTGTTTTATGGGAACTAAAAGAAAACCCTGGTTGCACAAATGTGCATACCCTTTAACCAATATTAAATGGTGTCCCATTTTCTCCACTTGTTGATGATGGCCTTCACGGTGTTCCATGGTACAGCTAATGTTTTGGAAATTCTTTTGTACCCCTCTCCTGATCGATACCTTTTGACAGTGAGATCCCAGATATGTTTTGTAAGCTCTTTGTGGATCACGGCTTCAGCAGTCTGATGGAACCAAGAAGATGTCAAGAAAATCCTACAGAAACAGCTGGTCTTTATTTGGGGTTAATCACAATCACTTTATTGACCACAGCTGTATGATAATTATTTTTGAACATGAGTCTGAATGTGCTTGGTTCATTCGGAAGAACACAGTCACATGCCCCACTATAAAAAAGTGTGCACAATTATGCAAACTTATCAGGCTATTGTAAGACTTTTTTTTTTGGCCCCTAAAACATTTCCATTTGTTTTTCACTTCAATTTAGTTGGTTCCTATATCACATTAAAAGTGAAAATTCAAAAACTTGCAATTTTAACAGGGGTATGTAGACTTTTTATATCCACTGTAAACTTTTTTATAGTTTATATAGTTTTAGTTTTTGTTTTGGAAATGTTTCAGCCCATTTTCTCCCAATCTGGTCATTGATGAATCCACCCACTAGCTGGTTCTTAACTATGGGATGAAAGCAAACACCTTGGGAGGGTGAGAGCTAACACAGTGTTTCTTCAAAGACATGTGCATCTCTACCACAACTGATGCACATGCTACATCACAAGGCAGCCAAACATGCCTGGAGGAGACCAATAACTACCCTCTTCTGTATACATGAGTTCACAGATGCCCATGATTGGTTAGTTCCACTCAAATCGACAAGGGAGAGAGTAACGCCATCTTTTCTATCTAGCGAGCAAGAGGCAATTATGTTCTCTTGACTCCTGGTCATGAATGGCTGTGACTTGGTCAGGATTCAACCTCACAATAGGGAAAACACATTTTTGTTGTACTACTAACCCCCACCACAATTTAGGTGTATCAGAATGTAAACACAAACATGTGAACAATAGTAGACAACAGTGCAGAACTTCAGTAAATCTGGCATCCTGTCAGGTATGGGCTGCTTTCAAGCCTGGATCTAGAAACAGAGCTAAGGATCAATGGCATGATTCTGTCTTGAGCTCATGCTCATATTATTGATTTTATTCTTGTCGCTGTCCCAGGTCCTGAAACTTCAATGTTACCTATAAGTGAGGCCTTAGCATCAAGTATAGCATAAGAGTTTCATTAGAAATTTGTATCAGTTCAGTCAGAAACAAGGTCAGATGTTACAATGCCGTTTGTCAAGTATTGAGAATTGTATCAAAGACTATCCAGAATTTTCATCGTTGGTCTACATGCACGAAAGTAAATATTATAGATCATTAATTTTAACCCAGCTAAAATGGAACAAAGTCAAAGATGGCACCCAATGTTTCATTACAATTTCCAATGTCAACTAAGGGATGGTTTCACATATGTGATTGTTTATTGATTAAGCTCTAACGCCTATGGTATAAATGGGACTAGAGACCAAGCAGCACTCTCATGCAGTCTCACTAAGCATTCTCACAATTATTTCTAGCTCCAGCAGTGATAGCAGTACTAAATTAAACTACACAAACACCTTGCTGAATCACATTCGACTACTGGAGGGTGACAACACAAGATGATCACCCCATCATTAACTCGGTTTACACCCAATATAAGGAAACACAGACAGGAAAAACCAACATAAAGTGTTTGTAAGGTGAGTCACCAGAATAGATTTAATGCACAGTGGAACAGATTCAGCAAGACTCTATAACTGTACTGGAGGGATGAACAATGTTATAAAAATAATAATATTTTCTTTTTTTTTCTTTAATTTGCCACCCTCAGCTGGTGTTTTGATGATGTTGATGGAGGGCACTGTCGAACATGTCAGTCCAAAATCTCCCATAGGTGTTCAATTAGGTTGATATCTGGTGACTGTGAAGGTCATAGCATATGATTTAGATCATTTTCATATTCATTAAACCATTCAGTGAGCCCCCATGCCCAGTGGTTGGGGCAGAGTCATCCTGAAAGAGGGTAGAATCATTTCATGATAGGATAAAGATGATCATCAGAAGAATTTTTTTATTGATTTAAAGTGACTCTTCACTCTAAGAGGACAAGTGGACCCAAACCATGCCAGGAAAATGTCTCGCACAGCTAACACTGGTTTTTCTTTTAATTTATCACCCTTTTGTATGTCCCTCTGTACATTAGGATGCATAAAAATGCACAAGGCTGCTCTGTGATGTGTCCTTCAAGCTCAAAGTCTATCAACACAAACAAACACTCCCTCACTCAGTCACAAACCCTATCCACACACATGCTGCCTGATGCTAATAAGTGGCAATCATCATAATCTATACCCACACTCCAGCAAAATCCCTGGTCAGACATTAGCCGCATGTTGCTGGCCAATAAATAACTGGGCAAATAAAACGGCTGTTCTGTGCAGCACAAAATGTTCCATGGAGTATGCAAAATAGGTCAATTACGGCCGATGGTAGGTCATTCCAAGCCTATTCCTTTTTATCGACTCTCACTGCAAGGCCCCAGGAAATAAGGTACGTCACAATTCATCGTTGATGCTGGCTCATTTCTTTTTTCCCACAGAGAAGAGCTGCCAGAGGAAATGACACAACTCATTTGTTTTACAAGGTTCCGCTTGAGCTTTTTTCCCCTCTTTTCTTATACACACTTCAAAAAACCTTGAAATTTACAGGTTTAGTTGCTTCTGATATAATTGAGGATTCAGTTTCAGCGTTAAGTTTGCCTATTGTCTAGGCCAACAAAAGCATTTATCTGACTGCAGCTCTTGTTTTTAGGAATGGAAGTCACTATTATTAGCCGCCTGCATGTGAATTGCATATCTTAAAAGATGAAAAAAACGCTAAAGGAATGATATGCAGGAAGATTACAAGATGGATCAATCTGGCAGTGCTCCTCAGGGGCACTTTTTAATAGCCAGTGGTTTATGGATACTGTTTAGATACCATGCTGTCTGGACTAGTGTATACAGAGGGGGAAAACAGAGGCAGACATCCCACATGCTATCCAGTTGCTAAGCTCCAAATAAGTAGAATGGAGATTAGCTAGTAAGGGCATGAAGTTTTAGAAGTTTCAGAGACCTTTGGCAGAGGCACTGATGGGTGTCCTATCTTAAATGTCAGCACCTCATCAATAAAGGTTTAGGGCCACTCATTAAGTTTTGTTGCATGGTTAAATGAGGGCTGTAATGGACCTGCAGTGCCCGAAGGGAAGCAGTCATCAGCATGCTCACAATGACTTTGCCTCACAGATCACTACCGTCAGTTCCATCACTCCTCCTCCCAGCCCTTGTTTTTCCCCCATGTTTTCCTTTGGCTGTGTTTAATCCTGTGTTGGATCCATTTCTGCCAATGTCCTGTTCTTCTCCTCCTCCTATTTCCTGTCAGCTCCTAGAAAGCTCCTTCTGCTGTAAACACAGCTGTCATGTCGACTGGCTGACTGAAAAGCAGCCAGCAATGACAAGCATCTCCAGCTTGGGTCTATCAGAGTGCCATGTAAGGTCTTCAGAAAGACACACACACACACACACACACACACACACACACACCCTCACCCAAACAGTCCCATCCAAAACAAGGAAATGCTTAATCTAACAGATTTTACAGAGGCCAGTTAATAAACGTATCCTACCAGAAAACTTAAAGCCAGGGCTCCAAACCTGTCTGAGGAATGAAAACCAAAACTGTAAATAAATGGTATTTTTCTAAGAACAAAAATGCAGCTGAAACCTAACTGTTCAGAGAAAGAGAGATGTTAATTAGATGTTAATGTTAATTAGAAAATCCTGTTACCAGTTAATATATGGCCAAAAGTATGTGGACACATGACTAATCACACTCATATGTGCTTGTTGAACATCCCATTTAGTCCCCCTTTGCTGTTCTAATAACCTCCACTCTTCTGGGAAGGCTTTTCACTAGATTCTGATCAGGCACTTATGTCAGGTGAGGAGGCCTCAAGTTCTTTCATTCCAACCTTGGCAAACCATGTCTTTATAAACCTTGCTGTGTGCACAGGGGCATTGTCATGCTGGAACAGGTTTTGGGCCCCTTGGGTTCCAGTGGGTGAGCTGGTCAGGTGTCATACTTTTGGCCATATAGTGTAGATATATATATATATATATATATATATATATATATATATATATATATATATATATATATTTTTTTTTTCCTTCCATGTTGTCCACTAGCTTATTATTTGTCTTACCTCCAATCTCCCAAATGTTTTTGGAGCAATAACACATCTCGCATAATTTTCTTCAGTGTATAATTTTATGCGTGCTACACAATGCGTGTATAATTTTATGCGTGCATGACTACACAAGATTGCATCTTTCAAATGAACGAAATTATATATCCAGTTTCATGTGTTTGCCTTAATAAACAGGCAATTTGGGCAAAATACAGGGCAGTCAATGCAAATAGATTAATTTAACACCACAATGTGATTTACTGTGACTGAAAGTCCCTTCAGTAACAGGGATTGTAGCATGCGCAAATTAGTATGACTGGAGAGCATGCATTAAATTTGTATTAAAAATACTTCAATACAAACATTATGTCTCAGTACCTCAAAGTGGTGTTTTCATATTAGATATTCATCTGCAAGTCCACACGATGCAAACAGCACTTAAATAGAGACACTGAAAAGATTTTCATTCAGCTCTTATGAAAAGAAGTTTAATTCTTATTTTGCTTTGATACTAGATTTTGTACAGTGTTTTTGACACAACTCTCAGCCTTTAATCAGTGTTATATTGGATGCACAATTATGTGCATGTGGCAAGGCTTATTTTCAGTTTAACTCTTCCGAGATTCTCCTGCGACAGCTTTCTAAAACAAATAGCTTAAGCAGAAACCCAATTTACATGTTGTTTTCTACCCCTGCTCTGCATATGACATAATTCACACAATTATTGTTTGTCCACAACACACTCAGTATCCCCTTGCACACATAAATTAGTGCACATTATTTGGGATCTTAGTAAATCAGGGACTCAGACTAAGGATGGGCGCTTAGCCAGCTAGCATGTCTATGCATTTTTAAAACAGGACATTTGCTAAGCCTACTGACAATGTGTAACACTGCATTGGGTAAATTATTATGGGCTATTTCATATGTTGGAGGACAAAGAGTAAAATTCCATGGCCTGTGTGTGTGCGTGTGTGTGGAAACGTCCATGTCTAATGCAAACACAGCTGCCATGTCTCATAGCTTTCCAAAACTAGTATTTTATCATATTAAGCCTACATGCAGCCTAAGTAAAAGAAACAGAATTAACCTTTTTTAATTATTTTGTTCTAATTGTTTTAGGAAACATTATGCTGGGGTTGAAATGCAAAAACAGAAATGTTAAAATATTGGTTCCACTTGGGGCAAACCGATTAATTTTTTTATTCTGGGCACTGCATAAAGCTATTTTTTATTCAGCTCAGCCAGGCATCAAGTGAAGGAAGGAGGTCATTCTGATTATTAGGACCGAAGTGTCAAATAAGAGGCAGTGAGACCTTGTAATGGGTCAGAATACATGTAAAGCTGGGCTGGTGGGGTATTGTGTTTTATTAGAGGACGCTGTTGAAGTAGGAAGCATAAGACCTCTTTACAATATTTCATCCATTAGGTCTAGTAGAAACCCTTTTCGTGTACCCAGGCTTAAGTGACAGACAGTGAGGCTTCAGTGATAATATTTGACCGCCAGCTGAAATGGCAGTTATAAATTTACTCTAGTCTAGATATTTGCGGTAGTGGTTGGTGGGGGGTGGGGGTTATGGGAAGCGAGGAAGTCAGAGTGTCTCTAATCTCTGAGTTCTAACATTCCCTTGATAAAAGCACTTTTACAGAAATCACATTTCTTGCCGGATATCCTCTGAACTCTTGGAAAAACGATTCCTCTGTCTGCTGCTGAGTGGCGGGTCTTGGAGAGGCTGTTGGACAGCTGTACAGTAAAATATGGCTTCTGTCTGTTGTAGGTTAAAAGAACAATTATCTTTGTTAAGAGTATATACTGGCATGGCTCAATATTGCGGATATGTGGAGCATAGTAATGTTGTTTCCTTTTAACAGGGTCTTCACCGTGGATGACTTTTTTCAATATCTTAAAAGCACAGCCTTACAAGCTACTTTATCCAATCAAAAGAAATCGGATACGTAAGAAGGAGGTGGCATTTACAAATGCAAGGCATGTTGGTGAAATATGAGGGCCATATTTCAAAACAAGCCAGAAAAAGAATATAGATGCATCTGCAGACACGCAGTGAGATTCCATCCTACACAGTGTTATTAAGAAAAAAAGAATGTAGCATGTTACCTGGCTTAACAGCTTTTTAATTACTACATTCTTAGGAAAAAAAAAGAGTTCTTCAAAAAATCTTTGGATAGTTAAGACTTCTTAGCTTCCTGAAGATATCCTACCTGCATCCCTCTCTGATAGAGAAACCCTTTGTTATAGGGTTCTACAGAAGCTTTAAGGGTTTCCCCATGTAACCATTTAGCCTAAGTTTCAGCACAGATGAAACATAAAAAGTGCGCACACACATAGACACAGACCAAAAAAAAAAAAAAACAGGTGCCAGCTTTTCCCCACACTGATTGCTCTAACTAGATGGCACACAAAAGGTGCTTCTTCAGTCTATGAGAAGCAGCTGCTGATAGTACCATTACAACAAGGCCTTAGAGGAGGTGGAACCGTGTAACTTAACAGCTTGTTGATTTATAGGGCCATGTGAGGGGCTGCCATGGCAACGGCACGCTCCCTTCATTGTATGTGGAGACAGAGGCAGGTTAAGAGTGGCTTGGTGGCACGTGGACAGAAGGAGGCACCTAAAAACAGTGCCAAAGATCCTTTTGATACTTTGCCTTATTTTTGTATAAAGTGGTCTGAGAATTCTGGCTCAGACAGTTCCTCAACCTCAGTTACATCACTCAAATTATTAACTGGTCTCAACTAGAGATGTGTGCGATATTTTCTTATAAATTTAGTTGGTTCCATTTCCCAAAATATAAACTAGTAGCCTACTTTAAACCATCACAACATTGACCAGGCAGTTACTAAGGATGAATGAAGGAATGGAACGGCGCAGCAATGTCAGCCTTTGTTCTACGAGCTTCCTTTCTGACACCTCACTCGCACCTGCTTGAAATTTCCTGCTTGTTACATCACTAATATGAATTTGTCAACCATCAAACATACACCATTCCATTGCTCATACCTGTGGTTCTCTCATCAGTAGAGTAATTTCTTCTGAGGCTTTCCCAGATTCCCGTTTTAGACCAACACAGCGCAGAAGGAGGCCACTACACAAGAGGAAATGCTTGATTCACTTTGATATATCAGGTGCTTTGATCCCTCATGTACTCCATTATAAATAGAAGACAACTGCTGGAGGGTCCATTCACGAAAGTGTGTAGATCCCATCCCCTAGAGGTGTGATAGATGGACAGGCTAAAGAAATGGGCTGCGCCCAGCTGCTAGGTTACAGTGGACCTGGGTAACGTACACTATATTGCCAAAAGTTTTGGGACGTCTGCCTTTACATGCACATGAAATTTAATGACATCCCATTCTTAATCCGTAGGGTTTAATATGGATTTGGCCCACCCTTTGCAGCTATAACAGCTTCAACTCTTCTGGGAAGGCTTTCCACAAGGTTTAGGAGTGTGTTTGAACATTCTTCTAGAAGCGCATTTGTGAGGTCAGCCACTGATGTTGGACGAGAAGGCCTGGCTCGCAGTCTCCACTCTAATTCATCCCAAAGGTGTTCTATCGGGTTGAGGTCAGGACTCTGTGCAGACCAGTCAAGTTCCTCCACACCAAACTTGCTCATCCATGTCTTTATGGACCTTGCTTTGTGCACTGGTGCGCAGTCATGTTGGAACAGGAAGGGGCCATCCCCAAACTGTTCCCACAAAGTTGGGAGTATGAAATTGTCCAAAATGTCTTGGTATGCTGAAGCATTAAGAGTTCCTTTCACTGGAACTAAGGGGCCAAGCCCAACCCCTGAAAAACCCCACACCATAATCCCCCCTCCACCAAACTTTATACTTGGCACAATGCAGTCAGGCAAGTACCGTTCTCCTGGCAACCTCCAAACCCAGACTCGTCCATCGGATTGCCAGACAGAGAAGCATGATTCGTCACTCCAGAGAACACGTCTCCACTGCTCTAGAGTCCAGTGGCGGCGTGCTTTACACCACTGCATCCGACGCTTTGCATTGCACTTGGTGATGTAAGGCTTGGATGCAGCTGCTCGGCCATGGAAACCCATTCCATGAAGCTCTCTACGCACTGTTCTTCAGCTAATCTGAAGGCCACACAAAGTTTGGAGGTCTGTAGCTATTGACTCTGCAGAAAGTTGGCGACTTCTGCGCACTGTGCGCCTCAGCATGCGCTGACCCCGCTCTGTAATTTTACGTGGCCTACCACTTCGTGGCTGAGTTGCTGTTGTTCCCAATTGCTTCCACTTTGTTATAATACCACTAACAGTTGACCGTGGAATATTTAGTAGTGAGGAAATTTCACGAATGGACTTATTGCACAGGTGGCAACCTATCACGGTACCACGCTTGAATTCACTGAGCTCCTGAGAGCGACCCATTCTTTCACAAATGTTTGTAGGAGCAGTTTGCATGCCTAGGTGCTTGATTTTATACACCTGTGGCCATGGAAGTGATTGGAACACCTGAATTCAATGATTTGGAGGGGTGTCCCAATACTTTTGGCAATATAGCGTAGCTGTCCTAGCCAGAGGTGTGTGGAATAAATGTAACATAATGTAGCAGTGTGTGACAGCAGGGTAGGACACTGAGCTCTTACTACCACTGAAAGACATTAACAACCTGAGGAGTGGGATTCTTTTCTCAATATTATCTATGAGGTACATTCAAGAGCAACATGTAAAATAGCTCAGTACTCATGTGTCAACTTTTGCGAAATGATGTTTACAGTGACACAATGCAGAAGACGGTATCTTTTTTTAGATTTCGCACCTGATGTCATGTTCAGCAGTGACAGGGTTGCACCTGTAGCTTCCTTCTGTCTCAGTCAAACAGAGCTGAAAATACCCAGCATACGCTTCATCCTGGCTTCCATTAAGCTAAATGTGCTGTACTGTCAGTGACAAACAGGCCATCAACAGCTGAGTCAAGAAAAAAGTAACAATAACAATTGAACAAGGCTGTAATGTAAGCCTTGTGGTCTCTTTCAGCCTTGTTACCTTCCTCCCAAGACACAAATATGATTAAATGTATCAGTCTTCCTGGGGGAGAATGTTAGCGTTGACAACTCTAAATGCAAGTAGCAGTTATTTCAACTTCATAGAAACAAATTTTCACTAAAGCAACATCTATTATAGCATGCTGTAAATGCATACTAGAGCTAATATATTGGTGCACTGCTGACACCTGTGAGGAAGACTGATAAATATGTTACTTTGCAAAGCCAATAAATGGCAAATGACTTTTACTGCTGCTGAGGCATTTATAATATTGATGGAGTAGAAGTCGATATCACACTCCATACATCCTCATATAATATCACTCGATCTGTGTCCAAAAAGAAGAGCAAAAGCCAAGAGGAAAGGTACAAAAATCAATGGCCACCCCTGACATTAAAATAAGCATTCAAGTTTTTTTTCCTAATGGAGATAAAGAGGTTATAAATGGCTTCATTGAAAAACCGGACTGGACTTGGCTTTCATCTTGACACGATTAAACCCTCATTAGGTTGCTAATTATTTGGCATGTCTATATTTACTGTTGACAGTGCCAGCATGCCTCTTGACTCTCACAGAGCCCAGAGTGAATATTTCACAATGACAGTGGACTTGCAATGCATAGCGCTATAGGTTGCCAAGTGCACTAATCGATTAGGGAAAGAATGATGCATAGCAACGTATAATTGAAATAAATTTGCCATAAACAGACAAACAACTCGCTGAGGAGAAAGGATTTCAGTACCGAGGAGATGCAATGGCATTTTCTCACCTTTTGCCCTCTTACTTTGTACCAAGTGAGAAATTGTATTTCTGATAATGATTTCATGTCGGAGCGAGATGTGCCCTACTTTCTCATACTTTAGCATGGTTTGCTGGAAGGAGCTTTGGGATTAAGCCACTGATGTTCAGTGCTGAAGTCAATCCTAATTATGTGACTTCTGAAGACTCAACAACTACACTTTGAGCATAAAATTTTACCACTGATATTTTTGGCTCCTAAAATTCTGTATTATGATGATCAGAAGCTTGCAAGAAATAAAAATGACTGAGCTGATAAACATCAGATTTTTCACATGAACAGTTTTGTAACAAATATATTTGGGGATACATTGACTTGGCAGCCATCCATCTTGGCTTATACTGCATTTTATTCAGGATGCACCATTTGTCAGAAGTAACTATTAACAACTATTAACTGGAAGTGCAGTCAGTGAAAATTATTGACACATTTCAAGAGAATGAGAAGCATGAATATATTACAAATATACAAAAAAGATTCAAAATTTCTACTTAAGCAATTTGAGAAACTATTTACCTAAGAACTTAAACATGATTTTCTCTTAAAAGCATATTTTTCACATCCCAAATTATATTTAAAAAAATCAATAAACATCGTTGTCAAGATTTTCCAATTATTTCTAATCCGAGTATTTTTAGCCCACTACTAGGAAGTTACCACTTGGAAGTAGATGAATCTTTCAAGAAGACGATTACCCCCAAACATGCAGACACTCTTCAAAAAGGGTTTCCTCAGGAGGTTCTTGTGTAATTAAGGGTTCTTAGCTTCCTAAAATAGAAAGTTTGAAACCCTTCCTGGTAGGGAAACAGTAGGACAACTGGCTTTTGACATTTTCTAAATAAACACAGAAATGGATGCAGGACACAAAATCAGTGTTTTGGCATTTCCATTCCAGTCTTTGGATTTGAACCTGTGTTCTCAGTTAGAGACTACATCCTACATGTGCAAACTTATATGAATATATAAGAATATATTAATTATATTAATATATTATATATTAATTCAATCATCTTCAGTAACAACCTTATCCTCATCAAGGTCACAGCAGATCTGAAGTCTATCCTGGGAACACTGGGCGTGAGATGGGAATTCACCCAGATGGGACCACTGCATGGCAGCATGCACACACTCACTCACCGCTTATGGGCAATTTTGAGCAGCCAATCTATCCAATGTCATGTTTTTGGGTGGTGGGAGGAAACCAAAGAACCTGAAGGAAACCTATGCAGACACAGTGACAACATACACAGAAACACCACACAGACAAGCAGTCCAAGCTAAGGATTGAACATGGGACCCTGCAGCTGTGAGGTGGCAACACTACTGTGCCCCCTTTATGCTTAAAACGTCCTGCATAAAGGAAGGTACAATCTTGACAGACATTACAGAAAGAGGCTCAGTGTTGTTATTCTCACCAGAGAAGAGGTCAATAATTATGAATTATGAATAGCATTTTGCATAATAAAAGTTCATTACCTTTAATGTTTTGGGGTTGGCTGTATGTGAGATAAACCTCTGTGACAGCACACACCCACATACAGTCAGCCATCTGGTTGGAGACACCACAGTCAAAGTGAAGGAGAATGAGATACTCACTGAAGTGTATGTCTCGAAGGCAGGAGGAGGGGAGACTAAAGTGACAGAGGATCAGAGTAAAGTGAAAAAGAATAAAACTGAAAACGCGATCCAAAAATAAGGGGGAAAAGTGAAGGAGCTGCAGCTTTTATAAGAAAGTGTTCTGAAAGACAAATTTAAACTGTATTCATTTCTCTTTATGATCAGTGACAAAAGAGAAGTGAGAAATGCCCAGCACAAAAAACTCTCTATGGTGCAATACACAGAATCTCAGCTACACATAATATCAGCAAACGCCACTGTGCCGCAACTGACGATTCATAATCTTCATCGAATGCACAGCTACATCATACTTTATTAGCATGCACCTCCATTAGAGTATTAACATGTGTCATGTTTGGATATGCCAAATGCAGGTTTATTGGCAAAGCAGAAAATCCAAAAGCAGAGACAAATCAAAGTCAAAAAACATACAAGGGTTCAGGCGAACAAAAAAAGTGGACTAGACTAGGTAAAAGAAACTCAATAACCTAAACAATCAAGGTCAAAATGAGAATAGTGCACACGAAGATAAAGACTTAGTAATGTCACTAGTGATGAGCTAGGAGCAACAGCCTGAAACAAGAGCAGCCGGTTGAGTTGTGTATACGTAGTGAACATGTGATTTAAAACAGGTGTGTGTGATTAAAAGTCCCGGGAGTGAGACTGCGATAACAGGTCATGTGACAGAACAGGTGACAAGCCTTGTAGAGGAGCATTCTGGGAAATGGAGTTCATGTTTACAGACAGGGTTGACACATCACATAGCTGTCCAGATTAATGGAAGTAAAATGAGTTATGGATGACATCATACTGCTTTTCTGGATATTTCTGCTTTTCTGAGAGACTTTGGTATAATTGTGTAAAAAGGGATATTCAACATTCCAGTAAATATCTTTATTAAGTTTTAATTAGCTCTTGCAATAGGGTCCCTGGAAGACTAATGGTTAGGCCACAGCACGCTCACTGCTGTGGCCCGGGTTCAGTTCCCAGCCAGGGAACCAACCCCAGTGGCTGGGGTTGCATGCAGCAGTGCGCTCTCAGTGCTGGTCCCAGATAAAATTGGGGAGGGTTGCATCAGGAAGGGCATCTGGTGTTAAAAAACAGTGCCAAATCAAATACGCGGACCAATGATCCGCTGTGGCAACCCCTAACGGGAGCAGCCGAAAGAACAACAACAACTAGGTCTTACAATAATACTAATGGCTTAATCTAGCTAGACTAGTCAAAAAGGTTTCTCAGTAGAAGAAACTGTATTTTCCAACTAAAAAAAATTAAACTACATTCACAAAAACAAAACAACAACAAAAGTAATAGTAATAATTACAATGATATTTGTTCTTTTGCTTCAAAGCAGAGTTAAAAAAACATTTAGGAGGACAGATGACAATAAAATGCCACTAATAGAAAAAAAAATCCTATCGAGATAAATAAAAAGATGCGTAATGGACAGTGCCATTTGTGTGATGAAGTACAAAATCAGTATTTGTCTATTGTAGTGTCCATCATCTAAATTCTAATTGTCTGTCAATAAACAGCACGATAATTTCCATGTGATTATGTTTGATTGTGCCATATGGCTTCACTGCACTTCCTGCTAAATCACCTCACACTGAGCAAAGACATGAATATAAGTTTTATTGATGGTGAAACGATTAGTGAGATGAATTAGAAACTGCAAAGGAAAAATAAATCCAAAATTAAATGAATAACAAACAGCTTCTCCTTCCCTCTCCCTCTCCTTTTTCTACATTTGACTTTCTAATTAATGTAGGGATTTTATGTGTTTGTTAATTGTGTCAATAGTAATTATGTCTCCTTTGGCTGGCATAGCAATGTTTTTATGCTAATGCATGTTCTTCATGTGTGTTTTTGTATTTATGAAGCTCTAGCCAATGTTCTGCTCCCAACTGTCTGTTAATCTGAGTATACCTCAGAAGCACACACTGCACCACATTTAACTGTTTGCTCAAGTTGTGTGGTAGCATCTATTTAAGATCATGACAGTGTGTGAGCAGTGTATTTGGGAAAAAATGTATTAAAAATTGGGATTCGGCCAGGCCATCTGCCTGTTATAGCATATTAATGTAAGATTATGAAATATAAAAATGTAACATTGCATTGCCACTGATAATTTAGGTAGGTAGGAGATGAATAAAATAGCTTACAGGGTAAAGCGATTAAAAACATGTTGGATAGATAAATCACAGATGTCTACATATATTTTAAGTTTTTTGTTTGCACTTTGGCTTTTTTTAATTTATTGTTATAAATGACATTTATCTTTGTTCCCATCAGTGTTATTACAGATTAGATTTTTTATTAGTTTTGGCTTTCAATTGAAATTCACTTCAGTATTAGTTTCACCTTTATCCTGTAATGAAACATTTCTTCTCCCCATTCACAGGACACGAGGATTCATGTGATGTAAAGCGTATGCTATTGTAACACGCGGTGTGTTGAGGCAGGATGCAAATGTGTAAAATCAGCATGGTGTTTATTAAGCATAAACCAAAAATCATCGTCATAGTTCATAGCAGGGGCCAAATAAACACAGGCGTGGGTCAGAACCAGGAAGTCATACGAGAAACAAGGGAACAAAGGAACAACAAAGGAACAAAGGAACCATGGCTCAGAAAAGCACATTTATAATGATGAGACTGTGAAAAACAGGAAACAAGGGAGTACAATCAAAATCTACGCCAACCACAAGACAGGGGCAGAAACAAGACACAAAACTGAAATAAAACACACATGAGAATGTAAACAAGAGAGAAACAAAACAAAATTTGTGACAGCTTGGCCTTTTTTCAACAATTTAAATAGTGAATGAAGTTTCAGATTTCTATTTTTTTTTATTCAGTCGTAGTTTAATTTTATTTTCTGCAGCCTGTTTATGAATCTACCAATCCTACACTTATGAGGGGTACAGTGGTTTTCATTTTTTAATTTTTTTAACATGTTTATTCCTGAGTGAGAAAGAGGAATTTGGCTGGTGTCCTCAGCAATGAGATTCTCCCCCACCTTGTTTTTTTTTTTTCTGAAAGGCTTATTTCCTTCGGGAGGATGTGGTGGGAAAGAGAGAGAAACTTCCAGACATACTACATTACTTTTTCATCAGCACACCGGCAGCAGGGACTCCCAGACCTGTGTGTGTGTGCATGTGTGTGCACAGCACAGGTCTGCACTTTGCATTACTTCTGGCCTTTGCCAACTCCCTGCTCACTAAATTGCATATTCTCAAAGACATGATCTCTGCATTTCTAATAGACCCGATATAAACAAGCACATATACTAAAACCTCACACTGTTCATACAACAAATACATCCACACCAGCACACAAACACACATACACACACATATACTTGGTCCCTATAAAAAGGTAAAAACATAGCCACACACAAACACACACACAAACCCACCAGGTCACATTTCACCAGTATAACAACACATAGAGGGTCACAGTTATAAAATTATAGTATTCATTTGGGAGTATAAAATAAAAATGAATACAGTTATAAGTGTGTTGTTATACAGGTTAATTATAATACACATTTAGGAATATGCAGCACTGTGCGCATTAGAAAAACTGTGCTTTCTGACTGGTCAAAAAATGTAATTATTCTCATCCCAAAAAAGTCCAGTATATGAAATTAAAAAGGTGAGGGAAAGTTTGATGATAAATTCTATAAGCTGGATGTAAAAATGCCAACCTTCGATTTATGATGTGAAATAAGCTCATCTGCATAATGTCCATACCTCAGATAATATTAGTATTTTCAGAAGAGACCCATTAAAGCAGCATTGCACAAACAATAATTAACATCATAATTAACATTCCTGTATCTCTTAATAACACACTCAGGTCACTAAAAAGCTATTATTTTATGGCATGTTAATGATTGCAGTCTACCAATACAGCTGACCTCATATGACCTCACAACTAATGTCTGTGACTTTAACCAGCTTTTTCGCTGCACACTGTCCTCCAATAATGACTTCTTGGTTAAACAGTGGCTAACCCCATGAGAAGGTGTGCTATGTGAGGCAAAAGATAAGTGAGAAAAAAAAGGGGGGACTGAAATGGTCAGTTCATTCTTCGCTATGGTATAATAGGTAATAAAACGCAACAGGGCTTCAGACACCACTCTGCTCAGAATTGGTGGGTGATTTTCCCCTGACAAATTGGCAGCATGGCTGGAGGTTAGGATCATAAATAAGGAAATGACCGCCTCCTTTGCACCCTCTCATGATCCCTCAGCCCCGCTGCTTCAGGTCACCCATGACTGCCTTTTTTCCATTCCAATGCACCTGTAAATGTGAAATTTGCAAGAAAGAGGTTGCAAGGATAAAAAAGGCAGAAACAGATATAGAATTTGAAGGCAGGATAGAAATAATGTCAGCTAGTATAGGAAAAAAAAAAGTAAGATGGAGAAAGGAGAAGAAAAAAGAGGCTCTATAAATATACGATGTCCACAGAGAGAGTTCTGATGGTACAGCTCAAGCAATCCTATGGCTGTAGGCAATCAGTCAATTTCAGACCCACTACTGAGCCCTTGAGCACCAGAGAAGCACAGATTGTAGAGATGTTTAACAACTCAACGTATCACGACTGATAGAAATATGTTCTGAGCAAAGATTAAGAAAAGTACCAAATGAGTAATGTCTTGAACAAAATGCAATAACAAAACTGAACAAAAGTAATATCATGTAATTATATGTTTCATTTCTATTTCTCCACAACTCTTTATTTTGCTCTTATTTAGTAAGAAGTGCAGGAGCAGGTCAGCATCTCATCATAAACACTACCATGTGCTCTAGTGTGTGTCTTGCCCAGAACTGACACTGAAAGGAGTCTTGTTAACAAATAAACATTTTACATATTGAATATTTGTTTACAATATTGAATAATAAGGAATAGAGAACAAAAGTCATACAATATTGAATAATAAGGAATAGAGAACAAAAGTTACATACAATTGTTTTTAATTTATTTATGAAGAACACATTGTGTTTTTTATTCTTTTTAATTTATTGTTGTGGAAAATCCTCGAGGAAAGTTAGTTCCTGTTATCACTTACATTATAGCAACTATTCATGATATCAATAATTACATGTTTTTCTTTGTTAATGTTTTTCCATTTATTATTTAGCTTAGATTATGTAGATTGCCCTCCTTTCCTGGCAGACCTGTGAATGAGCTGTTACTACAGAAGCAATAAAGTATTACAACAAGTGCAATGATATAAAACAAGAGAAATCACAGCTGTGGTATAAACCATAATAAACAACAAGAATTAATGGAATAAAGGTATGTTGAAAAGGTATGTTGTAAAACCTTCCAGATTTTCTCCCTGATAAAGTCCTTTGTTGTGTTTGCAGTGTGTTTTGGGTCATTGTTTTGCTCTGATCAATTTTCCCTCTTTTCTCAGCTTCAAAATGGCTTGCTTTTATCCCATAGGCAGCTCTCTGGTCTTCATGTTGGTTTAACCTTTTTAACTACAAGTTTAGTCTTCAAGGAGAAACCCAGGGCACATGATCCAATATTTTTGAAAACTGGGTGGGTTCAAACAAAAGGTCCCATGTACTAAGTTGTTTAACACATCTAGATGTAAATATCAGGAAATGAAAGCTGAAATTCTGACCTTTCGTCTCATATTCAAAAAAAAAAAAAAAAACGAATTGGCCTTGCTGTTCCAATACTTCTAGAGGGGAATTATTGTGTGTGTGTGTGTGTGTGTGTGTGTGTACATACACATCCCCATGCCTAAAATTACACATCTGTGTAATTTTATTCTGTAATTGTTAAATATTACAAGCATTTGTAATTGTAATTTGTAAGGTTGTGTAATTTAAAATATTATAAGCATTTTTAATGGAATTGTTTGAATTTTTGTGCTCAGTCTGTGAGGCTCGGATATGACATCATTACCCAGTCTCTTTTCTTTGGGAAGCCATTATTTCTTACATCAGCTCATTTCTGTGATCAGACTGTACTTACTTTGTAATCATTCACTGTGTTGTATCACTCACTGTAGTCAAGTAGCCTTTTCAAGATTAAAAGCATGTTAATTTGGGTCTTTGCTGATTTAAATGGGTGTTTTGTTCCCTTTTAAGTGTTATGATATATTTCTTATTTCAGATTGGGCCAGAAAATGAATGATGATAGTATTTGTTAGTGAACTATGTGTCAGGGGGCTCTCTTGATTGCAATTTTCTAATCTTCTTTCTCTTTCTTTTGCTTTGTACTCATGCTATCTCTCTCTCTCTCTCTCTCTTTCTCTGTTTCAGCAATAATTTTCAAATGTTTTCCTCTTCCAGTTCCTCTTTCAGCAACTGATTAAAATACTGAGAAGCATCATGTGCCATGTGTCAGTTACACACTGACATATTGGTCAAATTAAGAGGGTAATACACAAGAAAATGAAGCCACATAAAGCAGCCGCAGCTGAAAATATGTTTGATTGGCATGGGTTGTAAGTAAGTCTCCAATAAAGGTAGCTCTGCATGTCTGTCAAAACAAACTGAATGATGATGTGAAATGAGAAACAAGCTTATCACTTGTGTTTATGCCTCATGCACAATTTTCAGGTCAAAGGCAAATTAGAAAATCTAGTCAGTAATTAGAGACTCAGCAGTAAAACCATTTCCAATAAGAAATCTAGTTTAAGGCAAATAATTGAATATTAGGCAATCTGTATGCATGCATCATCAAATTATATCACAGAACTTTGTTGTTCATTCAGATTTCCATATCCAATTTTTTTTCCCTAGCTAAGCACTAAAGATTAAAAATAAGAGAAATGAGAAATGTAAGACAGAAGTGACACAAGTGATTAATATAGGAAAGAAAATATACCATAAACCAATGAAATGCTACATCAGTTGCATCTACTGTATGTGGCTTGCATAAGTATTCACCCCACTTGACCATTTCCACATTTTGTAGCGTTACAACCCGGGAACTGAAATAGACTTAACTGTCATGATTCCACACAAAATAATAACACTGAAGTGGCTAATAACTAACTGTACACATGGACTCCATGCAACTCATTATGTGACTTTTAATGACCACTAGTAGCACCAGCATTAATTTAGGTTTTTCACAGCAATGGAGAAGAATACTTATGCAATGACAGATTTTATGCTTGTAAATTATTTTGCAAGCAATATTGGCAACCCCTCCTCCCACCCAACACACACACACATATCAATATTATGGATTATTTTTGTGTAATTTCATAACATAATTCCAGTTAAGTCCATTTCAGTTTCAGGTTGTTACACTGCAAACTGTGGAAAAGTGAAGGGGGGTGAATACTTGTGCAAGGCGGTCTATATGGTGTTTGTATGAGATGTGTGTACGTTAAGTGTGCATGCATGTGTGTTTGAGGTGAGTATCTGTACATTTACATTTATTGCATTTTGGCAGATGCCCTTATCCAGAGCGACTTACATTTATCTCTATTATACAACTGAGTAGTTAAGGCACTGTACAAGATCTCTGTGTTTTGATGATGATGTAACTTATAATTATGTGAGTGACTAGGTTTATGTTCATTTTGCTATAGCACATAGCTATTTAACAAATTGATCAAAGTGTCACAGTCACTGTGTGAGGAAACGAGCAATGTTTTTTTTAGACACTTTAAAGCCATTTTATACTTAACACATGACTTTGTGTGCAAAGAAGCAGCAACACAAGCGGCATTGTTCGCATACAGAAAGACTGTTTTTACCACCACATCTGTTACATTTGACTCCTTACCCAAGTTGATCCTTGCTGGAAGATACCAAAAGCAGATTATAAAGTAAATAAAAATATTTCTAGGTCGTTCTGGTGAAATGCATTGATGGTTACTTAAAGAATTAGAGAAGTATGTTAAGGACACAAAACCACAATATTTGTCTGTTTTCCAGAATTCAGCCACAACTGGTGGGTTTTTCCAGACCATTATGCATAAATATGCCAGACAAAAATGAATATTTATATCAGATCATTCTAGCTAAATCTTGGAAAAAAAAAAAAAGAAAAAAAAAACATTTTTCCAGTTCCTGCTGAGCATTGTAGCACCATGATGATCTTGGTAACGATACAGGTTAACAATATAGGAAAAACAATGAGCCTTGAAGCATTGGGGACTTCATGCTTTGTAGTCTTGGATAAAAAATGTTTGTGTCTGATTTTAAACAGAGATTGAATTGGTGCACTCCTCAGTGCTCTGCATAATAAGCAGTACGAGAGGTCTTTGGTCTACTAAATCAACATGGCTGAGAGGGAGGGGATGCAGTGATTATTGTAAATACAGGAGCAAAAAAATAAATAATGCAATTTTTAAAAATGGTCTAGCCTTCTGATAAAAATAATCAAATGTGACACTGTGAGGTTGCTATAAGACTATATATTTGCATTTAAATTTACACATTTGGCACATGCTTTAACAAAACATACAATATAAGCATCTAACTGTTTGAGAACTATAAGTGCTGCAGAACTATCAACAATCAGACCAGAAAATAGCTGGAGGAAGAAAGCAGCAGAACGGAGAAGCAACTAAACACAGTAGTAGATTTAATGCTAACAGACAGACGTGCTAGAAATATTGCTTACAAGTGATTATTGTGATGCAATCTGCTGAGTGGAATAGGTTGAGAAGTTCACAGAACCAAGCATGAGAAGTTTCAGATTTAGTAGCATGTACTGTTAGTGTCATTTACAGACCATAGGGATTGGAATAGAGTGTACTGTAGGCTCAGTGGAGTGACTCTATATAAAAAGATTTTGACAGTGATACTGTGTTATATCGAGGGACTTGCTGGGATAACAAGAAGCTTGGTCTTTAAAAGGTTGGTACTGGTGGTGCTTCACCCAGGCTGAGATGTCTGTAAGGCAAATATGCTAAGACTGAGACATCTTCTGAAGGAAAGAACAGGTAGAGCTGAGTATCATCTGCATAGTATGGATAAGAGAAGCCTTGAGCTGGCATGACTATTTCCAATGAGTAGTCTCAGAGAAGAGGGCATGGCCAGGTATGGATTCTATTGGTACACCAGTCATCACTTGATAAAAAGTAACTGGGACTTCACTGCATGACTAAGGGGCCCAAACCTGTTCCAGCATGACAATGCCCCTGTGCACATGGCTTGCGAAGGATGGTACCAAAGAAGTCGGGTGGCCTGAAGAGCCCTGACCTCAACTCCACTGAACACCTGCGAGATGAAGTGGAACACTGACTAAGCACCAAGGCTTCTCGCCCAACATCACTGCCTACCTTCATTAATGCTCTTGTGGCAGAAAGGGAAATTTCCACAGCTATGTTGTAAAATCTAGTGGAAAGCCTTCCCAAAAGAGTGGAGATTGTTACAGCAGCAAAGGGGGGACTGAATTGGAACTGAATGTTCGATAAGGACATATGGGTATAATAGTCAGGTGTGCACATACTTTTGGCCATATAGTATAGATCCAATATGACTGGCTGATTGCAGGGGTTCCACAGATGTTCTTGGTGGAGTACAGGTCAGACTGGTTAGGATCCAGTATGTTGAGCTTTCTCATCTAGACGAGTATCCAGTAATTGGAGGTAAAATGTGTAATATGTGGGAAAGAGCATCAAACAGAAGCTCAATATTTCTTAATAAATTGCTCTTAGCAGATGCTGTTTTTCGAAGTTCCTCTGTGGGTTTAAACTGTGACTCAGAAGGGGGGTGGGGGGGGTTGGCTAAGCACAGACGGCCTTTTTATTTCGTTGTTGTTGTTGATACCGTTGTTTATCGGCGTTACTATGCCTTCTTCTCCTGTCCCACCTGAGGCCAGTGAAATTAACAGAAGAATAAATGACATTAACTGTGAGCAGAAGAGAAACAGCTGCAGCTGGAAGAAGCAATGAAATCGGCCCTGATGAACAAACAGGGGGTCTATAAACAGCTCCCCAGGTCTTTTATTTTTTGGACAAGGGGTGGAGAGCCAGAATAGATGGAGTGTCTGAGATCACACAGCAGGGTTCTAGCAGTTTTCTTCTCCTCTCACTAAAACACACAGGGATTTATTTCAACACGTAGCTTTAGGCTTGACACTATGCATTCCCTAGAGTCAGGATTTAAAAAAAGAAAAAAAAAACACATTACTAATACTGATAGCTCTGCTTTCCAACTCTACACAGTAACCCTTAAGCAGTTCCAGCAGTTTCCAAGATAGGTGTATTTTAATCCTAACATGAACAAAAGTTTAAACTACGGTGATGTGCCATATCATTTCCATGACAAATCAGTTGCACTTTTAAGTCTACAATCTTCCTGGGTAATGAAACATGCTAACCTATTGAAACCGTGCTGTGAATGACAGTCTAATGAATGCTGTTTCCATTAAAGAACATTTATAAAAATACTGGTAATTTCATATTTCACTGTGCAGTTAAGTCACTGTTGCTGCAGAAGAACTCACTAGTATGACAATGATTTGTCTGTGCCATCTTGTCATTGTTTGTAGTAAAGCAGGTGCACTGATCAGTGTGGTTATGTCGGTTTGTTGAGTTAGCATCAGCGTTGTGGTAATGAAAGGACATCTTGACTAATAGAGAACCTTCCAACATAACCTCAACACACAATCACCATTTGACCTTTCTTTTCACCATGCTTTGGTGTCTCTTGATAGTATTTCAAAGTACAATGTTTTGAATTGAGTCCTTTCTTTGTCATCAATCTCCCTCTGCATCTAGGAAAAGAGTTCAGGGTGAAACACTACTGAAACTCTACATCTGCGTGTCTTTCAGTCAACCTGAGTTCTGCAATGATGTTTAAATTCAGTAGTTTTTCAGTGTAATTAGTGCACTGTGCACAATGGAAGATGACAGTATGAAGTCATGTCACTGTTATTAATGTCATCATTTGTGACCTGGAAATCAATTCTAGCAAAAAAGCATATCTGAATTTGTTTCGTCTTTATTATATTGTACATCATTTTGGGTGTCAGCCATTTTGTAGTGTTCTTTCTGAGTAATTTTACAGTAATTTTACAGTAATTCTCAGCGGAGAATTACTGTATATTCCATGGATAATGTACTATGTTATTACCCATAGTGCATCATAAATTCACTGTACAACCAACGCATACTAAATCTGCAGTAAAATACCACACTGCATAGTATTTCTTTTTTACTTGAGACTGATGCAGTCAACTTTATATATAAATGCAATTAAAATTCCAAATCCCAAAAACATGTGGATAGGCAGACTGGCTATTATAAAATGCTCATAGGTATGAATGTGTGTGCATGGTGCCGTGTGATGGACTCGCATCACACTGAGGGTGTATTCTCCAGATTCAGATTCTCCAGATGCACCATGACCCTGACCAGGACAAAAGCTGCTGAAAAGAAGATGAACAACTGAATGAATAAACCTGTAAATTATATGTGTATTTAATACATAGAATCACATTTATCAGTGATGTATATTAATAGTTTCATTTTTCTATATTTGAAAACCTTACTAAACTGTCTTCCATATATTTTGTAACGTCACAGCTAGCTTACATAATGTTGTTGACATTCCAGCAGCTTGTAATAACGGAGTCTTTCCTACACTCAAGTAAGTGTTGATTAAATTTAGCCTGGTGTCTTTTGCATCTTTACTGCTGCCCTATAAAGTGCTATATATGGAACAGTCTGTATAGTAAACAGTGAATGAGTGAGAATACAATTTCATACCAGAGCTTTGGTTTCAATTACCAGTTCTAAAAGAGTAGCAACAACACATGTATTGTGGTTACTCTATATAAATAATTTCTATATTAGCATATAAGCCTAGACATTTATAGAGCATAGACCAAAAGCATAGACAAAAGCGTAAACAAACACTAGGATTCATATGTGTGGACTGAGGATGAGGTGGAACTGCTGTTTAAGATTACCCCTGAATACAAAGTCAACAAGAACCAAGTCTTATCCAAAAACATCCACTTCAAACATACCTTTTTCCCGTCCTCATGAAAAAACAGAGTTTTAAATTTTCTCTATCTTTGAGGACATTGTTTTCAAAAATATCCATATACACCTAGAAGGGCCTATATGTTCTATATAGCTCTAGCTACACTGCATGATATACAAAGCCATGCCATTAGCCTTCTGCTATAGTTGTCCTTTAGCAACAATCGAAAACCTGTAACCCAATTCCTCACCATTACTACAGAAGAGTTCCCAAGGTAAATGCTTTGGTAAATTGATTCAACATCCTCAAAGTGAACCAGCTTTTTCCGAGTGAGCAATTATAGGAAGAGATGGGTTTCTCCATTTCCCCCTCTTAGATTCGTTTCTTTTTCCTCAAACAACTGTGAAGCCAAACAGGAAGAAGTAAACTAGGTGTGTGTGTGTGTGTGTGTGTGTGTGTGTGTGTGTGTTGAGAGTGATTTAAGAATGCAGTGTCTTTGGAGAATATTTGGCCTTTTAAATTCTTTTAAGTCATGCACCTCACAGAGGTGATGTGGATAGTGTACATTAATAATTGATTTACCTTTGAAGATCTATTAATCTGGCTTTTTTGCACGTACAAAATGTATTAAACGTTCACTTTAATAGCTCCATTGTGGGTGCTGTGGGTTTTGAGCTATCTTGTTAGTATGGACCCCTAACATATCTCCATCTATTGTAATGTGCATGCTGTTGCAGCTCCTCAATGCCATCTCACCGGCATTGTTGTGCCTCCCTCTGCATATAATTATTGATGCTATGGAAACATATGCAAGGAAGCATTGAGACTCCTATTTGAATTCATATTGCATCTTCTTCCTATCAGAGTGGAGCCGGTGTCCCTTCAAAGACGGCATCTGGATAATGCAGGTTACATTTTAGATCCGGTCTTCACTCTTCCCCTGAGTGCCTTTTATGAATTGTCCATTTTAAGTAGTCCAAATTGTGCCCATTGGTTATTTAGTGACTTTAAAAATCAGGAAACAGGCATGTTGGAATGAAAAAAGATAGAGAGGAGAAAGGAGGTGGAGAAATGAAATGTGCATGGAAAATGTCTCATGCTTAATTCTCAGGGGAGTTGATGGGGCATGCTTCTTATAGTTGCATAATGATGATTGTTTTGAGTGAATGCACACACACACACACACACACACACACACACACCATTTTCTTACACAACACCAAGGGGAGATTCAGTGTGAAAGGTGTGTTCCATAGTAAAACACAGTCTTTGACAAATTATATTTAAATAATATAGAACATTCAAGTGCCAGAGATTATGCCTTAGCCGTTTAATAAGAGTTGCAAAAGGAAACTCATGCATTTAAATATGCTTTTTAGCCTTAACTGCTTTTGGCCCATAGTTGCCTTAGTGAGCTACACTGCAGTATTATTTCTGCCTAAACCAGTGGTTGTTTGCTTCACACATAAATGCCATTTTTTCCTGAAGTGCGGAAATCACTTTTGGTGCATTAGATTCTAATTATCTCGAGCCTTGAAGGCAGAAAGAGACTGCAAAAATATAGAGACGGAGACAGGATGAGTGTCTGAGGGTATGCAAGTGTGCAGAGGAAGTGTTTGCAGATGCCTACTGAAAAAAAAGGAAAAAGATGAAATAGAATGGTAGTACTGTGAATGTCTGTGTACGTAGGAGATAAAGAAAGAAAAGTTGAAGAAAGAGAAGGAGACAGCAAAAACAGAGAGAGAGAGAGAGAGAGAGAGAGAAATAAATATATATGCTTGGAAAAAGGTCAGGTAGTTTCCTGATTCCATGCACCCACACCTATAAATATAAACATATCATTAGCACCCCCACCTGGAGGGCATACACGCCTAAACAGACACGTTTATGAAGTTATACTGTCTCTTACCTGATAGTCTGACACAATATCAATGCCTGTGTGAACAGTCATAGTGTGACAGCCATGGTCAAATATGAGGACAGTTCAGTTCTGTGAGTGTCCTAATGGCACAATTCAGCCATGCCAGTATTTCTAATTTTAAAAAATAATCTTACTCCCAGCAACGGCTCATGTCCAAAGATTTTGGTGGGACGGGACTACATTAATAACAACATAGCCTCAAACAAAATTAAGTCAAGAGGCCATCACACTCAACTTATGCTATAGGCTACGATCTAGCGAATTTTCAGTGTATCCCATAATAGGCAGTTGAGAGTGCAGAACATATTGTTATACAGTCTAGCAACTCGTTTTGAGCAGTTTATTTGACTGTGTTCACAGTAACTATGATTAACTATTGATTAACTATGATCTACAGGTTTCAGCCCAACTACAGCTCAAATACCACACAAAAGACCTGAAACTAGGTCTAAAAAAATTTGAGCTTTGGAAAAGGGAAACATTTTTCTTCTTTTTCTCATTACTCTTCTTTGGCATGCGGAAACAAGTATTTCATACACATTTCTGATGTACAGACATTATCTATTCACATTCCCCTTTCCCTCTCCCAATCTTCACAATATATCTTACAGTAGATTATTTACTAATAAAACAAAATCTTGGGGGCTGTGAAATAATTTTAGACTAGCTCAGTCTGGCAACCCTGAGCATGGGGCAGAGAAAATCCTGCCCAAATGGACCTCTTTTAGCACTTCTTGCAGTTCCAATTTTTGACCACTAGGTGCAAGGAAAACTCTGTGGAAGCTAAGTGGACAGTCAGCACGATGGCGCAACACCTAGAAAGGCAAGTAAATCAGTGGAACATCGGTTTATATCTGTCATAATAGAGACATTTAAAAATTAGAGACATTTGCTGGTCACTCAAAAGACAATGGAATCTAAAATGTATTGAGATTAATGAGAAAGAGTAATATTTGTAGAACACCTAATATTAATGGTCGGGCTCTGTTGCTATGGACGAGCCGCCATTGCTTACACCCTTAAAGGATATTCAGCACATGTATGCGTGGGTATTCAAATAAAATTTGCTTACAAATGTCCAGATAAGGACTGAAATGACTGAATGCCAACAGTAGTTACCTTTAATGCTGAGCCATTAGTAATTATTTCACGGCTATAAATAAGACAAAGTAGTTATGTTTTGTAATGTTTCACGTTACTACTTTTGACTAGTACCATGGACTCTAGACAGATGAGCCACATCTGTTTTTAAATTTGACATGGGGAGAATAAATACATACATACTGTTTTCACTAATCAGACCAGAGAGGGTAAATAACATAAAAAAATCTATTAAAGTCTGTGAAAATGCTCCCTTTCTGATTTAATGTCTCTAGCTCTGTAGCTAGACTGTAGCCTGATGAGTTGCATCCAGGTAAATAATTTACATAAATGCATGTGATTGGATGTGATTGGATGATGCCATAACAGAGGATCTGCTACAGAAGCCGTACTGTTTCAGCAACTGAGTTGCTGATCTATGGGCAGTTTTTTCATAAGTTTATTGGCTCTGCTATGGTATTTTTGAAGTACTTAGTTCTGAGTCTAAAACAACGAGTATCCAGACCACAGTCCACAAACTGACAACATTACACTCCATAAATCTCATCCTACTATTAAATACCAGTTATTATATCAATTATATCGAAATATCAATTTTTCTTAATCATATTATTCATTAACTGCAAGGCATTATTCAGTAACTACAGTGACACCAGGAGGCAAAGCATGCAGTTACCAAGTGAAGAATATAATTCTGGAGCTACAGATGAGTGCTAGGTGTTTAAGGGGTTAAAAAAATGACCAGAAAGCCGTAATATTTCTCATAGTTCCCAACATAATGGTATATCTCTCAGTTCACATACACTGTATAGTCACCACTGGCAGACTATGCTCTTGAAAAGAAAAATAGTCATTTGTTTGGACAAAGTGAATGCTACAGATGCATCTCATCATAAAGCGGAGGAGAAAAGCCCTGATGACGTGCTCCACTGTCCTCTAACTGTGATTAAGGCTCAGATAGCTTAATCCATAAATAGGAACATCTCTCTCTCTCTCTCTCTCTCTCTCACTCATTGTTTTGTTTTGTTTTATGTATCACTTTTTTATGGCTACCATAACGATGAGGGATGTAGTTTATGGCTGTTGCTGCTGCTGCTGAGCTGAACTGTGATGAGGACGCTATGAGCGTGGTCCTTAAAGACTCTTGGCTATAAAAGCAGGAGAAAGTGGGAGATAGAGATGGAAACGAGTATGTGAAGGAGCTAGTGGTGTGGATCCAGGCTGAACGCAGGGGTTCGGCTGGTGTGAAGCGCAATGCGGGTGACCCAGCAGATTACAGGGGTCAGCAAACTCTGAAAAAGCAACCGAGTGAAGCCACTCTGTGACCCACAGGCTCAGCCTGATGTCGAGAAAAAGGCTTGGGAAGAGCTTTGGCAACACCAGCTGCAAAAACATCTGCACGATTGCACCCTCTAAAAAGACAAGCTCTAATGGCACCAGAGCATACCACACTACAATCTCCCCCAGGGCTGTGAAGGAGGTAAACAAGCCTGAAAAGCAAGGCAATGTAGAAACATTTCAAATTATAACACACTAGGGATAAGAGGACTTGTGTTTTGTTTTAACCTTTTAACCCCTCATGGTTTCTATTTCAGTTATTCATGTTAATGGATATAATTCAATAACAACTTGTGAAATGAAATGATGATGTCTAGAACCATGAGTGGGTCCTAGCGGTTTAAGGGTTTGAATAGCATTGTTTTAAAAATCTTCACCTGTTTGTGCAACAATAGTAATGGTGTATTATACATTTGATATAATTTGTTGCCAAATGTTGTGTCTTTGATAAAAGTTTGATTTTAAAATATGCTTTATGGAAACGCACACACTGCTTAGCCACTACTCTAAATATTTTAGGTAACACATGTAGTCTCATGTAATTCTACATAAATCAATATATTTACAGAATTAATCATGACAAAATCTAAACTGAAAAAGAATTCATATAAATACCAAACCAAAGAAAAGGGTTATTTACTGTTCTTAAAACACGGCCCTTAATCTACTGACATTAGTTGGTTTTCAATTTAAGCCCTGGCCTCCAAGAGTATCGCTGAAAAAAATTTCAATTATGTTCTGGGAGAAGTAGGCGACAGGGCGCTTTGAGAGCAGCGTGCAGTCAGGTGATGTGATGAATGGCCAGCCTTTAATGTTATGGAGGATTAAACCTAAATTTTGAACGATCCTTTGCTCAACCTATAGGCAGCTCCTCTTTGAACTGAGCGTAATAAGTTTTCAGCTGTCACAATTTTAATTACATTCTTTTTAAGCCTTAACCACGCTGACCCTGGTTTAAAAAATAGGACCAGTAGGTTGGTCATGTTAGAGATTTGTGCATGCATGTGAGGTAGGTAACCCATCGATTATAAAAGAATGCCACTTAAGTTCCCGAAGAGTGTAGCCACTGACACTCCATTAATGATCCACTTGTACACAATAAATTATGCTAATGGCTTTTAGCCCTTGAATGCAAACGCTTTTTTCAGTCCTGGTGGTGAAGCCATTTATGTCCTCATGGAAATGGGACTACTGTAGTGTCAAGGAGCACTGAAAGCATTTTTCAGAAATAAGTATTTGTATTAATCCACTGGTACCCACAGTTGATAAGCTAACAGGAGAACCATACCTAGCCTTAATAAAAATATTGGTCATAATCAAATGAGAATGCTAATCAGAAATCAGTGAAACAATCTAGATTTAGTGCTTCATCAGTCACCAGTACTGATATGATATAGTAAAAAACTGGTTTATTTTTCTTTACTGAATTCATCACTGTTGGCATATACAGAGTTGGTGATTTAAGTGTTATGTCAGTATTTATATGGGGAAAGTTATCTGTGTGTAGTTCATGCTTCCTAAGTTGCCAGTTTTTTCCTAAGTAAAAGAGTTTTTCAATACCATCTAAACCACCGCCTGTATACACAATTACATTTAAGACAGAAAAAACTGATGAGAGAAGATGTAGACTACATTGCTCTCACATGTAATTCAATGTAATATAAAAGCAAGAGAAAATGTAAAAATTAAAAATAAAAAAGATGAATATGATGACATGAATGAGACATTGGAAAACATTTAAATACACATCTAAAAGGAGATTAGTATATGGGCAATATATTGCTACATTATTATCACTTCAGTCACTGCAAATTGGTTTAATTTAACAATATGGCTTCCACCCTCATTATTTGGAATCTTATAATATAGCACTATTTTAATATATTGCGCCCTGACAGTTAATTATGAGCTAAATTTAATGTTCCCAAAAGACATTAAATCGAGGCAGGCTATTTTATCATGATTTTATTTCGCTATTTTTATTAGTCAAATGTAAAATTTGTAAAATAATGATAGTGTTTGTCTTCATTCGATGTGTTCTTCTGTAAAGAAAATGTCAACAGGTTAAAGGATAAGCTGACCAAGCACTAAGATAGTTTATAATTTCATCCATTAAAAAAACTTGATCCTCAAGATAAACACCGTCTCTGATAAGAACTGAGTCACCTTGGTTTTAGGTAAAATCCACTTCATGAGCACTTCATGACACACAACTGTCTTAGTAGTCCATAGTTATGTCTGAGGGCTGAATACAGATGTGCACGACTTCTGTATTAAACCTCACTATGCATGCTTAACTCAATTCTAACTACCTCCCTGTGACTTGTGTTTATCAGTTATTAAGAGCAAAATAGAACAGCTACCCATGCTCACAATTTGTATAAAAAGTAATAACAGCATATCCTGTAAATCTCTGAGTCTTTTCTAGATAAATAGTCCAACTACACATTATCAAGCAGGTAGTGTATATTATACCATCTATCCTCTGAGGAAAAGTTTTTTTTCCCCTTCTCCATGTTTAAAGCCTAGCTCGGATCCAATGAGCAGACTGACTGGTCACTTAGGAGCAACTTCACCACATTGGCTAGCGACGACAGATCTTCTCTCTGCGTATAGTCGTCTGTCTGCATGTGCAGAGCATGCCCCTCTCCTCACATGATGGTGAGACTTGCACTGTATTATGCATTCCTAAGGATTAGCATGCTGATATGATCGCACCCACTCTTGAGCACAACTTCTCTGAAAAAATGTTATGTTTCAGCGCCATCCACTGTGTTCTGTAACCTTAAAATAAACCATGGCAGATTTCTCGTTCAATAACCTCCAATTCCCCATGCGGCAGCTTCACAAAAGTTTGTTCTGCTCTCACTCCCAAGTTCTTCATTTCACTACAAAGCTGTGCATTGCTGAGGATGATGGTATTGTTTCTGTACACCATGACGTCTAAGGAAAAATAAATGAAGGTTAAATGCAGAGCAACACCTGGCTGTTTGAGAGGATTCTGAGGATCTGAGGAACAAAAATCAAGTTTGCCTGTTTGCACACTGAACGAGGATGTTTACGAAGAGAGAGACAAACAGTGTAGAAGTGTGTTGGTGTGTGTATGTGCGTCAGAGAGACATTTTATGTACCTGGGACTTATTTCCCTGTCAAGGTCTAAGATAGATGAGATGTGGTGCCCTGATAACCCTCTTTATTGACCACTGGACTGAACCAAGATTGAGAATAGGACACTCACACGGACTTCTCATGCATGTATTGGAGATGGATGTAAAGGGGAGATATCATTCCAAAAAAAAGTTACCTTTGCTGGTATTCCCCCAAAGATTAAGAGACTGAGAAGTGGCTTTTTTTTTTTTTTTCAAAACAGACATGACATGAATGTTTTCTAACCTACATAAATCTCCAACCCAGTGGCCAAATGTTGTTTCCACCTGTTTGTTTTAAGCTGAATATTCAGCCATTATTTGTGAATAACAGGAATTGAGGTTCATGTGCAGGTGAGTAGCTTTGTTTGCCAGTATGAGTGTAAAGGTAGTGCTAGATGGAGCTGGCTATGTGCTGCCTGAGTATAACCTAGAAAGCCAGCAAACCCCCCTTTCCTCTGCTGGGATGCAAGAAAGCAGGTCACTCACACATCAGAGACTACGGCCCAGCTCCATATCCCTGCCATGAGGGAGAGAAAAGGAAGAAAGATGGAGTAGAGATTGGACAGCAATGTCAAAAAGCATTAAAGAGGTTGTGTAAAAAGGTAAAAAGGTTGTGTGGATGTTTGTGGAGTACACGGGCTATAGGTTTTTGTATGCTTCCCTGAAAAAGCCCAAAAATTAAGTGAAACTTATTCAAACCTAGTAGAGAGATACGCCTGTACTGTAATTACACCAATTGCTAAATAAGTCAAAACACTTGCAAATCCTTAAGACGTCCTTCACATGTCTCAAGACTTGAAGGTTCAGGTCTGGATAACCCTATATTCACACTAGCAAGCAACTGAGCGACAGGCAACCATTCATTTTCTATATATATGTGTGACACGAAGAAGAGATTTGAACTGATATTTTCTCGATTCTATCCAAATTAGGTAGGATGTGGTAATGTGACAAATTTAAACATTTAGCTCAAATGATTCCTCTGACTAATCTTATAGACAGACATTTCTTCATTTCCCTACTCACAACTTTAGTTCCTACCTGCAGTTGGTTCCCATTTACAGTCTGACAAGCAAAAATGGAAGGAAGACTAACTGCGTAACTGCGGTTTCACCTTCATATCCTGTCATATACGACCTCTCATTAAATGTGCATCGGACATTATAAAGAGAAACAAAGCTTGGACAGAAGCAGCACAGATGGCCGGTGCTTCTGATGAGTGTATACAGCTAGTATAGTTAGTATGTTTTGCTAATCTGGCAACAAAGCTAGTACACTAGATTAGCATGTAAATCAAACAACCAATTTTCAGACAGATTAGTCAAATATTTGTCTATTATTTGTGCTTAACTAGTTTGCTTTTATAATTATTATGTAACAGCTTGACAGAGGCTTAATGGAAAGCGCTATATTTTACCTCTCCAGTTTGAGATTAACAACTAAAATAAGTTGAGGGAACACTTCAGCAAAGTATTCTTTAAGAAGGAAAAGTGCTGACAGGCGAAGCACGAGTAAGAGGTGACTGATAAAGAGGAAAAACAAACACAGCCCTCCAAGGAGAAGCACACAATGCTGCTATCCACAGATATGGTCTAATAACATTTTGTGCTGTACCAAGCCCGTTCCGTTAATCTTCTGTACTCTCATTAAATCAGCACTTCATTACCTCAGGTATTCTCTTAATTACTCCTGAAATCTTTAGCTCAGGTAGCAACTGAGATGTGCTTCATATATAAATTCTGCCCAGATGTCAAACCCGCCTTCTTGTTGTTATCACAGCACCAGCAATTTATTTTGTTGCTGTTGTTGTTGTTGAATGTCAGAGAGTAAAAAGATTTGCTGTTGATCATATGACTTCAAGGGAGAGACATTTCTAGCATCACAAATACACTAGTTTCCACAGTGGTCTTAGGATGCTTGACAGTCATTGTGCTCCAGACAAAAAAGGCCAACCCCAAATCAGATAGTCGCAAGGCCAGATGTGATTAGAGAGTAGCTTGGTAGAAAATCATGTGTATAATGATGTAGGTCCAGAAAAAAGCAATGTAATGGCAGAGGAGAAGTAAGAGAGGCCTGACCGCACAGGTCAGCTTGTAGTGAAATAAATAAAGCATCTAAAAACAGACCAACAACCAAATAAATGTTTATATAATGAGCAGGACAAATGAACGGAAACTCTCTGAAACCTTTA
The DNA here is from genome assembly GCF_027358585.1 of Pangasianodon hypophthalmus. NCBI lineage: Eukaryota > Metazoa > Chordata > Actinopteri > Siluriformes > Pangasiidae > Pangasianodon > Pangasianodon hypophthalmus. Next base: position 19,383,682 of record NC_069713.1, read on the forward strand.
GTTTATCCATACACAAGGAACAGTCAAACTGAGGGCAAAGATGTACAAAGATGACGAGTATAGATAAATCAGCCGTGTCCTTAGTGAATTCAATTTCCAGATTTTTTTAATAAAATGCTGTGACTGCTAAGGTAGTAAGATGGATGGTGAGATTAGATAGAAAGAAATGATTTTCTAAGACAGATGTCCTTCAATTCCTTGTCCATGTTTAGCCACAGGTAGACTCCTAGATACATATGATATGGAAGTCGTGCACCTTGGGTAATGGACATGCAAAGTCAAAAACTTTTATAGGTGTTTTCCCTTTAAAGCAGGATTCATTGCAATTGAATTTGACTGATTGTAAGAGACAAGCGATTTATTTGAAGCACAATGTGCATGTAGTAAATTTATTCAGTTCTGAGATGTAAAGTAGGCTGTTAAAGCACTGTTACCACAATCTATTCACCATAAAAGCCAATAATATGTTTAATTTAAACAAAATGGATCCTAAGCTACAAACATACATAAATAATAGCTCGCAAACAATATCAAACATGGTGTCTCATCCTCTACAATAACACATCGCTGTAGCTTTATGAGCTTAATTTGTATTTCTACTTTATCTTGTTACTTTATAGAAGCATGAAAGCTCACTTCCATGCTACTGTCTGTCTATTTGTAAGTAATAGGCCATTCAATGGGATATGACATCTCTTAAAATTCTTGGATATGGAATATCAAATCTGTTGTAAAAAGAAAATGAGGGCAAGTTACTTGGAAGACCTGTAATTAAACCGCTGCCAGTTTATTTTTGTGGTTAGCTTGTTATTTTTGCATACAGATTTTGAGATTAACTTCTTAGAACTAAAAGAATCAATAGTATTGGTCTTAAATATCACAATTTTTCAACATAGAAGTTGATATGTTGTCTTGTTGAGTAATTCAAAGCTAATTATCGTGTACCTGCTGCAACGGCTTCAGACAGTTAAATGTGAAGACAGTAAAGCTAATTTTAAACTACAAGTGGTATCTGTGCTGCTTTTTCAATGTTGCTATGCCCCCTACAATACAATCTTATGTTATCAGTGTAGCTTATAACGCTTAAACTAGTGACAGCTATTAAATAAACTTTCTCTAGGACTAGATTGGTTAACGTAACATAGTGTCATAGTTCAAGTGTCCTTCAGATATAATTTCCCAGACATTCACATCAACATAAGTCCCTACTAGAAGCTCAATTTCATTGCTCTTTAGACCAATTGACATGTTTATTCGAAACTTCAGATGCCTACAGTGCTAATGCTAATGATCTTGAATTCATATTTTTATCTCTTCTTGCTTGTCACTGTAGCTGAGGTCAACTCCATCAAGGCCGGACATGAGGGCTTAATGCATGCCTTTATTTCATCAAGGCTTGATTACTTCTCTGAAGATTCTCTCCACTTTCCAATAACCTGATGCTTCTTAATGACAGCCTTGTCAGAGTACAGCAGGTACTGGCATGATCAGAGAGGGAGGGAAACATAAGAGTTCTGTCCGTTATCATCTGTTTTATTGTGCATGAGAAACCAGTGGCTCATAGTTAAAGATATATGCTTATCAAATCTGAATTATTGTTACTGCCTGCAAGTCATATGAATAATGTTTGTGTATTTGTATTAATGTATCGCTTTATGTGTGTAAGGAACCACATTGTAACCCTTGTTAATCCAACCAACCCTCACTCTCTGGCTGGTTGGTATCTGTTGTGTGAAAAATGAGAGGTTGGTGAGAAAGGACTTAATTGGAAGATAGATACCTGTAATTATGCTGGAGTTTTTGGCATGGTCTGCTTACCAATGTAAGCATTAAGTACCCATCCTAAGCCTACTCCAAACAAGGGTTGTGTCCTTGTCCTACCCTTCCACCTCACATAACACATATTCCATCACATATTTCAAATATCTCATAATTTTGACTGACATTATACATGTAAGACTCGCTGTTCACTACAAGTCACTATAATAAGAGCGTGCATAAAAGTGTTCATTTGCTTAGAATGGTTTCAGTATCTAAGTACTAGCTCTTATCAGGCAGTCGTAAACTTAATGCATTTCTATTACTGCACAAAAGCTAAGCATGTCAGAATGGCGTTTTTATCAGGAAGTTGTTCTAGGGCAAGGAGAATGTTATTTCATGAACCGGGAGAGCATTAATCTCTGTCACTTGTCCCCTCTGATTTATACCCCTTCCCAATGTGCTGAGGGTGAACCCAGCCTGAATCGCTTTGTGATAGTGGTGTGTTTGGGCCCCTGACGACATCATCGCTGACATTGAAGTCTTGCTCTCCAAATAAATGTGGAGAGTAAACAAGGGGAAGAATTAAGCTTCCTGCACAAGGAACATGAAAGACAAGATAACGCTGCATGCTAAGTGTGTTGTCTTTTTCCCCTCTATCCGTTTTACTCAAAGTCCATTACAACGACTGCAACAACTCGGTGACAATTTTGAATTAGAGCAATTAATCTCCAACTCCCAGCCACAAGTGCAAAGGAAGAGGGTGTGGGGGTTTCCTGTATAAAGTATGAATGAAGACATTTATAAAGCAAACATAAGACAAATATATTATAATGTGTTCACTGATTAATGGACTGACATCTTGGCCTGCAGCCCAGGGGAGGAAATGGAGGCACCACTGGATCTTCTCCTCACAATCTGCCTGCAACAGAAGCATTCAACCAATCAGTTCTCTTGACTTTATTAAAAGACCACCAGGATGGGTACCAGGCATCACCCTCCAATTGCCAAATTGTTTAATTAGCGATGATTCATTGCCAAAATGCTACTTCATTGCAAAATCCTCTTTCCGACTGTGGGGCACGATTGTCTTGCTGCTTTAAAGACCTCATTTTGATTAAAATGAGTATTACTTCTAATTCCTCCAATACATTTTAAACACAGCATGTGCCCCGAGCCCAGTCAGGCTCTTTCACGTGATTCATATGGTCCCTGTCTACATTCACGGCTTTATTATGTTTGAGTTAATGCGTTTTTGATCTTGCAGAGGTTTCCTATAAAGATTAAAGGACGACACGGCCCTGATCTCATATATTAAGCCTCTGTCTCTTCATCTTTATTGTGAAGCTATAAATGCATTGTAATTACCTATTCTGTGCAGCTGCAAAAAAGGAAGAAAATAATGCCTATGCAGAATGTTTTTTTCTCCTCAAAACTACACCACACATGCCGAGCCTTTTTCATCTCGGTCTGTATGAAGTGTGTCCTTGCTGTCGTGTTTAAACTTCAACAGTATACTTAGCTTTATCATAACATCACACCCTGTAGTATGAATAATGAGGTGTTGTGATCCAGGATGGCTGATATAAATGGTTAAGGCTAAGATCTTTTAAATATAAAAAGATGTCAGTATAAGGTTTCATTTTTGGCATCCACATCAGATTATTTGTTGTTAACAAATGATTTAAAGCAAATTATTTTGGATTTTTGTAGAACAAAGTGCAACATAACCACCAATGGCCATAAAAATTACACAGAATTGCATGAAAAAGTGAAGTTGGGGCTGATTTCTTTCTAACCCAGATTGTAGATTTAGGCAGCTTATCTGTGACTTTAGGTACACCTGAAGGATTAAAGCGTCATCCACTAGATGGCACGTCAGAGCCAAAACATCCCTTGTCTGTCAGAGTTCCAAGTCGAACTGTAAAATGTTTAGCAATTTCATGTACAGCAATGTTAAACACGCTCTAAAACTTTCCACTGTTGTTGTGATTGTTGTGAGCTGTGTCTCAAATCAAAAAAACTTTAACTTTATCTTCAAAGGTATTTATTATAAACTAGAAAAGACTGGTACGCAAAACAGACCTTTCAGTCGTTTTGAAGACTGTGCAATAGGTTTTTAAAACACTAAATGTATTAGAAAAAAACAGTTAGTATTAATACTAAATAATAGTATATAAGTATATGATTTGAGAAACATTGCTAGATTGTTTAGTCAGTTGCCAGACACATTGTCACACGGCTATATACTGCTCCCATTATTTATGCTTTTTTCCCCAAAAAGACTTTGGAAAAGAAACTAAAAGTAGATAGACTAAGCACATGTTGTCCAAATAAAATACAAATTACACTAAAGGAAAGATAGAAGAACTATAACTTTAGTATTTTTGGGGTTGAACAAGAGAGTTGCAGCTTTTCTGGTTTACTATGTTTGGTACTCTATTCTATTCTATACTATGTTTGGTGTTGGAGAAAACACAGCATGAAGCTAGCAGAGCATTAACTTGAAAAACACATTTAAACATTTGAAATCATGAATGCAGCTACCTATCTGTCTGAAAGTATGTGTGTACTGTAATAGGCAAAATAATAAAAATTATTTTGCCTATTACAGTACACAGGAGTCCGAAATGAAGATCTCCTCCAATGAGATTTCAGGACAATAATCTATTGCTCAACTGTAATGGTTTTATTGTTGAGCTATTGATAGATTTAAATTTCATCCCTGCCATCTAATATCACAACGAGCCCTCACTAGCTGTAATGGAAATCCACCAAATTTAACTTGAACCAAAAAAAGCAATGAGGTCAGAGGATTCACTGGGTGACACCTCACAAACATGTACTGAACACAACAATTTTTTGAGAGGACACAGTCATACATATACATGTAGCATGCGTGACTGAGATCTCTGTGGTGAGAACATCTGGGAAGGTGGCTGAGAACACCATGGGCCTGGAAGATAGGCCTTGTTCAAAGCAGGAAAATAATAATGAGATTATTAAATACAGCCGGCAGATGAAAAATAATAACATATTGATCGCGCAAGTAGAACTTTAAAGGGCCATAATAGCCTGATTCCCTGTATTGATCAGCCTACTCTCTGTGGATGGTTTTACAGGGACTTTACTGAGAGAAAAAGAGTGCTTTTTGCCATGTTACTATGCAATATTGTTGCAGTGTTATTGCAATACCTTAATTTTTTTGCTTGTGGGTCAAACTGTGTGAATGTTGCATTACCTGTGTACTGTGTGTTAAATTCACTCACATTTTCACACACTACTTGACATATCAACATTACTTTAAGGGTTATTTCCACCAATCGAAACAACTAAAAAAAATCACTTTGCCCACCATCAATATACTGGTGGTATTTGATATGTTTTTGTTTCTTCATGATATAATTAGAAAGTGTTCCAGGGTGGTTAAAGAAACTGTGTCAGGGGGTATCAGGTGGATTATATCTGAGCATGAAATTTTCCTGATGCATGTTAGACAGACTGCCTCATCCTCTTTCTTTTCTAGTGTGTGGTGGAGGTAAGGGGGAAAGCGCTGCTGGGGGGAGAACCGAGGTGGAGGCTGAATTAAATTACCAGAAACAGTTGGGCTTTTATTGGGTGTGTGATACTGTCAGGGCGACTGTGTCTCACTTCAGTAACATGCCGGATGAGATTTTTGTATTTCATGAAGGCAACTGTGAATACTCAATGTTATCTCATTATGTGCCGAGTGTGTGTGTGTGTGTGTGCAGACTAATATAGTAGCAGTAAGGGTGAAGGTGGAGTGAGAGCTGTATATATTATGTTCCTCTAGTCACATAAGGGGCATGTTGCCTAGCCTGCTAAAGGGAGCAAAAATAAAAATGGCAGCTGTCTAATGGGCAATAACTTCAGGCATGAGTGGTCAAAAACCATGCAAAAATGGATAGCCTTATTGAGATGCTTATACCAAATCCATGGTTATCATCAAGTTATTATGCAAAAATACTGTTTGACACCATTTTGGGCTCAAAAAACATGTCATGTCATGGTGGGAAAATAATGTGCTAAATGCTGATGATACGTGGCATCCATAGGAAATAAAGCTTAGCCCTTATGTCTGAATCTGCGGGAGCCAGAATGAGTGGCAGCTGCTGGTGAGCTTTAGTAGAATTATATTCAGACAACAGAGAAGCTGGGATACATGGAGGAGATCTTCATTTCGGTCATGATTCACACAAAAGGACTGACATATGGGACTATTTGTAAATAACGTGAAACAGATTGGCTTCTAGGATTACGAGATGGGTGGGATTCTACCAAAACTAATGGTTTTCTGAGAGAGCCAAATTTAGAGCTTGAAAACAGATGTTGGAAGTCTCCTGAAGGGGAACCATGTTGACATCTAGAACCCCTGCTTTGATAGATGAGGCCTAATTATACTCTAAAGCATCATTTTAATGTTTTCCTGTACATATTCCCAAAAAAGCACACAAAAGTCCCTCACTGTATTTTGTCTATTTTGTACCAAAGAAATTGTAATATGATGAAGCTGCCTTACAGCTACTTTAAGTACAGTTTGAGACATGCTGTGGATGCCAAAACTTCAATATCAATAGAGAGTCACTCCTGTGGCATTAAGAAAAGGAAATGCTGTATTTCTGGAGTCAAGAAGAGAGTGTAAGCGGAGTCGTGGAGAGGGAGGAATAGAGCAGAACAGGTGTGCTAAGCTGAACTGAGAGTCTCCATTGTAAGGACAGTCAGTACCAGGGAATGAAGGAGAGGACAGGCTATAAGTTTCAACTGTCCAAAGAACAGAGAGGGATAGGGTGTCTGTTAAGGGCATGTTGGGGATGCAAATTCCTGCTGGAGCATTAAGGAGAGCAGTAACTCCCTTGCGGAAGCTGGCATCAGGAGGAAAGGTGATATTTGAGCCTGGCAGAACTCATTCAGTTCACATTAAACTGGATTTGGCCATCTTTTAGGAAATCACTTCGTTTGCTACAACACATGCTTCATTACCAAGCTTCTCTTGGACAAGTAGATAAAAGAAAGCATGCTGAAGGCGCAAATGATAAAAGGATAGTTAGACAACACAGAGAATACAGAGAGAAAAACAAGGGTTCAATGTCTACTAATTTTTACTAGTCGACTAGTAATTCAAAAAAGTAATCGACTAGTCAAATACTATTTCAGGACATTGCTATTGCTAGGCTGTTTTATTTGTGCAGAAAAGAATATGTCAAGCTCCACTTCAGTTAACAGACATACACAGTCTACAATTATTTAAGGATGTACCAATTCTTAAAATGCAGTCGTGTGAACAAGTTGGCAGCTCAGCTGAAATCGCTTTTTTCTGAAACTGACAGGGCACAGCGTGGCACTCAAGCTCCTTATAGCTTAATGACAAATGGAGAATGTGATGTCTACAGCAGCATCTGGGGAGATTTTACGCCATGTCCAATGCTGGCCTCAGTAGCACCCAAAAATGAGTCTGGTTCAGTCTCTTTGAGCTGGCATGCGCTGCTGAACTGACTAAACTAGCAGAGTGAGATTGAACAGTGATGTGCAACCCGTGGCTCTGAAAGCACTCGTTCACACAGTGCTGGTTACAATGTTATTCACTCTGTCAGAGTGCAAGGATTTTATCTACATTCTATTTAGAGTTAAAGGACAAAATAATTAACTGTAGGTGGAAATCATTCAGGACGGGGGCGGGAGTGGAATTTTTGCACGTCTCTTCACTTTTGCTGCACCTCTTCACACTACAAATTACTAACGGTCTATTACTTCTAAAGAAAACTGAAAAAAAAAAGACTCTTCCACGCATAGTCTTGTGCAGGTGACTATAGAATTGGCTTCATCTAGTCTGAAATATTTTCTGACTAACAAAGAACATTTAGCTTGCTTTCTTTACCGTCTGCCTCACTGTTTTTTATCACCGCCCCAGAGATATGACCAGAGATATGAAACAGAAAAGGAAAAGCTGATCAGGGTTAAACTGATTACACTGGAAGTGTTAAGACAAAAGCCTGACATTTTTCTTCTACATAACAAAAGTGTGGGTGCTTTTTTACCAAGAAGAAAGGAATAAGGTCTAAGCATCATCACCTCTCTGTGGGAATTCTCATGTCAGTTGTTAAGGTGCTGCTGATTTTGACATAGAGTTGTAGACTGGACCCCTTGGTGTCAGGAAGATCACCTACAGAATCCTAAAAACGCATTTATCACAGCAGGAAGATGAATGATCCTGCTGTATTGCACCAATGCTAGCATTAGAGTTGCTATGCATAAGGTGTGATGAATTACTTCTGACGTGTTTCTTTAAAGCAGATCCCTCCTGCACACCTCCTTGTGAAGACAAGACCTACAGAAGCATCAGCAGTAAGTACCATCCAATTCTACAGAGATGGTGAGGATAGCTGTGGTACAACCTTCTGTCCACACACATCTAACATAACACTTTGAAATGTATGCATCATGTAATGGGTGCAACATGTTTGGGGTGTAGAAAAGACCCCCCCTGTAGCACAAGCAAAAGGTTAAAACAGAAGGAGGAGTTAATACGTCTTAATGACATTATAATGAATGAGGAAATATGGGCCTTCATTTATTAAATGGAGTCAAGTGTGTCAACGAAGTGTGGGGACTCGCAAACGCATTAATTATGTGCACGTGGCGCGCTGGACGGCTGAAGCGACAGCGAGGTAATGATAGCCATGAGTATTGTAAATTACCTCCGGGGTGGAGGGATCGGCATGCACGGAGGTCTTCACACTACAAAGCAGGTTGAGAAGCTCTTGACTGCTCAAAGAGTGTTCACTTCCTTTGTTCCTTTTTCAGCTAAGCATATGATGAATAACAAGCAGGTGTCATTTTCACAGCTAATTTGGATTTAGTGTTTTTTTTTTCCAAAAAATTTTGCTTGATTCCTTTAATGGAAAGTCAGATTGTGTTCTCAGAGCCTTTCTCCTTCTTTGATGTGCCGATGGCTAAATGGAAGCTGTGCAGGTTCATCACGAGTGTATTTAAATAACACTAATGTTAGCATGCATACATAAACAAGTCTCGAGTCTAGCTAGCAGTGCACAAATGACAACTGTGAAGCTACTCATATTTATACATATCTGTTATCAAAGGCTAGAGTGACTGACAAAGGAACATTCAAAACTAAATCGGAAATAGCTCCCAACTTCCTATATAATGTACTATACTGTATATGACTTGAAATAATGGCTTTTACATCCTTCAGAATGCATTATACTTCATACAGGGGATCAGTTCAGATGAACCATGGTAGTTTCATGTTTCTCATCCATCTTAAAAAGTGCACTGTTAAATCCATACTAATGATTGGTTCCCTTCTGTAATTGCCTAAATTAGTTTGAAAAGTAAGTACACAGAGATGGGGGGAAAAAAGTTTCGTCTTTCATCATTTGCTTGAATATTTCTTATATTTTCAACTTGATTTTTTTAGCTGAGGAACATCATTACATAGATTTTAAGGAGGTGATTTTTTTTTTGTCAACAACATGAAAACTGTTTATTTTGACAATAATTTGATAGCAAATTGTTTTTATTTATATAAACCTAACACAAACTATATGGGTTACAACTTTAGATTTATGCACAAATGCAATTACTGAAAGTGTATTTTGTGAATTTAAAGTGATTTGATTTCTAGTATGTATATATTTTTTTTAATGTAATTTGTAATGAAATTTCAATACAGAACATTTTGGCATGATACCACAGTAAGCTAGGAAGAATAAGGCCTGTGTATGTTTCTGTTAGAAAAGCAAAGGAATCACAATGTTTCATTTACACACATCTAAAGTCGGAGAAGAACTCCGAATTTTAAGGTCTTCATATTTAATCGAGCTGAATTTTTTTTTTTTTTTTTTTTTTTTTGTCTAGGAGGCATCTCTCATTAGAATTTGAGGGAGTTTCACAGAAAATAGCACAAATGGGAAATGGGTTTAAATGAGTAAGTTCGACTCATTGATTTGGAAATTAATCAGTGATTTCCCTTTAGTTCACTCAGACCTGGCTTGAATAAGCCTGAGCAATGTGCTAGCTCTTCATGGGTGGCTTTTATTGACCCATTTGATAAATATTAATTACTACCTCACCTAAATATACTTAAAAAGTCTCTGCTTCTTAAATAATTAATATGCTTTTTCAAAAGTATGTCCACTCATTCCAAAATGCAATGCTGCTCATGTATCTCTTGAACAGTTTCTTTCATTAGCCTTCACTGAGCAGCACTAAAGCAACATGGTGACCCTAGAGAACCTGGGAGAGCGTGAGCCACCTGTCCGTTCCTGGCTCCAAAGGATTTACAGCTTTGAGGCCATATGCTGCTATAAAAACATACACGCTACATTCTAACAAAGCCTCATCCCTCACAATCTCACTGTAGCCGACATTCATCAGTGTTTCAGGATGAGAGTGTGAGTCAGACTGAAGTGCAAAAAAAATTGCAAAGGTTATATATTACAAAAACCGTGCTTTCATTAGCTAGGGACCTGAGCACAAATTATGTTCTAATTATGTTCTAAGTGTGAGAAACATTGAAACTTTTTCTTCTCTGATACTGATACCAATACTGAAACCTTGAGTCAATATTGTTTTCTTTAAAAGTTGCTAAGCTTTTTTTTTTAACTTAAGCACTATTATAGTAAGTATATAATAAGTACAAGATATGAATATAATAAAATCAATCCTAGTAAAAGGAAAATCTGTCAAGTCTCTTTATATGTAAACATTTCCAGTTCAAAAAAATTTTTCCCCAAAATCCAATTCCAAACTTCCACAGTATCTGATATCCGATATGTTCACTCTGATATCAGATCAACCATTTCTGGCTGGTATCGGTATCACCGATACTGGGTGTCGGATTGGTGCCATCTTTACTTTCTATAAATTCTATACTTATTTTGTGTATCCCTTAAAAAGGCATTGATATCGAGTGTTCACTTCTTACCATAAGGGTGGAAAGATTTCTTCATCTAGATTTAAAAATAAAAAATTATAGATGAACATCAATAAAAAAAAACATCAAAAATCAAATGTTAATTGATCATTTTCCCTTAGATAACTTAGATAACACACACAAATGATTCAGCAAGCATAGAACCATACACATGAAGTCGTGCCAGCCACTTCATAGTCTTCCAATGTGTGAATACACATGGGTTCTTCAAAGGTAATTAGTCTTTATATTGCAGCATGTTCATCCAGTTTGCCCCCCACACTGCTTTTGGGACTAAACACATGGACATGGATAATAGGTTCTGTTAATGAGCCGGTCCTTCATTATCAATCTTGCTAGAGGTCCTCTAGTTTATGAGTGTGGCATGCTGTGGACAAATGAGAAAAAAAATCCTGATCGTTTCCGTGGTCTATGGATCCATGGTAGACTAAGTGTAGAACAGCTAGATCCCACGTAAAAGTCCAAGTATCCCTGTGGTAAAAAGAAACATGTACTAAATTAAACACACCCTCATAATCACACCTCTTAATTCCAAGCCTTTTCTAGAGGGGGAATGCCCTCTGTGCCCTGCACCACCTGGTCAAAATACTAACAGCTGACTTGTTGCTGACCTCCACAATGGCTATAAATCATTGGTTCGCCTCTGGCAAAGCTCCACTACCTATTCTATGCTTACCATTCAGCGCAAGGTAGTAGCCAACTCTAGATCTGCTCTGTGGCCAGATTTTGGACAGCTTTATTTTTCAGAGCAGTGTGGTTCACTCTCTAATTCTGCTTATCTGCTTCAGGCTCATTCTGGCTTAAAGGCAGTGCTTCTTTATGATTTTGGGATATTTAGTTATATTCTTGTTATAGTTTCATTCGGGTTTATTGGGAAGTTCAAGGCAACAGTCTAATGGTGTATAAAGCAGAGTCAGTAACAAGCAGTTACTGTGGTACTGACTATAGTTCATCTAAGTCAACTGAAACAGAAACCTCATATGCTGTAATAAAATCAAAATTAAGTTGCCTAAAACAGAATATGAATGTTAATCTGTTTATTCTCATTTTGGAGTTTTGTAACACACTTGTGAAGTTGTTTAGCTAGAGAACTCATCATAGTCAACTAGTGATTAACAGGAGGTGTTGGCAGGTTTCTCTGAATTTTGTATTTCTAACTCTTATTGGGTGAGAGTGAGTGATTTGAGCCCTTGGGTCATGTCATTTGTGTCTCTCCTCTGGTGTATATATAGCATGCTAACTCTGTCTGGCTTGTGCCAAACTTTTTTGACAGTCTGAAGGACAAAATCCACAGATTAGATATGACTCAAACAGTACAGATTGGGTAAAATGACAAGGCTTTGAATATGAGCCAAATCATATATTTTAGATGGCTAGCTAATGTTGGGTGAATACTTTGTTCGGTCGATCGGCAATGCATAGGCGCTGGCGCTTGATCAGGCAGTCACAGAAACATTAAATCTGCTAATACTAGCTAAAAGATAAGCTCTTATATGGAGAATATGCTCAATTAAGGGATACATAGTAAATGTGACAGTTGTTTTGATGTGGATAATAAAGTTATTTTATTCTGATAAATATTATTCTGTAGCATTGAGTCGTGGACCAAAATGCATACTACCATACTAAATACTATGAGTATGAGAAAACAGTGCAGTACAACTCATGTTATGAAATGGTCTTCTGCAAGTAGCACAAAACAGCATTTTCCTAACAATTTAATGATGTTCATTAGAGAACAATATTATTGCTTTAAATGTAGCTCCTGGCTTGGGAGAGCTGCACTGACCTTACGGGGATTTGTTAAGGGCATCAGGCCCCCAGCTCTGTACAATTTCCTCCATGTTTAATTAAAAAGCGCAGAAAGGCACCTCACTGGCAACATGGGTTCCTGCAGAATGACATTGACCTCGACTACCTGTGTTCCCATCCTCCAGACCCCTCTACAGTCTCTCAGTCTCAGACACAGGAAACTTGTAGGGCTACTGAAAGAGCTACAGGGGTGTTTCTCATTACTCCTTATCTCATGCCATCAGCTCCGATAACTCCGAGGCCTGCTGTGAATTCTTTGTTATGTAAAACCCAATGAAAGCAGAAGCAAGATGGAGTCTGCTAGCCTTGCACAACCACGCAGGCACATTCTCTGCCTGGAAAAAGCTGGCAGCAGCTGAGATATAGACAGTGAGAGAATTGTTACAATGCATTTGTGTCATAGCTGCGGGGGCATTTTCTCTGTCAAGAGCAATTACAGGTGATGTGACATGTTTTGCGGTCCTCAGGGGTGACAAAGGTAACATATTGACTTAGATTTGAGCTGGAAACAGAGAGAGAAAGCATGCAATTTCATCTTGGTACATTTTTCTAAAATCCACCTCATACGCTGCGTCTGTGATAAGCGTGGCGTATTCATAGTTCCAGAAAACATGGCAATTTGCAGAGCAAGTACTGCAAACCATTTGAGAGTTAATATAACACATAGGTAATGACAATATCATGTGCTTGTGTAACTACATGATACACATATCCACTTTGGCTGTGCGGTAAATGCTTCCACAGCCCTCCAGAGGCATGCCATGGGTAGACAGATGTTTCATTTCATGTCATGCTCTGTACCCTCTTACTCACACCAACACCTCTAACACACACACACACACTCAAACAACAGCTCTACTCAATGAATGATAAAGACTTCTCCTTCAGAACAAGCTCAATCAAGATTTTACAAGACAAAACTGGCAATAGTAGGAGTACATATACGCCCACATACACACACTCTTCCTCTCTCAAACAAGGTCCTGTTCACCTATAATTTGAGCCCTCTCAGGTAGTGAATAATGGCTTTGTTCAGAGGATTTGGGCTACATAGCATAAAATGCTTACTGTTGCTGAAGCTCCACTCACCCTTTGACCTCCCAGATATCAGCACCGACACAAAGGCCTCCTCCCACAGGAGCTGAGGTGTAAGACTTGAACCTCACAAAAGGAGAAGAGGGGTCACAAAAGGCATATTCTTCCTCTAATCTCTGAGATCTTCAGATCTCTAGGTCAGTGAAGTGCAAAGGCTAAACATCAGTTCAAGCAGGATACAGTAGGAGTGCATGCGTAGACCTAGTGGAAGTAAAGGGTGGCTAAAAGTTTGCTTGCAGAAAGGAAGTTTTGGAGGGTACCTGAGGGATGTGTCGGATCGTTAATGTAAGGGGGTTCTCCTTGGAACCCTCTCTGAAAAGTTCAAAAGAAAGGTACTAAATTGTACCCTTAGTTGTCACTGTGGCGGTATCCACATAGGTATCTTTCACCATGGAAACTGAATGTACTGTGCCTTTAAAACTCAATTAAGTCCATTATGAATTTTAAAGGTATATCCACTTTCTCAAGATAAAGATATGTTCCAAAGGTAAAAAAGATGTGTCCTTGTGGGTACCACCACAATGATAAGTACAGGTAACAAGTACAGGTTAATGCCACAGCCATCCATGGCCAGGAGCTAAGGAAACAAAATTGGTTATGCTGTGTGGGTGAGAGGGATGGCATACACTCTACCCATAATCACAATGACAGTAGGCAATCGTGGGCATCTGTGAGCTCATGTATGCAGAAAAGGGCAGATAGCACTTTCCTCTGAGTGTTTTACACTGCCCTGTGACACGTGCCCCTGCAGCTTGAAAAGATGCAGTTGACCAGCTTCACATGTCTCAGAGGAAGCATGTGTTAGCCTTTACCTTCCCTGCAGAATTGGCAGGGGACAAAATGAAGAAAAATGGAAGAAAAAAAGAGTTTAGTACTTCTTTTTCTAAAAGCCAAAAAATAGGGATCTAGATTGACAAAATCATGTAGGGGACATGTCATAGAAACAATTTATTTAAAGCACTGCTTATATTAGTATTCTGTATCATTCAATAAAGATATATTTTCATTACAATATTAACATGATACTACACATACTGTAAATTGACATTAAAAAAGTACATTTGCTAGGATACATGGTAGCTGTCATGTCAACGCCAGAGTCAGCATCGGACTTCAATTCCCAGATCACACTGCAGCCTACAAACATGGCCGCTTCAGACTACAACTCCCAGGCTGCACACTTACTGTCACGTTCTAGCTCACCTGACAACTGACCTGACAAGCACTCACTTAGTGATCAATAGACACACACACACACACACACACACACACACACACACACACTATAAACAGAGACTCAATGCAAAGTATCACTCAGTGTGTTCCTACCTAACATACCAAGCTTTCCTCTGTGTGTTTGATGTTCTGGTTATTGATTTTGATATTGTTTCTCGTTTTTATGGATTTTAGTACTGATTTAGTCTGTTTGCTGATTGCCTGACCCTCTGTCTGTTTTTTGACCTAGACCCTGTCTCACATTTTGGATGTTTTGCCAGTTTTCTAATAAACATCTTCCCAACGCATGACAGTAAGTTAGAAGTTCACTGGGACTGCTTATAAAATAGCTAATATGAACACATCTATAGCTAGAGATTCCCAGTCTTCTTGAGAAATTACCAAATCTGCTATTTTAAATGTTAAGTTATACAATATATACATCAGAACACATGTAGGAGCTATAAATAAAACCAGCTTGCATGCATCAAACTGTATGCAAATTTAAGGCCTAAAAACATGCATTTATCATAGAAAACCTGAACACTTGATTACTTGAATACTATTTGTGTTCAGTGTTAATGTAGGAAAACAACAACAAAAACAGAACCCACAAATCCACTAACAATGTTAGTAATATTAGGAGAAACATTGTTATTGCAGCTATTTTTTCCTCGTGGATGACCACCAGCAGCAACCATAAGGAAAATAAAAGGTCAAGGGCTAAGGGTCAGGTAATCAAAGCAGCCAATCCACTGGTATTGACCGCATGTTAGGGTTAAAATGACAGAATGACCCAGAAGCATCATATCTTCCACTCAACTAAACTGTGAAAGCATTTAATCTTATGATGATCTTATTGTTATAATGCCTGAAACAACTAAATATTTAAACTAGCAGAGACTCTACATTTGTATACATTGTATACATATTTAAACTAGCAGAGACTCTACATTTCTTTACCACAACTCTGTTTTGATCATCATTAACAAGTTTGTTTGGATTTGGGGTATACACAGTACTTTACTCCTTCACTTCCTGTACTTAATTCCTTTAATTCTAATATTTGTTCATTGTTCCTGTTTATTCAAATTATTATTGTTAACATTTTTGAAGTATGTGTTAATTAATAACTGAAAACTTAATAGATACAATTTGCAAATAAGTAAAGTTGTTAAGCAGTGCTTAGTTCCTATTACTTCAATTTTTAACGCACATGAATTACTAGTTAAAATAACATTAGTTATCATTAGTTAACGGCTAATCAGCTTTTTTAACTGTTTAGTAAAGCTTAGTACTGTGCTAATTACAGTTTATTATATCACAGTGATACTGAATTCTCGAATCTGACTGGTCAGAAGGTATTGATTAACAGTCTATGACAGCACAGTTCTGACAATAGTGCTGGCTGTAATTCAATTCACAGGTATATATTAATGTGCTCATCCTAAAACATTATCATTTCTATAGTAACAGCGCACTGATAGGAACTTGTATAGAAGACATTCCACATAATCAAAGCCCAAGAAAAACATTAAATGGTGTTGTTATTTAACAAATTTAAGAAAAACAACTAATTGCTGATATTGTGAATGTTTCTGTAAGGAGATATTTAGTTAACATTTATGAAGGAGGCTCCAGTGTCAGCGCTTTGTAACAGTCACTAAGATTTTTTCTACAGGGAAAAGTCTTCAGCAGTTATAATGTAAGTGATAACAGGAAATAACTTGTTAACAGGATAACAGGAAACACAACTTGAAAAGTATCATGTTTCATTTCATGTTTCATTTAAAATATTTATTAATAAATTTAAAAATTGTAATCACTGGCCAAACGCCTGTGGATAAAACACTTTGCAAAGTGTTGTTACAGGAAAATAAAGAACTTTGGGGTGGTAAAAGCATCACATAACCTTGTTTTCAATTCCTTCTTTAATGCACCCTTATTAATACTTAAAATGGTTAATAATACAAAAACTATTGCTAGCCATTTGGTTAATATTTAATAGGCTTAAATGTTTAGTAATGCTTACTACTGTATTAAGTAATGCTTATTAATGTACCCTGCATGTTAACCTTGCAATCTTTTCTTTTGTCAAGCACCGATCCATCTGAGAGAACATCTTGTCTACCGTGCATGATGTGTGTTTCTGATGAATATATTATGCACCATTTTCCTTTTTTCTTTCTCTTCAAAGGGAAATGAATGTTGATAGCTCTATGAAATTCCATCCATTTTCCCCTCAGTGAAAGTGTTTCTTCCCTCTTTTTTCTTCCGCCTGCCAAATGAATTCAAGAACACTTTAACTGGATTGGGGACGAACGAGTGGGAATAAATGACACTACACAGTTAAATCAACATCAGCAGCTGGAGATCCATCTCTCTGTTTTTCTTCTAGAGCCTCAGCTGCCCAAGAGACTGCTGAACTGCAGCAGCATCGTCGTCTTGATATTAACCGTTCTTTAATATAACAGTCTAATATCATCAAATCAGCCTTACACGGCAATAAAATATCATTCACCAAATGATAGCCGTAGACTAGAATTCACTTCCTGTGTATTGTTCAAAGCATATTTAAAACAAGGTCTGTTGCTAACAAATAACTGATTGCAAATGATTGTGGAACATATTACAGCAGTTCCTAAATCAAACTGAAGTATGCGTTAACTAGAAACACACACGCACACATACACACACACAAAGTCTACATTCAAAGCCACTGAATTTCTTATCAGAATAAATGGGATAGACTTCTTGTGAACTCTATGTAGCCAATTATAAAAAGCAATTTCAGACTGTGGGGCAAATTGTTCTGATCTTCCTGTGAATATGCAGCACTTTCTGGGACATGGGGCTTAATCGGCACCACTCATTTGAAAACTTGCGGTGACCTTTCACCTAATATCCCCAGACACCTGAAGCTCCAGATGGAGAGAAAGTGCTGGAAGGTTCTTCAGCTCCATGCTTCAAGCCTTCACCTTATTACAGCAACAGCTTGTGTTCCAGCGCTCCTCCAACAGAGCCTGACCTCATTTGGCAGATTGGCTTTGCCTCTATAGATGATGGGTCTGGTGAAATTCCACCCCTATAGAGATTTGCACAAAAATAAAGAGATGATGGATATGCTGTGCAGTAACCAGATTTCTTTTTTGGGGCAAGCTGAGAATTCCCAGACTAAAACAAGGGTTTCTTTTTCCTCTTTGTTTTTCAGTTTCATTTAAATTTAGAGTTGCTTGTGCAGTGCTGAATTCAGACCTAGATTAAATATTTTATATATACATTATGCAAACATTTCTTTTGAATTAGTATAGAGAGTCGTTCCCACACAGAAGATTTTGTGTTATGGATTTTATTTTCTTTTTCTTTTTCTTTCTTTCTTTCTTTCTTTCTTTCTTTCTTATTTGTTTGTTTGTTTATTGCAATTTTTGTCCCAGCTTTAGTTTTAGTCACTATCCTTGGTGTCTCATTTGATCTATAGCTATGAAACACAGGCAAGCATTTCAATCTGTGCTGGCTCCTGCCACCATTCCATCAACCAGAATGCAATTAAGGCCAGCCCCATGGACAGACTTTAATCCCAGAACTGTGGTTCATCCTTGCCATGTCTGAAATGTAAAATATATAATAGTGTGTAAACAATCCATGTTCATGCAAGGAAAAGGAAAGGAAAAACCAGTGTATCAAGAAACTAATGCCTTGACCCCATTTAGATTATCCATTTGCCTTCCAGTCAATTTATTCATGTTTTTAATGGATGTGTATTTAAGAAAGCACATGAACTTTAACCCTTCACTTCAGTGTTTTTGATCTCATGCTTCAAACTATGAATATTCACATTCAAATCACTGATGGGAATATCAATTCCCACACTAATGATGTTGTTTTACACTCAGCCTGTCAAGACACTATATCAAGAATAATACATAAAGAATATTTGCTGTAAGCACAAAATAGACACGATGACAATGTCAGACATCATCAATCAAAATGGCAAAGAAAAATTTGCAATTTATATGGTGCGGTGCAGGCATCTTTTTTCTATCAATAAATGTAACTATAAATGGGAAAGGAGTACAGATTTAGCTAAAACATTATCACCTTAGAGATCCAGTGGCACAATTTCTTATTCCTTTCCTGCCTGTAAGCACCTCTTTTTATTGTCCACAAGCAAATCAGTTTTGCTTTGGTATAACCTGTAAAACCAAAAAAAAAAAAAAACAGAGTAAAGAATTTGAACATCTACATTTGGATAATGTCCATCCATGCATTAAGCAAAATAGGCAAGACAGGAATACAAAAGCAGAGGAGAGGAGATTAACAGGGCTGAAATTGATTTCTTAAGCTTCTCTTCTTTCAGCAAAGAGCCAGTCAAACAGGATTTACCATCCTCAGATGCCCATATGTTAAGAATCTGTCCTGTTGAAGAGGTGCATGTCCTCTTGGACTCACAAAAACTAGCACTCTCCACAATGTGGACAAGATACACCTTGAGAAACTATTGCAAGTGTGTGTATGTGTGTCTATGTGTGTGTCCATCTGTCATGCTGTGGGTGCCATGGTTGTATATGACAATTGTATACTGTTTGTATGCATACAACAAAGCTCTCATGCCCGAGTAGTATGTGACTTGCTGTGTAGGATGGGACAATCTTCTTCATCAACATACTGCATGTGTGTAATGACAAGGGTGTGTTTTTGTGTAGAGGAGGAGAGGGAGGGGACAATACCTCAATCTGTCAGAAGCAGTTGTGAGACACTTGTCTTCTTTCGAGATAAATTAAGTGTTGGCCCCCATTTCATTTATAATGGCCTTGCTTCAGTAGGTGTCACTATAAATTATGCACTTTAAAAATGTAATTGCTGGTTCTAGTCAAGTATGATATCCTTACAGGATAATTAGTTAAAGATAAGTTAGCCTTAGAAGCTGTGGGTGTAGATACAGACATGATAAGTGAATATTGGAAGTGAGAATGTCTCCTGACATCTGTGTGTGCTTGGGCCCGAACAATGAGCATCTTTACAGTAACACTGTACCACTCTGACAATGTGTAAGCCCCTCTTACTGGGCAGACAGTCGATTTTACCGTCCCATCATCTTGTCAGATGAACTAAAATTCAACGCCGCTTCATAAAAATGCCTCACCTT
This sequence comes from Pangasianodon hypophthalmus, assembly GCF_027358585.1. Lineage (NCBI taxonomy): Eukaryota > Metazoa > Chordata > Actinopteri > Siluriformes > Pangasiidae > Pangasianodon > Pangasianodon hypophthalmus. Next base: position 19,403,682 of record NC_069713.1, read on the forward strand.
CTAAATTATGGACAGAGCACACAGGTAATTGAGACACTTAGGCAAATGTGGCAAAAATCATAATTTGCCAAATTGAGACTGATACATAAACATGAGATGTCTCATGCATAATTTATAAACATTGCTTAGTCCAATTAACAAAGACACAACAACTGCCTCACAAGGAGTTTTGACATGCATGTTAGGTGTATCTACAAGACTGATACACAGCCAGGGGCATTGCTAGGCCAAAAATGTACATTATTCATTTGAATCATTCAAATCCCAATTTACTGAAGAACAGGGCACTGGGACCTGGGGGAGACTGCTGCTGCTCTACTGAAATGTTGCCTTAGCTGTGCTACTTGCTCTGCAAAGTGAGAGTAGAGATTGTAACATCAGTCACAAACTGCTGTTGTGACAGTATATTGGTTAAAAGCTTTCTAAGATAAACATTAGGCCTGATTTAAATATATATATATATATATATATATATATATATATATATATATATATATATATATATATATATAATATACAAAGTGAAATAGTTAATGATTACAGAGTCAGGGTACCTAGCTATAAAATCAATTGAATTTTAAGAAAAATAATGCAGGCAAATGAGAGGGAGAGAAAGAACACAAGAGATTAACAGGGCTGAGGGAACTTAGTGATCAAATAGAAAGCAAGTGGGAGATGTTTAATCTTTCAGTTAAAATTCATGCTGAATTTGAAGACATGGGCATATTACTCAACACACACAAAGCACATAGTTTATACAAAGCATAAACTAAATGTTTTTATAAAAGTTTTAGTTTTAGTTGGTGCTTTTACACTAACAACCTTATGCTGCATTCATGGTGCCTTGTAAGTGTTATTTTGCAAATTGTAACAATGTCATTTCCCACTTAAGTACTTTAACCCCACTTTTACACTTACATGCCTGAGTAGCTATTCCGTTCTACTATAGTGAACTTCAAAAATTCATGCAACATTTTGGACTGAAATTGCAGTACAGCATCAACAGCAAACAATAGCGAGTACTGTTAGCAGCATGCTAGCCAGCGGACATTAGCAAATACCATTAACAACAAGCTAACCGGCTAGCATTAATGATAACACTAATGTTGATGATTACCTTCTCAAAACAGTGATTAGAATGGTCAATGATATACATTTAACCACTTACTGTGTCTGTATATTAACTGATCTAAAGCCAATACAGCTATAAACTAATTTAAAAGTAGAGAAGGGGTACTTTACACCGTTCATTGTGTTGACGGCCATGTTGATTTGACATCGCACCATAAGTGGGGAAGTTAAGAAGACTACCCCAGGCTGACCAGGTAAAATTTCAAGTTGAGGGTGCATTACTGGTTATAATACTGGTTGTACTACAAGTTGCAACTTTGCCTCAAATGCAGCATTATTGGCCTGTGGCTGAGGATTGAGTAGACTTTAATTTCTTACCCATTTGTAGAAATGTCGTTCCCTTAACATATCCTTAATATATCCCTTAATAAAATTTAATAGAGAAAGGTTAATGTTTGTGCTGTAAATTGTCACTATGCTCTTGAAATTGTCATCTAGGTTATTATTATTAAACATATAAACACAACCACTGATTAATATCACACTCTTTCTGATTCAACCTGCTGAGATTTTAAGTATAGTCTTTAGCTGTATGTATAGTCTTTTGAATTAAATAGTTAGGACCTGCAACTCATATAAGAGATAGAACATAGCATTACTTGACCTCAGTACCTTTGATTGATCTCTGTTTGTCAGAAATTGACAGACAGCCTTTACATACAAACTATGATGAGACAGATCTACTCTATGCCACCCTGACCAAATACCCATATCTTTCACCAAATTTACACCTGAAGCTCTTCCTCTAAAAAGAAATTCATGATGAACATACATGTAAGGCCATTTAAAATGCCCCCAGACCCCCCTAGTAAAAGGCACTGACCCTGCCCCACCCCCCACCCCATTAATAACTCTCTAGTGAAGACCCTGTACTCAGCTGAAAGGAATAATGTATGTGATAAAATGGAATTGAAGAAATGGATGAAAGCATTGTGTTACTAAATTTCCAAAAAATATTACACCCTCTATAACTACCTAAAATGTAGCAGTACCATAGCTGACCTTGGAATGATACCCACTCTTCCTTCTTCTCTTCCCCCTTCCTCCGGAAGCTCCCTCAAGCCTTCCACTGTAATTAGGTTCTTTGAATGTGTCTGCAAGGCAGGGGTGGGCTACGACTCTCTAGCACACACAGATCTGTATACTTGCATTGTTAATTCCATTAGCCCTCTGGCAAATACTTCAATATTTAACATTCTCAATTTAGCAGCAAACTCCCATTGCCCTTTTCTATTTTTCACCACTTACCTCATCCAAATCGAGCCACACTACTCCACAAAGTGGCCTAAAACACAAAACCAATAGATAGCTAATCGATCTTAAACTCCTATATATAGTGTCAGCCACTATTAGATATACTGGAGGCAAGGATAATAAACTCAGTAATTTAAACGCAGAACTCAGCACAGATTGAAAAAAAGTTTAAAAGTTGTGTTCCCAAGATGATGAAACAAGCAGATTTACTAAAGAAACATTGGCTCCACAGTTAGGGAGGCTATTGAAACAAGCTAAAGAGTTGGCTACAACCAATGAATCAACCACTGTGTTCATTGGTTTGTTCTGTAAAGTCAGTCCCTGTATCACTGGAGAGATTATGGTCACATTGTTAGTGTGTATAGCTTATAAATATACTTGTGCTGCTTCTGGAGACCACCTCCCAATATCTGCAATGTTTATTATCTTAACCAGACTTGTACTTAATACTTATAAGACGTAACGAAAATGATTGACAATGGACTAAAGTTACAGTTGAGTGAACACTGTTTCCCAATAATAAATGTACGTTTCTAATAAGTATAGTTCAGAGACTACTATTAAAGTAGTTCAGTATGCATAAGTTTTTTCCCTTAAGATTTACCCTAGTTCAGTGCAATTACTGTTAGTTATGTACTGAGCTGTTATGTCTCCCATCTTCATCCCTCTCTCAGGCATGAAAACTATATGTTAACAATTAAAGGCTGAAATTGTTCTTTTAATAAAACTAATAATGCTTTATTGATCTTTTTTTTTTAAATAATAATTACATTCTGGTCATTTTGAGCCATGAGTAATGATCATGCTAAAGTAGCGATGGTGTATATACCCCAAACTGGTTTCAAATTCTTTATTGTGACTTTAGTTCAGAGACACATACATGGCAGTTGTCACGAACATAACATAAACTTTATTGTATTTGATGCCTTTTTTAGAGTAAATCCTTTTGTGAAGATTCCAACGAAAAGTCTGAATCTTACTGGCAATCCAGCTAGTTCACCTACTCAACCTATGCTAGTCAGGGCAGAAGACATAGAGTTGCTCACCAGCATGTGTAATAAAAATATTACACTCCACCACGTAGGCATGGACGAACATCTTGTTATTGTCACCCCAGGAGTGGTTCCTAGGAGGGGGCTTCTATAACAAACTTCATGCCTTAGCGTTGACCCTGTCCTCGACAGGATGGCAGGCACTGCACTTTACCTGAGTATTATGACCTTCAGCTTGTTTTCCAGACTCTTTAAAATACTTGCACAGCCATTCAGTCAGTGCTCAGTATAACCTAAATACCTTTTCCTAATTCATACCTAATCTGTGTAATTGTGTTCTTCCCTGTCATATTTTTTCACTGGTATTCCTAGTTCGCAGTTGGCCTCTATATCTCGGTTTTAACGTTTAGCCTTGTGTTTTCACTTGTACTGTATTCTATTTGTACTAAATGTAACTGTGTTTAGAACTTTTTTATTTGTTTGTTTGGTTTACTTGGGGTAAACCCATCTAAAATGTACTGTATATGCATTGGGTTTAATGTTTCGCCTTATTACAACGTGTACATGCGTGCATATGAATTAACGTGGAATAGGGTGAAGCTGAGTGTCCAGAATACCAACTGCCATTTAGATTTTAAAAAAATGAAGAAATTGCCACATGGAGCAAAGAAGCCAAGAAACAGATTGTGAGGAATGGACTGCATCAAGAGTTTGCAAGTAAATTATAGAGAGTAGCAGAGAAAAGTATGATGGGAGAGAGAGAGAGAGAATGCAAGCATATAAAATGATGTGTATTATTCAGTGAGTAGGTGCACTAACATCAGCGTGATGATGACTCCTCCTGCTTCCACTGGTTAGATAGGTCATGACTAACAAGCTGGGTAAAACTCTATATGGAGGTACTGGGTATAGCACTGTCTGTTTGGTGGACATGCTGATGATAAAGAGACTCCATTCTCATTTATGAACTCTGTACTATACCGCATTCCTCAGTCTTTCTCTCTTTTAGTATTTCTCAATTGTTTTAGTTATATAGGTTCTCTCCTGCACTCGGGTCACACAGACATTGCTCCAAGCACTTTATTGCAAATGCTTTCTACGATATCAAACTGCCATTTATGGAACTATTTTCAGCCCTCATGAAATAGTTATCCTTTAAAGGCTGACCGAAGCAAACACAGGATTTTTTTCTGTATTTTTTTTTTATTATGCTCCACAGGGTGCAGGTCACACGTTCAGCACTGCATGTTGATTCAGGTTCAAATGACAGAAGTGCTACCTCCAGTAATGCACATAATAGCCTGTAATTTAGGGTTTGTTCATATGAATTGGATCCAGGCACAACAGATTATGACCAATATGTCATGAGACAATTTCTGCTAAGACCGTGCCTCCGAATGGGTCATCATGGGTGCGAATTTAAGAGCAAGAGAAAATATAAGAATACACGTAAAACTCATGGCTTTCCTTCTTGTGCCTATATACATTTTCAGACCCTAAGGCTTAATGTACTTTAAATACATACAGAAGAAAAATGCAAAATTATTTAGTGCCTTTGAGTTTCGTCCTATGGCACTGAAACAATGTTCTAAACTGAAAATGAGAGCACTGTGAGAACAAAGTTGCATGTGTGCATGTGCACTTTTTTTTTTTTGAGGGCAGAGGCCGACAGCTGTTTCTGAGTGATGTTATTTTGTAAACATGGCGGCACAGCAAGCATCCAGTGCACCTATAAACGTCAGTCAGGCACTCTGGCATAATTTCATTTTGTTTGGAATAAATAAAAGGCTCATCCCTCAAAGTGATTGTGTGCCCTCCCAATATTTCAGCTTGACTCCCACTTTGATGAAGCAGTAGGTGCTTAATGATGCTCCTGATTTATACAGTTTGGAGATGGGGGGAGAATAAGTGCAGCTGAGTTGCTGAAGAGAAGTGGCCTCATCTCTCTCTCTCTCCTTTCTCTCAGATATAGAATGGAAAACACTACACTGCTGATTCCCCTTTATGAATAAGTCATGTCAGCCCTTCTATACATGTATATAAAAAGTTAATTACTATAGCTTCTATTAGTGGAGACAGAGAAAGTTTTGAGCATCTTGAGTTCATCTTCTAAAGCAAGCTGTAAACTGGTTATAATTATGGCTTGTCTGGTTAATGTGTATTCGAGAAGACTTGTATTATCTCCAAAATCCTAGAATAGTCTGTAGCACAGCAGTTATACCTACATAGGAATAATATTCATAAAATGTATCAGTCAGGATTTAGGCCTCATCATAGCACAGAGACAGCGCTGGTTAAAGTGGTAAATGACCTACTACTGGCCTCTGATCAGGGTTGTGTCTCCTTACTTGTGTTGCTTGACCTTAGTGCAGCTTTTGATACCACTGATCATGCTATTCTCCTTGATAGACTAGAACATGTTGTTGGCATTAAGGGAACAGACCTCTCCTGGCTCAGGTCTTATTTGATCGTTATCAGTTTGTAGATGTAAATGGTGACTTCTCTACGCATACTAAGGTAAAGTTTGGTGTTCCGCAAGGTCATGTTTTAGGCCCACTGCTTGTTTCTTTATATATGCTGCCTCTGGGTAAAATTATTCGTAAACATGGTATCAGCTTCCACTGTTATGCTGATGATACATAGTACGTTTCAGGAAAGCCAGATGACAGACACCAACTTAATAAAGTTGAGGAATGTGTAAAGTACATTAGACACTGGATGATTATTAACATCCTTTTACTAAATTCTGACAAGACAGAAGTACTTGTTCTAGGACTACATGCAGCTAGAAGTAAGCTTTCTGATTACACTGTAACTCTGGATGGCCTTTCTGTTCCATCATGTGCAGCACTAAAAGACCTTGGTGTGATTTTCGACTCCAGTTCTTCATTTGAAGCTCATGTAGATAATATTACTAAGACAGCCTTCTTTCATCTCAGAAATATTGCTAAGATAAGAAATATAATGTCACTACATGATGCACAAAAATTAGTTCATGCCTTTGTTACCTCTAGTTTGGATTATTGTAATGCCTTACTGTCTGGCTGTTCCAGTGGGTGCACTCCAGTTAGTCCAGAATGCAGCAGCGAGAGTCCTTACTAGAACCAAAAGATATGACCATATACCCCTATCTTATCCACACTGTATTGACTCCCAATCAAATTCCGCATTGATTATAAAATATTACTTTTGACCTATAAAGCAGTGAATGGTCTCGTACCACAGTACCTGAGCGAACCTTTAGTCTTTTATGATCTGCCATGCCTACTTCGATCAAAAGATGCAGGCTATATACTGGTACTTTGAATAGGCTGAAAATATATTTGTTTAGTCAAGCCTTTTGTGAATAATTTTCTCTTAGGTAAAAGAGCAGATCTGGAGGGTTCATGGGCATAGAGTGTTGTGGTGAACTGGCATGTTTGGATGCTGCATCCCCCCCCACTCTCACGTGTTCACTCAGATTTGTTGATGGTGGAGTGGCTGGCCGCTTTATGTTCTCTCTTTATGGCTCTCCCTTTTAATTATGCCTTCATAGCTAGTCTTTGTCCTTAGTCTTTGCTAGAGTACATTGTCCTTAATCATTACAAGACAATAAGCATACGTAATAATCTCTCCCTCTCTCTCTCAAGCTACACATGCTACTCCTGAGATACTAGTGATCCTGACCCCTTCTGCTCACCGGACCTGCCTGATCCATCCTGATGCCCTACTTCTGGTTGGAGTTCTCATCAATTGGAAATCACTCGCTGCTGTTGGGGATGGCCCCACATGGATAGCTTGAAGTTCAGTGAGATTACTGAGGATGGTACCACTTAAAAACCATGAAGATGGCTTTGGACCACAATTCATATGAACAATTATGATATGATGGTTTAGGACTACAGTTGCAATCATAGCTTTAGGACTGCAACACGAACAGTTTTGCACTCAAGTCTCCATCAGGGAACAGTGGATAAGTTCAACAAAACAGACTTCATGTGATAACTGTAATGAATTTCACAATTGCACTATATGACCATGTAGTACACAGTTATAGAAGGGAATTATTTATAATTGCACTATCCGTTGTCACCCAGGTGAGGATAGATTCCCTTTTGAGTCTGGTTCCTCTCATGGTTTCTCCCTCATATCGTCTCAAGTAGTTTTTCCTTGCCACCGTCGCCTCTGGCTTGCTTATTAGGGATAAATTCATACATTTAAAATGTATATCCTGAATGTATTTATTTATGTAAAGCTCCTTTGTGACAATGTCCATTGTTAAACACGCTATACAAATAAAATTTAACTGAATTGAAGACGGGGACACTGGAGGCCACAATAGAACCAAATTCAGTCATCATTAAAAGGTTCACCATACAAAGGGCCTGGACTGGAAATGTTTGCTGTAAGTGAACAAGTTTATTTATGTAAATATTAAAAATTGTGTGAGCATGTGGAAAACAAATTTCTGCAAAATCACTGATTCTCACTAGTGAGAGATGTTTCAGAGACATCCGGCTTTGCTAGATCCTGCACCACTAAATATAGTCAGAATGGCTCCTAACAACAATTCCCAGCATAAGACAAGAAGACTGATCACATTATTCATATTTTGCCCAATTTTTAGATGTAGCTTTTCTCAACAAGCTAGGCCAACTGCTATGTATGCCATACGTCTTTGCATGTTCATCAGTCCAGCTGTTCCATGGAGTGTTGTGTATCTAAGTCTCTGAGAACTGGAATCATTCCAAGGACAGACTGAAAAAAGCCCCAACATTCCAGAATAAACAGGCTAATCCACACACTTTTGACTGCGTGTTGTGTGTGCAATTAATTAAAACCTTAATGCTTATCCTTTATGTAGTTACTGATACTTGATGCACTGGATTACTGGCAACGCAGTAGGATGTAATTTGTTTTTAATAAAAATATTGCTGGGATTAAATGGATGGAGTTTTACTGTGATATGAAAAGCCAGGAACCCCTGGTTTCTTTTGTACACTAAACTAACATGAAGCCGGAGATAGTTTGGCATCTTAAATAGGTATTTAATTACCCTTAATAGTCTACGAATGAACATAATAAGTGAGATTATAACAACTAATATAATTACTATTTCAATACAAAATGAACTTGAATAGACTTCACTGTACATATTATTTGGATTAAACCAATTCAAGCTAAAATAATTGGGCTTAACATTAGAAAAGATACTATTTATTAGTGGTATAAAGACGATTTTTATGGGTTGCCACGGCAGAGAGCACATAAAATGACACCGTCATCACTAATTGAACATGGCAGGCCTGCAGTAGACCATCTGCTCCTCAAGAAACTGTTACTAAAGTCACAATTATCCCTTTGTAGGCACTTTATTAAGAATAAAATGTGCAAATTAATTCATTGCAAACACTGCACAAGAGATGAGGGAAAAAGAAAAAAGGTTTAAATGACTGCAGACAATAGCCATTTCCTTCTATGCTATGTTTGCCGACTGTCTAATAATAATTCGTTGTTCTGTCCCAGATACTTTTTGACAGAATGCTTTAATTTTTCCAGATTGCACACAAATTCATTGATGATGTGACATATTTGTTAAGTAACACATTTTGTCATCATGCAGTGAAACACGTGCACTGAAAAGCAATACTTCACAACTTTAGCAGTGCCTACAATCAATGCAGATGGTCAATATTCAATAGACCACAGAGGGCCTGCCCTTTATCCTCCTGATTGGTTTCAGTTTTCATTCCTAACCTGTCTTTAGTGTTGTTTTTCATCTTTGTCTTGAGAAAAAGCTAATAGAACAGCTGGATGGTCCCTAATATCCTTGTCCAGCCTTTCTCTGACAACCATCCTATTTCAAAAATCAGCCAAACACCTGGCTAAAAACAGCATCTTCTCTTTTGCCCCGATTCCTCCCCTTTCACTAGTTGTTCTTTTTCTATATTGTTATCCACCTTGTTCAAATGGTCTTTTCAGGAATGAGAAAAATGGAGAATCTATTAAAAACAAAAATACAGATGTTGCACACATTAAAGGAAAGGTTTGGGTCCAGTGGGCTGTCCCCAGGGCATGAGGGCTCACTGAATAGTTTGGTGAGTAGAAACCTCTCAAATTTCTTTGCCAGGGTAAAGCCAAATCTGGCAGTTATGAGCAGTCCTGGTGTGATGTCTTCATAGATTTAAAGTAGTGCTTCAGTGAACAGATAATCTTAATCAGCTAGCTAGTTTGTTGTTTCTAAGTGTTAAGAGACATTATGTTGACTAAACTTTGCAGACTGGTAAGTGTGCTAGCTTTTAAACAGAATATTATTAGCAGTTCATTTACCTAGTGAGTGATAGCTTGCTAACTCCTGCTAACCAACTGCAAACATAAGTGCATACAGCTGTTGTATACATCAAGATATCCTGAAACAGGGTGCCTTCTAGAAAGACCCGACAGGCTGAACATGCCCCAGACTTTTGATAAAACATGCTTTGATTTCAACTCAAATTTTGAAACAGGAATTTACACCATTAACCAATAGCAAAGCAGCTCTGAGAGCACTGTGGCCTTGTGTAGAAAGAAAGATCTTATCAATTAACACTTTGGTGGATTACAAATTGACAGGGAGATGGGTGGACGATACATTCGGTTAGCTAGCTAACTAACCAATGCCAGCTTTTCAATCTTTCATTGTAGAAAACTTTGTTTATACATGGGATTTAATACCCCTTAATTAAATGAAGGAAACTGTACTTGAGATTACATAATTGTAACCTGCTCCTCACTTCTACAAAGCTATCAACAGCTATTAGTAAAATCACTATTCTTCTAATTGCACCTACTTCACAACGGCATTAATTAAGTGACTGGTGTGTCGAACCCTTAACGCTGTCCAGCCTAATCTAATGCGATCTTATTGTAATGTGCAGTTCAGAAATGCAGGATGCAAGTGGATAAACTCAGCATGAAATTCATTATGGTCAATATGAAAATCATTATCAAAAGTTTGTAGCAGGGGTCATAGAATAGGCAGACAACATCAAACTAGGATAATCCATACTCAGAAACTGAGAAAACAGGTGGGGGTATGAACAAGGAAGTACAACAAGAAACAACAAACACTGAACACAGGAAACTAACATGGGCCTGGATACGCACAGTAATTACCTATGAGACTTTGTGCCAAGACAAAGAAACAGGAGGGTAGAAATAGTAAACTAATCAAAGTGAAACATGGAACAGCTGAACACATTAGGGTAATAAACCAATGACAAGACAGGGTTTGAGATAGGACACATAATAAAACAAACTAAGGAACATGGCCATAACATAAACAAAAGCACAAGACATAGTTTTATCCTACTGTACATATTTCAAACTACAGGGTGTCCCAAAAGTCTTGTAGGGGGTAAATTAATACATAGGGGAAATTAACACTTTTTAGTCTTCCAAAATTTTTCGTACTGTGTCAGGAAGCTGTCGCAAAGTTGCACACGACACTGTTGCCAAACTTCAAAAAGACTGGAAGTGTTGAGGGCCAGCCGAGAAGTGGATGTCCATGAAAATCCACTGACAAAGGCACAACCAACATGGTGCTGGCATACATAGTCCCCTATGTATTGAGACTTTTGGGACACCCTGTATAATAGCTAACAATACTTAACATTATGCGTTAAATATAAAACATTGCATATTGTTTTAAATGGTGTTTTTAAATGGTGAACAGCTGCTGTTCAGGCAATACCACTGTTTAGCACAGAGAATTACAGTATCCATTTCTATATTTATTACAGAGAAAGCTCTGACTGTGTGTATGGATAAAGCTAATAGATAAATGATTATTATTTAGAAATGGCTACTAGACCACATAAAGCTCATGCCTCAGTGTGGCTCTCAGGAGCACATTCATCACAGGTGCTTCAGCACAGTAGAAGTGCTTGGAGTTATCAATGAAACATTCTCCCAGATGTCTGGACCGCCTCTTTATCTACAACAGCAGCCTGCAGGCAACCTACAACCTTAACCCACTGTACATCTGACCTCCAACATGGACTCACTCCATTCGTAAATGTGTATATGTGTGTGTGTGCGATGGAGAGAAACTAAAATGAGAGAGAATCTTCTGCAGTATCACACGGCACTGTACTGAAAGGGAATAAAAGCAAGCATATTAATACCAAATGGCCATCTTTATGCTCCGAGTGGCAAAAGAGTAGGTACAAGAGCAACAACATTGAACCATTCAGCTTATTTTACATTTAAGCAGTGCAGGAAAACTCTAACTACTAAAAGGATGTGCAAGCTAATTGTCCTCATTAGCATGATATATGACCCATAAATTCTCATTCGCTGAAGAACGCGCTTTGAAAAACGAGAAGTGTCCTTTTTTAATTTTTAATTACACGGCCCCCACACAATGATTCATATATTGATAGTGAGAGTGCTATCATTCTATGCTCTATGCTTTATGTTACAAATGGAAGTTGTATGACCATATATGCATAATCATATCAGCTGTAAAGCATCAAAATAACATTTTTCCTGAATTAAATTTGGAAAATGGCCTCATGTATTTTAGGTGACGACAGCCACAGTCTGCGTTCATTAAAACTCGCACGCCAAAGAGTAATGACAATGTAGTAATGAAATCCCATAGAGCCATTTACTGTTTATGGACCAGAAGGACTAAACACTGTGTTTCCAACTGCTTAAGGGGCTCCTCAGACACCATTATGATCCATTTGAGCCCCAGCAAGTCTCACATAAGCTGGTTAACAGAATGCATTAAACACCTTGATCATATTGAGACATCTTTTCGCTCACAGCAGTTTGAAGTAATAGCAAAACAAACACATGTAGAGCGTAGGCTCATTTCAATTTTCCTATGATTGTGCACTGAATCATGTTAATGTGCTTCTGTTCTGTGGTGATCAAATACGACCCAAAAATTAAGTAACACACAGTTTTTGGTCTTTTAGTCATTTAGTTTGAAATACTTTAGCGAAGAAAAAGAGAAGAACTTATTTTGGTTTCCTAAAGAACCTTTCATTTGATCAATCTTTATTTCATTCATTCAGTAACCACTTTATCCCGGTCCGGGTCATGATGGATAAAGAGCCTATCCCTGGAACATTGGGAAGATGGGAGAATTCACCAGTCCAGCGCAGAGCACCATGGACACACTTTCACACACTCATTCACACCTAGGGACAATTTAGCCTAAATGCATGGTATTGAATAGTGGGAGGAAGCTGGAGAATCTGGAGGAAACCTACATGAAGAGGGAGAACATGCACAGTAACCTGAGTTCAGGATCAAAACAGGAACCCTGAAGCTGGGAAATGGCAACTCTACCCACTGTACCATCACCCCACCCTTAAAGATAAATCTTTAATCTGTTTTTAAAGCAATACTAAAACTGATATTCAATCTTAATGTCGTGCAGATCTATTTGGTACAAAATTAATATTATTTTTATTGTGGAAACAACATCTGTTAAATAATTATAAAAGAATTGTTCTTTATTGATCCAAAAACGGTTCCTGTATGCCATTGCTCTAAAGCACTTTTTTCTGGCACTCACATTTTTAAGAGTGCACCTTCACTGACCCTTTTTTTTCTAACCTCACCCTTCTAGTTGTCTAGATTTCTTTTCTCACTTATCACTCTCCTTTCCTTCCTCTCTCTCACACACATATGCACACACACAAAACCTCACTCCCTCTCCCTCTTTCAGTTCCCCACTCACCCTCCCTCTACTTTCTTCTCTCTGTCCTCTCTATCTCTTCCTGTGCATTCAGACTGCTGTCTGCTCTTCTGGACGATCAGTGATTTATGTCGTCCCCAGGTGAGCATGTTCACATCAGCATTACCTTCCTTTTCCAAGGCAGTGATCTGTTTCCCTGAGCTCTCCGCTCTCGAGCTCGTACCACTTCAGTGATCAGAAGCAAGCTCCTGCTCCAGCCTCTCTCTCTCTTTCTCTCTCTCTCTCTCTCTCTCTCCGCTCTCTGCCTGAAAGCCTAATACCAAATGGCAATATTCTGGAGGGAAAGAGACATCTAAAACCCATTGACTTTGAAGATTCATTGACTTCTTGTGATTTGGGCCAGCTCCACTAGTACATAGAGGACGTTTTTTTGGGTTCAGAGCAAAAGACTTCATTCAGGAAAAGCATAGAGGAGATTTGATTTTCTGATCATTTATAACATTAAAGTGGTGATACTGAAAATACTAAAGGACATCTTTGTCTGATAGTGGAATATAACATGTATCTCTTTCACAATTAGATTTAAGGCACATTTAATACATATACAGCCTTCAAAACAACCTAATTCACATGCAGCTAGAGTACAGGTATAAATGAGTCTGAAGGATTTTTAAAGAGGACTGATAAAATGATTACCAGCAATGTCCACTGTCTGCCCATAAAATGGCTACATGCTTCAGCTGAATCTAAATCACATCAAAACCAGAATCTGAACACACCACTTGTCCCATAGTATCGCACAGAAACTGAACAAATAATGTCAGAGAGTAACTGCAAGCTTCAGCTGAAATGCACATTTCAATTATATATTCAATAAGACGTCAATCAACTTTTTTTAGAATGCAAATGGCGCAAGATCAAATTTATACACACTTAGAACTTACGCTCATTTGAAATGAGAACAGTGAATATATTTACTTTACCGGGGCCAGCGATATATCAATCAGTAATATTACTTTAAGCTCATGCGGCTTTGTAAAATGAGAAATTTTATCACTACATTAACCCGGTTGGGCATAGTGATTTCAGATGAGCAGGAATGATACAACACATTCACACACAGGGCTTGTAGTAAAATATACATTGATTAGATCAGATGTGGTATTATAATATGCACTCGGCCTGACCAGAAAACGTGTGTCTGTGTCTAAATATTATTCTTATGCTAATCATTATGCATTCAGTCTGACACAACCATACTGTGCCATAAAATAAATCCAGCCTAGACCAAGCACTGAATTCTATGAACCAATAAATCCATAGAGACACTCAAGGGAAAACCAAGAGAAATGTGTATAATATTCAATTATTTTGGAACGTTTCATCTTTATGTTTACATAAAATCCCTTATAACTCACTGAGAATCTTTTTTTTCTTACTCACCCATGAAACGCTGTTGTAAATCAAACATATATTTGGGCGTTTTCAAAAAATATATCTGTCTTATCTGCTGGAATATCAGATGTTGTCATGGAGAAGCCCACAGCAGTCGTCAAAACATACACTATCTTTATGGCTCATAGGTAAACTTCTACTATATGCTTACTTGGCACAACATTCTAGTAAACACGTTCAGTGCTGTGAATGCAGCCAAGTGTAGCTTTGTTTTTCACTACTAGTGGAGATATCACTGCTTTTGATCTACATTTTGTTTATCATAACAGACAAAGCTGCTTAGGTGGCAAAACAGTAGGAGGGTTACCAAGTGCATGTCACATCAGGCTGACACAGAGAAAATCTATATTATAGAGATTGTACACAAATCTAGCTTACCGTTCATAGATTGTTGACTAAATGTGATACAAGTACATGATTTAATTAGAACAGGAACAGGAAATCGGTTCCTAGGTTTTTTTTTGGTTTTTTTTTTTGACTCTCCAGTTTCAGTCACCCTGTGCCCACTGTAGCCTCAGATTCCTGTTCTTGACTCGAGTGGAACCTGATGTGGTCCTCTGCTGCTGCAGCCCAGTTGCCTCAAGGTTTGAGGTGTTGTGAGTTCTTAGATGCTTTTCTGTTTACTAAGGTTGTAAAGAGTGGTTATTTGGGTTACTGGAGCATTCCTGTCAGCTCGAATTAGTCTGGGCATTCTCTTCTGACCTCTCTCAACAGGAGTTTCCAAGAACGACCACTCATTGGATGTTTTTGTTTTTCGCACCATTCTGTGTAAACTCTAGAGACTGTTGTGTGTGAAAATAATGAAATAATTAGCATTCATAAATTAATTAATGCACATAAAGCCTTAGTATGGGAAAGAGAAATCATCAGGCATGATAAGCAACAAAAAATGTGGAAAGCTTAATTTTGAGGATTGGGGGATTTTCACAAGAAGAAACAAAAACAAACAGGAAGAAAATAACACATTAACTCATGTGCTGAGGTATACAAATTTAAATTGTGATTACCTAAATTGTGTAAGACCATATCATTTTCAAGTACAATTTACACTGTAATCCTCTGGCATGTTCCTGATTCTTGCTAGTCTTTGGATACTAAACACAATAAGCCTCAGCAAACATTACTTACTGTATTATTCCACATTAATGCTTTAGATAACACGGCCCACACTTTTTAATTAAGCAGCGGTGCCCCAGAACCAAGAGGGGGCCGAACCCACGGGAGCACAAGCCAAAGGCCAGAAGGTGGGAGGCATGTAACCTTTGTCCATTGATTCCAGATGATCCCTTTGTATCCCTGCGGATTTCACGCTGAATTGAAAGCCCACTATAAATCTGGAATGGAAATCTATGAGCACACACAATGGCCCAGTGACAGCAGAATTTCACCATAGGAGCTGGGGAAATGTTGTTATTGGCTCATGTATTTTGCACTGGCTGCTCGATGAGTGGCCAAAGAGTGGGGTATGTATTTCACAAAGGAAGGTGTGTATTTCACAGACTTGAAGCAGACTTAAAGCCTTAGGATTATAGCAGGCTTAGAGCTATTTCAGACACTTACAACTTTGACTGTGGTGTCTGGCTACAGTGCAGAGGAAAGTGATAAATCTGAGAAAGCAGCTTCTAGACGTTCAGCTTAAAACTGCCTGTAGATGTTAGCTCTTGATGTTAAAGTTAAATGTCAATGAAATATAGAGAACCAAAAATCGAGAGAGTGTAAGGAAATAAAATGGACTATAGAACTGTTGCTCATTATTACAGCGAATCATGATTAATTTTTTATTAATCGGTTTTAATCATTTCCAAACTAGATCCCATCAAACTCGTTACAGCCCCTGTCAAGATTTACCTACATCGCTTGGTCCTTGTGTCAGCAGTTAATTAGCAGTTAATATAGTGTCTGCCTGACGACAGAGTAATGGACATCAACTGAAAAGCCAAAGGAAATGCCTAATTTAGTTCTCATGAGGTCTGTGAGCTATACTGGACCCCTCCACGACCTCCCCCAATTTCACTCTCTTCATAATTCTCCAGACTACCCCTATCCCCTGATGACCTCTCCAATTCTCTCTCACTTTCACATCATTCCTAAAGACCTGCTGCCACCATGAGGGCTGAGGAACTCCACCAGGCTCACTCTCAGTCTACAAATACATGTTTAAAAATAAAGCAAGGAGAGAGGGTGGAAGAAAAAAATTATAACCATGTGGGAAGATAAACTAACAAATTATTATTAAAGCTTGTAGGCATCAAGTTCAAAAAAGGGATTGTAAATTGTAGCTAACCCAAAATAGGATAAGCAATTCTAGAAAACCATTTTGATCCGGCTCACTCTCAGACCCTACTAGAACGTTTGCCTATGGTGAAGAATAAAGATTTGCCTAAAATATTTGCACTTCTAAACTTAAAATGGACTATAACTATCTTCTTCAATGCAGCTGGATCACAGATGGTAACAAAGTCTTATGCTGCAGTAAGAGCAGGCCAGCAGGAGCTGCCCAGAGCTCCTCTTCAAAAACCTCGCTACTTCCTTCACACCATTGTCTGACAGTGATGAGATGTCTTAATACACTGCATGGCATTCAAAGAAGGAAGTATTTCTTTTTCCATCCTTGTCCCTCTGGCACATGTTACATGATTTGTCCAAAAAAAAGGCAACTGACAGATGCAGATGGGGCATTTGAAGCACAAAGAAAGTGTGAGAGGTAAAATCATCATATGCCAAAGAAAAATAATGACAAGAAATGACAGGGACCCTTGAAAGAAAAGAGACAAGTGATAGTATCACGAAGGGCAGGTCCTCCAAGGGGGATTAATAGTGCAGTCAGATGGAATGGTGAGGGGGTGACCCAACATGTGCACACGCCACACTAAAAATTAAATGAACATCAAACTTCCACATGCATGGAAATGTGTGAAGGGTAGAGCTATACCACAAGGATGCTTCGTATGAAGGCGCTAACAAAAAGCTGCACTCTGTTTTTTTTCTTCTTGGTTGATTGAGTACTGTGATTACCTTGATGAGAAATGAATAAATAATTGATCTTCATTGCTTTGAAATGAGAGGCTTAAGTCTGTCATAACATACAGTTTACAGTGGGTGTGGTCCTCATCAGACATAATCAAACTATATCATTTTGTTGATTAAGAGAGTCATGATAAACACACTGTATGAAATCCGGAGGTTGTTAAACAAGCTTGTGTCTGGTGAAGACAAAACCAACCTGAACATGCTATGTGTACATGCATAGTTAGATTACAGGCACACTGAACTGCAAAATTCCACACCATCACCTTCCACTTTAATACGAAGACTGACATAGTGAGTATCTTTCTTGCTGTAAAAGATATATCGTATCTTGCAATAAAAGACATATAGTATCTGTAGCTGCAATGTGTATACTGGAAGGTTGGCAGAGGCAGTGATTTTGTGAAGTGCAACTCTCTTCCTCCGTCTTCTCCAAGCACACCGACCTCCGCCTCACCTCGCCAGTCACCAGAGCTGAGCAGCCCATCATGCCTGTGTCAATATGGCAATTTGTTTTTCTATTGCCTCCCTTATCAAGGTTAAACGGAATCAATCAATCATCCTCTATGGGGCAAAAGGGAGAGTGAGAGAGAAAGGGGGGTGTGTGGAACTTCCCGTCAAAAACCAAGGGTTATAAATAATACGGCAGCAGAAACCAAACACTGTCATGTGAATTTGTGACAAAAAAGGCAATTAACCGGCAGAGGAAACCTGAAACAAATGTCTTTTGAAAGACCTTCCGCCAAAAGTAAAACAGAGGGACATTCAGCCTCATTTCAGCTGTCTGCGCGTTTAAATTACATGCTTCTGTCTCCTCACGGGTATATATTAATATTTTATGTTGATATATTTCCAGTGAGGTGCACGTTTCATTCATTTTGTTCTTAAGAAAGGAGATTTGCAAATAACAAAGAACATTTTTCCTCTTTTCATACAGCCTTTGTTTGCAATTCAGTTCATAATGATGTGTTATGTGCTTAGACAAAAACAGCCAAACTTCAATATACTGTATACAGTAATTATACAACATTAATCTGGTATGCAATTAGGGATTATGCATCAGTTCTTCTTTTCTTTCTTTCTTTCTTTCTTTCTTTCTTTGGCAAGGAGGCACATATACATATCAGTGGGCAAGGTGACTGTCAGATCAAGATAAACTGAAGGAGATTATTTTTGACCAACAGCATGCAAGCCAGTGGGATATGTCCATCATGGTCCATCAACAAGATAACTGAAAAATACACAGAAACACTGAGTGGATATGCCAGATAGATTCTTATGCCAACATGACCTTGTGTGAGTGAAGCAACACGGCTTGGATTTTTTTGTTTGCAATTTGTTTCTTACCTAGTGAGACTGATTTATAAATTCAACCATGTGACTGAAAATGGACTTTATATGTTTTTTTTTTTGCCAATGACAAATAGGCATTTTTCAGAACGACAATTTGCATACAGCTGGCATCATCAGTGTTGCAGCGTTTTGCAGCATGCAAATCCTCAAGTCTGTTTGTTCCAATCAAAACTATGCAAAATATCTCTTGTCTTTTTCAGCACCAGCTGCTGACACCACTCCCCAATGATAAAGCAACGTATCTCCCCTCCATATTCCACCTAATCCTGGTTGAACCTTAATCTACACACCGTAGTATGTGACTACGGAGTTATTACAAACTTCCACTCACACATAAATTGCCCTCCACGATGCCTTAGATGCACTTTGAGAGTCGTAGAAGTTCACTCCTCTTGCTGAGCAGGTCCTTGGGGACTCAGTATTTCAAGCCCTGTCTGGTCCAGGTGTACTGCCAGCCAAGCACCTCTCTTTGTTTTTATATGGCCTTTATTGCACAGCTGTTCCACAGGCTGACTCCGCACTATAATCATCCACTGAGTGAGTGCAGCTCCCATAATCATCATGGCTTCCAGAAAGCTGGAGCACAAAACCAGAGAGGGACATAAACCCACTGCAGCTTGACCGACATCATGGTGAACTGCATGGCTTTATGGGATCAGTGATCAAAGTTGGGAGCTGGAGAGTTCAGAAAATCTGAAGATGCCTTTCCTTAGAGCTGGTTCTCGACACTCATCCTTTCTTTTCGTCCTCCCACTCAGAGCCTTTCCATAGGGCACACCCCTGTGTAGGGAAGGATCATTACCTGTTAGCTTTGTTGCTAGCACCCTGGTGCAGTTGCACTAGCACAGCAATGCCACCATAATCATTGTAATGCATCTCTGTTCATTTAATTAAGGGATAATGTCCAATTTCATGACGTTTATGAGGTTATAACATTCATTAGTCCTCAACAGATGCTGCAGCTGCATAGCTAAGTAGCCTGGAGTGTGTGTTGGTGTGGGCCATCCTCCTGGAATTAGCCACTCAGCACGCAGCACACCTAACAGTCAGGGGAATTCATAAGCCCCACTCTTTCTTCCGTCCCTCCCTCATAAGCAAATGGGACAGATTTAAAGAGTATAGCAACTGAACTTTAAACAGCTTATAGCCGTAGCACATAAAACTGGCATTAAAATTTGTGATTGCAATTAAGGGGAAGTTACTTGCAATGAGAATGTCAAAAGCAGTTCTAATCATTTTTATTGTGGTGCTTAATTATTGGTGCTTGTACCTTTCCCAGGGCCAAATGTTTTACAGTCACATAATTTTAACCTTTAGTTCTGTGTTTTGCCCACAGCAAGAGAAACAAGGTCTGCAGAATCCACCAAATACATACTTACCCTTAATGCAAAATTATCTACATATATGTTGATTATTAGCCACATACACTATGGCCTAAAGTATGTGTTTGTTGAACATCCCATTTCAAAACCATGGGCATTAACATGGAGTATTTCTCTTAAGCCAGGGGTGTCCAATCTTACCCAGAAAAGGCAGGTGTGGGTACAGGTTTTCATTCCAACCAAGCAGAAGCCACACCTGAGTCTACTGAATGCCAAGATCAACTGATTAAATAGGTGGAATCAGGTGTGGCTCCTACTTGATTGGAATGAAAACCAGCCCTTTGTGGATAAGATTGGACACCCTTGCCTTAAGCCCAAAGGTTGAAGGAAGGACAAATGCAATAACAGCTATTACTTTCAGGGCTGACACAATCTCCTCGTCCACCCAACTTCTCAACAAACACACAATACAAAGTAGGTATGTAAAACTACAGGTACTACTTTATTTACAGTTATAATTAGCAGATGATCTAGATAAGACTTAGAAAAGTCCACTTTAACATTTTCACATAAAATCCCATACATACTGTATGTATGATGGCTATGATGGTTGTAGTATGGCAAACAATTCCAAAATAGTGGGTTTCATTGTGAAACCCACTAAAATTTGGGACGTAAAATTTGGTAAACTTTGGAGAACATGCAATAGTCACATGTTGATTATGGGATCTGAGAGTCATCCATGAAGACACAAGTTTTGAAGGAGGGATGGAGGTGGAATGGCTGTCCCAGGGGTGAGGTCGGAGTTGCTGGGCAGCTGTCTGTAATTAATCCCTTTCCAGGTGCCTGGCCTCCGGCATCTGTGAGAGCAGTAGAGCCACAGCACCGGGGTGGCCTGCGTCCAGCGCTCAGGGACACACATCAATAAGATTCATTATGCTTTATTTAATGGTGGATCAGCAAGACAAATACATGCACACAAACACTAAACAAACATATTGGTCCATTCGGAGCACATTAATGTCAGAATAGTCAACCTGCCTTCTATCATCCACACATTAGTGATGAACGTATCTTAATTATTAAAAGGGAAATAATACATAGTTTGCATGGTTTGCATTCCCTTATGGCAAAAGTAAAGAAAAGGGTCACTGTTCTATGGAGGGGGTTTATGGTGGATTACGTCTTTCGCATGAGCCAAACAACATGTCCATTTTGCATACTTGGCTTAATGAATATGCAATTTAGGGTGTTTCTACCTAGTACATGACAATGTCTAGGCAGCTCAATTTATTTTGCACTCACTGTGTGAGTTACTAATGTTGATTAGGTGTGCAAATGAACACGTATTAAATTTGAGAAAAACCTGTTTCCCCTACCTGAAGGCAAAATTATACCACTTCCTAAGTTTTAATAATGAGAAAGCTTATCAAAATGATGCCTTTGTAAAATAATCAAAAGTTATTGCTTAATATTATCAGGGTAAAATAGGTCTCATATTAGATATTCACTCACAGCATTTTGAGCAAACTCAGCCAACTGAGCCTTTAAAGGTTTTCATTCACATATACCTTATTAACATATTGCATACTCATATCTACACGCTATTATTCATTTATTCATATCATATTTTGAAAGTTTTTTTCATCTGTCTCACAGGCTTTACTCAAGTTCAATTTGCTTTTCTTTTACTCTCGTAGTCGTGGTGTTGAAGCGGGTAGCATTGCTGCCTCACAGCTTCAGGGTCTATAGTTCAATCCTGAGCTCAGGTTCCTGTCTGTGTAGATTTTCACATCCTTCACATGTCTGTGTGGGTATGGGTTCTCAGGTTTCCTCCCACCTCCCAATAACACGCCAGTAGGATTAGTGTGTAAATGGGTGCTTATGGTGCCCTGTGATGGACTGGTGCTCCATGAAAGGTGTATTCCCCGCTTCACACCCAGTGTTCCTGAGGTAGGTTCTGAATCCACCATGATGCTGACCAGGATAAACAGATGAATGATACTCTTCTAATCTCTTAAAAAGATCGACACGCCGTGGCTATCAGGAACATTTAGACACACAAAAACCTCATTTCCATATTGTTCCCTCCCCCTACTTTGCACATGACATAATTCACTCAGACATTCTTTGTAAATCACCCACAACACACCCTCTATTTGCATATGCAATTTTAAAGTATCGCACATGCAAAATAGCATTTATAATTTTATTGAGTAGTTTTTACAACAATTTCTAAAATACTTTTCAAAAATATTTAAAAGGTATCTAAATCTTTAATGTCACAGCTGATTCTTGTTTTGACTGTCACATTCTTCCTTTCCTCTTTTAAGGATTGAAAAATATGTTGCTCTTTACTGCGCCTTCTCTCTTTCTCTCTTTCTCCATAGTGAGTCTAACTCTGAAAGTGAGGCCAAGTGTTCTTGGGTGATGGGGGTTCCTGAGAAGTTAATGACAACCTACTATGACTAATGGGGAAAAGCTATGACAAAATAAGACAAATGGTTTGGACTAACTTCATTACCTTAGTGACAGCTTGACAGCATCATCGTTTAATGTGGTATTTTTCATCTGCGTCTCATTTGGAAACAAAAGCTTTTGTGGCAATGTTCCTTTTCCGTAATATGAAAATGGGCAGGTATCAAATCTCCCTCAGCCAAGACGTACATTAAGAGTCTCGTTTCAGAAGTGAAACTTTTAGTAGGACTATCATCACTCTTTCGGGATACAATACAATACTAACAAAATGGTTTCATTGGGCTCTTATCTATTGATTTGTGGATATGAACATGCCTCTCAATCTCTTTTGCATAGAGTTGATCATGTTGTTGATTGTGGTCAGTGGAATGTTGTCCCACTTTTCTTCTATAGCTGTGAGAAGTTGTCAGATACTGGTGCACACTGCTGTATGCACCAATCCAGAGCATCCCATAGATGCTCAGTAGGTGACATGCAGGTCATGGAAAAACTGGGACATTCTGAGCTGCCAGGAATTGTGTGAAGAGAACTGTGCAGAAATTCTTCTATTGTGCAAACCAATACGTGCACTTTCTGTGTGGCTGGTCCAGACAATCCCACAGGTAAAGTGTTGTGTTTATATTTTCGCTCAGTATATATGTATAAACACATAAAATATGTCTAAAGGTGCTTTCACATATGCAGCATTTAACTCTCTCTGAATCATACTGTTGTGGGTTTCCCTCCTTGGTGCGGTTCATTTGGGCAGGTGAGAACACAGCAAACGTGTTCAGGTGTGGACCAAAACAACCGGTAAGAGATGCTTCCAAGCAAACTCTAGCAGAGTTATCTGCAGTGTGAAAGTGATTTGACTCTGAAGTGACCCAAATGCAGGAAATGAACCAAAAATGCAGTGTATTATGGCTTGCAGGTGACATTTTTTCGGCTTTTGTCAATTTTGACAATTTTTGCTGGCATTTGTCACGTGGCAGAGATGGCGGCATTTACAGGTTAGAATGCTGTATTAAAAAGCTGGCAAACAAATCTAAAACACATAAAATCATAGTCACAAAACAGACAAGCGTCAGGTGATGTGCAAGCAGACTACTGTAAATGAGGCTAGGCACGAGAATCAAAAACCAGAAAACCAGAAGCCAGATCAGACAAACCAGAACAACACACGGCAAGAATACACTGAGCGGATATTTCACAGAGAACTTTTGGTTTGTTTGGGTATTTATGTAGTGTTCATGATTAAGTGAAAGGTACCTAAATACCCACAGTAAGATCAGTAAGATAGCGACTGAGAATGTGACATAGTTCATGTGTGTAGTCCATGGCGGCCATTTCTGAAGGCCGCAAAGCAGGTTGGAATTTGTGGTTCGTAGTGGCCATCTTCTTTGGCCACAATGCATTTTGGGAATTGTAGTGTGCCACCGATTCTGGTGCTGATGTGACATCTCTGTCTTCTCTGTGTTCGGGTGATTTCTGTAAATACTACACAGACTTAGCAATGGTGTGTTTCCATTTTTCCATTACCGTATATTTTTTTTCCATGTTGAATAAATGACTATAATGACTATGGTTTCAGCCCTGAATGCCCCTCAGGCACAGGTTTTCTTTTTCCTCTTCTTTTTGTTTCCCTTTGGTTCATTTATATATGTGCAGTGTGACACCAAACCAAGCCAAATACTTAATGAAATGAAAGTATATATTTTGCTCTGATTCAGACTCAGCAAACAGAATAATAGGTATAAAAGCACCATAAAAAACATGGGGTTCCTGTTGGTGTGAGATGATTTAAATAAAGTCTAAATAAAGCATAAAGGCTACTCAATATCAGTAACGTAAATTTTTCATGACATGGGGTTAGCAGGTCCACTGTAATCTCTGGAACAGAGACAGCCCTTAGTGTTAGTTGTCTGCTTCTTTGACTGTCACATGCATTATTAAATGTCTGCTACGAGCTCCTCTTCATATGGGAAGCTTTGGTTTGTTTTTTTGTTTTTTCATGGAATTACACAAATTTAGTCCAAGGACAGTGAAATGTGTTTAAATAATGCATGAGCTTTCTGAGCACCGAGAATTCTCTTAGGCATTACATTTGTTCAGTAGCAGTCAACAGTGTTAAATAACAAATGATTGTAGTTAGAAACTACTGACGCATTCTCTTAACGTTTACAGATTATTTTGTTTTTGATAACCTGGCAGTGAGAACTTCGGTATTATCTCTTGCCAGTTGTGAGCATTTCCATTCATACTGTGGTGGCACCTGACAGTAAACCTAAATAATGTAGAGAAAGTAAATGAAGTGACACACCTGAGCAATGACACAGTGTGCCCTTTTAAGCATTTGAGCAGAGGTATCAAAACAAAAACACCTCATTCGCCTTAACAAATGAGCTATGCCCAGTGATGCACAGTAAGGGCAAGCGTTACAACAAATCCTATAACCTACAGAAAGATAGGATATATGATGCTGTGTTTAATATCAGTTTCGTGAGGAGAGGCGACATCAGAAAATGTGAAAATGTCACTTCCTCAATAGCCACCTGCAAATGGCCATTCAGCACAATTAAGACAGACCCGAATCACATCAGGTAAAAAATAAATCTGCCCGGGCCAGGTCGTGCTGTATGATTTGGCGTCTCTGTGGCTCATTTGTGTGTAAATGTAGCAGAGCCCAGCTCGTGCCTGTGCTGTGTTTAAGCCCAGGAGTTGCTGCCTCCCCCTGAGAGGGAGAATCCATCAAACTCTCCTGAGAATAGCCAGCTAGAGCAGCTGCCACCCCTGTGAGGCAGAAAAAGTGTTGTAGTTGCAGATTGTGTTATTGGTGACTTCTTCCTCATCCTCTCCTCTCTCAGTCACTCTTGCGAACTTGCGTGCTATATTTGCCTGCCGTAGTGTTTTTATCATTATGGAGAATGGGGCTTGGGCCATTACACAAGCTACAATCCAATGCAAATGTTACTGAAATGGTACTGCGACTCTTCCTCAGCTACGGCACCAGAATAAAAATTTCTGGCATTTTATTAGAGGGGAATCTGTTCAGCATTTGCCTCAGTGCTAGCTTCCCCAGCAACAGCAATGAATACATAAATGGTATGCATAAAGGGTGTTTATAACCTTATAAAGTGGCTTTTCTTCATGTGCCAATAAAGATTTGTAGCCTGTAAGTACTGAGAGTGACCGGATTTAATTACTGGCATATTTGCATGTATGTAGGATATGGCAACAGTGACACTTTTTCTTGCTCCCACTTTATATTAAGCCTTTAAACTATTGTTGGGTCCAGATTTACATTTCTAACTTTCCAATTAGTTTACCTGCTGTTATGGAATAATTCTTAGGAGGTACTGAATAATATGCCTTATGATGAATAAGTGAATAATAAGCTTGGATTTAAGGGCTTAAATATCCTTTATACTTTTGTAGTTACAGACAACGTCCACATGCAACTATGATGTTACTACTGTGTATATGGCAGTATGTTTAACTTAACTTTAGTCTTGGCTTATGTTATTTATTTGTTTGTTTGTTTTATTTTGGGTCCAACCCAGATACACGTTTTCACGGGGAGTAAGTGAATGCTTCAGGGGTGGGTTTTTCAAAGGAAAAAAAAAATTGCATCATTTATTAGACAGTGCATTCTTCGCTCGTCCTGCCTAGAAGCACAGCTTCTTCATATAATGATTGGTATACCTCTCAAAGGGGCGGAACCTCGTAACCAACTGCCAGTCATTGAAACGGTAATGTACATGACTGACATCTCAAACTTAAACATATCGGCACCAGTCAGATTCGGAGTACTCATGGTGGTCAGTAGCTCAATCCATAATCTAATTTTA
Organism: Pangasianodon hypophthalmus; assembly: GCF_027358585.1. Lineage (NCBI taxonomy): Eukaryota > Metazoa > Chordata > Actinopteri > Siluriformes > Pangasiidae > Pangasianodon > Pangasianodon hypophthalmus. The sequence continues at coordinate 19,430,194 of NC_069713.1, forward strand.
CAGTAGAATATATTGTTATGTTTAACTATTTGCATTCATTTTTTAGATCTTTTGTTTGTATATGTTAATTTATAGGTTTAGTTGCTACCTGTCACTAGCTTTTTCAGTGATATTTAGCTAGCTAGTTAGCAGTGTAGCAACATGGCATACACTACTAATTTTGACGACCTAAATTTGGAAACATTTTTTGATGCTCTTAATTATGTGGAGACACTGGGAATTAAATAGGAGTTTAGACCAACAAATGAAACAGATAAAACAGAACACACACATACTGTATATATTTCAATAACATACTGTGCACCTATGCTATAGACTAACGCTATGGTTTCATAAAAGTAATGGCGGGGCAGATAACTTAATAATGCACTGTACAATTCAGTATTCTGTACATTTGACCTGCTGCTAATAAAAATAAAATAATAAATTACACAGAGAACACAATGTAGTACTAGTATATTAGATCTTAAAATGTAATTTCACACAAAACAGTCCCAATTGTGGTAAGAGATGTACTGTACATAATATTGACACCATATACTGATGAGACCCGGCACATTTGTCCACTTTCTTTAGAGCTATTAGTTCAAATTCTAGTACTCAAAATGTATTTTGTTTACTAGGTAGATTTTGTATTTTGTTTACTAGGGAGATTTAAGGTTATTTAAGGTTACTTAAGTGTGCATAAACTCAACGTAGATTTTATTATGGGAAATCCAAAGTCAAAAGACAGACAGGCTTAACTCAGGGCAATCCATAATCAGAACTGAGGAAATAAGTGTGAGTCAAAAGCAGGATGCGCTTCGCAAAGAGACAACGCAAGAGCAGGGTATACACAGACAAACTAATCAATGAGCTAACACGGAACAGGTGGACACAGTTGGGTTACACACCAATGACAGGGGCGGAGACTAAAACAAACAAAAGCATGTGGAGTGAACACAAAACAAAACCAACACAAGACCTGCACCTGTAGCATTGGGAGACATGCCCTGAACAGGGAGGGGGAATTCATGACAAAAATCGACTATTTCTGCAATATCCCCTGAAAGGCAAAAACTGATTAAATATTGTACAGAATATCATTCTATATTACAATTTTTTTAGCCTGCTATACAATATCACGACCAGCCATCAGTGGATATTAGACACAACAAAAATTATACAGTAATTTAATGCATACTGTATATTTATAAATGTTACATGTTCATATAACTTCCCATACACGTTCTGCACTGAAATACTGTGCTGTGTGATCTCTGCTATAGTAGAAGTAGGAAAGGAACTGCTATGAGGTCTACTGCAACTTTTTTCTGACCAGAGTGACTACAAAAATCCAGCATGTATTTCACTTCAAACTGTGCTTTCAAGCAACAATGACATCTTCCATTTTATTGTTTCTTCCTATTTTTTCTGTTGTTCCTACTCTAAGCTATCCTGCGTATGAGCAAAGCCTTTTTGAAATTAAAGCCTGAACTCAGAGGCCACCTCATCCCCTTTCAGCTGAGTGAAGTCCGGTCTCTTCTGAGGAAAGGTTTCACTGACAGGTCACAGGCCATGTGATCTGTCAGCTCAGTGAAGGCAAGGAAAAGGGAAAAATGCATTTGTGGAACAGATTGGAAGAATATTGTCCAGACTCTGTCTGTATAAACATTGTTTCAGGCTTTTTCTCCAGAGAGAAAGAAAGTCTCCACCTGGAACTGAGCAATAGAAGTGCACAGAGCCTCTTGTTACCACACAGTAAATATCTTCTGATGCTCAATAAAAGAACAGTCTTGGAATAAAAGTCAGTGTATCAAAGCCTTCCTTTGGCATGTCTGATGCACGATTTTCAAGGTCCTCTATTCCAGCAGTGAAATGGGAAAAGAGGGGGTGATGAAACAAATGTTGTAACTAAGCTTTCCAACAGTGAGATAAAAAAAAATTAGCTTCTATAAAAAACAACCACTTCATCATATTTCTCTCAAGTTACCCAGGGTTTGATGAAAGGAATAAAAATGCACAGTTCCTCATCATCTGTGATATATTAGGTAAGTTATATATTAGGTTAATATACAGTCATGGGGAAAAGACAGTACAACCTCCTTCAGTTCTGTGTTTTTATTTAATATGGCATAAATATGGCGGTCTCAGTGTTTAAGTCTAGTCTGAAAACATATTCGTTTAGTCAAGCCTTTTGTGAATGGTTTTTTTCGTAGGTAAAGGAGCAAGTCTGGAGGGTTCACAGGCATAGCGTGTTATGGTGAACCGGCATGTTTGGATGCTGTTGCTCCTCCACTCTCACGAGTTCACTCAGGTTTGTCAACGATGGAGTGGCTGGCTGCTTTATGTCCCAGGGTGCTCTCATGTCTGTGTTACCTTCTGGCTCTCCCTTTTAGTTATGCCGTCACAGCTAGTCTTGCCAGAGTCCCTGCTTGCACTCTGCACGCAAAGTACATTGTCCTTAACCATTATGGGACAAAAGCTTACCTAACAATCTCTCTCTCTCTCTCTATGTCGAGCTACACATGCTACTCCTGAGATACCAGTGATCCTGACCCCTTCTGCTGTCCGGACCTGTCTGATCCATCCTAATGCCCTACTTCTGGCTGCAGTTCTCATTGGTTGAGATCACTCGCTGCTGATGGGGGTGGCCCCGCATGGATGGCACTAAGATCATTGGGCTTGCTGGGGATGGTGCCACTTGGGGGCTGTGGAGATGGCCTGGGGATCTCATATGGGGAATTGTACTGTGATGGCTCAGGACTGCGATTGCTGTGGTGGCTTTGGGGCTGCGGTTGCCACAAGCAGCTGTGTATTCAAGACTCCATCAGTGGACAGTGGATAAGTTCAACAAACTAGACTTCTTGTGAAAACTGTGATGAATTTACTGGTTGCACAATTGCACTATTTGTCCATATAGGACATAGTTATAGAAGGGATTTATTTATAATTGCACTTTCCCAGATGAGCAATTATGAGATGTTAGCACCCAGATGAGGATGGGTTCCCTTTTGAGTCTGGTTCCTCTCAAGGTTTCTTCCTCATATCGTCTCAGGGAGTTTTTCCTTGCCACCGTCATCTCTGGCTTACTCATTAGGGATAAATTCACATATTTACAATTTATTTTGGTTTAATTTAATTTGAATCTATTTATTTCTATAAAGCTACTTTGTGACAATGTCCATTGTTAAAAGCACTATACAAATAAAATTGAATTGAATTGAATAAATAACAATTGTGAGGTCCCAACCAACTTCTACAAACAAACAAATAACCTCATGTGACAATTAAAAAGAAAACCCACCAGATTTCAATATGTAGTCATGCTGTTCAAAAGGTAAACCAAAATTCAGAAACCAGGTGGGAAAAAAATAAGTACACCCTTTAATTCAGTAATATGTAGAACCACATTTAGCAACAATAATTTGAAGTAAACATTTTCTATAGAAGTTTACCAGTCTCTCACATTATTTTAAAGAATTTTGGCCCACTCTTCTTTACAAAATAGCTTCAGTTCATTGATGTTTGAGGGCATTTGTTTATGCACAGCTCTCTTAGGATCCTGCCACAGCATCTCAATCTGGTCGTGGTCTAGACTTTGACTTGGCCATTCAGATGTTGAATTGCTGGTGTGTTTGGGATCACTGTCCTGTCGCATGACCCAATTTGAGCCCAGCTTAAGCTACTGGACACATGGCAAATTTGTCTCAAGAATATTCTGGTATAAAGTGGAGTTCATCATTATCTCAATGACTGCAAGTTTCCCAGGTACTGTGGCTGCAAAACAAGCTGAAATCGCCACATCTCCACCACTATGCTTGACAGATGGTATGGGGTTTTTGTGGTGATATGCTGTGTTTGGTTTTCGTCAAACGCAGCACTGTTAATGATGACCAAACATCTCCACCTTGGTCTCATTAGTCCAAAGGATATTGTTCCAGAACATTTGCGGTTTGTTCAGATGCAATTTTGCAAACCCAATTCATGCTGTCCTTTTATTTTTGGAGAGAAGGGGCTTTATCCTCACCACTCTTCCATGAAAGCCATATTTGTTCAGTCTTTTCCTAATTTTGCTGTCATGAACGTAAACATTTAACATGCTTACAGAGGCCTGTAGGTCACACAATGTAGCTCTTGGGTTTTTCTTTATATCTCTGAGCACTAAACAGTCTGACCTTGGACTGAATTTGCTGGGATGCCCACTCCTGGGAAGACTGGCAACTGTCTTGTAGGCTCTCCATTTGTAAACTATCCTAATCACTGTAGAATGGTGAATTTCAAATTGTTTGGAGATGGCCTTCTATCCCTTCCCAGATGGATGAGCAGCAACAATTGCTTCTCTGAGGTCATGGCTGATGTCCTTTCTTCTTGGCATGTTGTAGACACACACCCGAGTGCTCCAGAACAAAAAACTGCGAAATGTTCTGCTTTTATAGAGGTTAGTAGAAGTTGTTGAGGACCAGACAATTGTTATTGAAAAATGGTGCACTTTCTTTTTCCCATGACATATATATATATATATATATATATATAAGATGTGATTGAAGTGTACACTTTCATCTTTAATTCGAGAGGTTTAACAAAATTATTGCATTAACCCTTTAGGAATTACATCCATTTTTTACAGAGTTCCTACATTTTCACAGGCTCAAAAGTAATTGGACAAAATAACATAATCATAAATATTAGGATTATTTTTAACACTTGGATGCAAATCTTTTCAGTCAATGACTGCCTGAAGTGTGGAACCCACGGACATCATCAAATCCTGGGTTTCCTCCCTTGAGATGCTTTGCCAGTTCTTTACTGCAGCCACCTTCAGTTGCTGCTTGTTTGTGGGTTCTTCTGCCTTCAGTTTTGTTTTCAGTAAGTGAAAAGCATGCTCAATTGGGTTGAGGTCATAAGACATTTAAGAACATTTAACTTCTTTGCCTTAAGAAGCCCTTGGGTTCTTTTCATGGTACTTTTTGGATCATCATCCATCTGTACGCCGAAGCACCATCCTATCAGTTTTGCAGCATTTGACTGAATCTGAGCAAAAAGTATAGTTCTATACACTTCGGAATTCACCCTCCTACTTCTGTTAGCAGTCACATCATCAATAAACACTAGTGACCCAGTTCCATTGGCAGTCTCATATGCCCATGCCATAACACTGCCTCCACATGTTTGACAGATGATGTGGTATGCTTTGGATCATGAGCCCTTCCTTTCCTTTTCCATACACTTCTAGTCCCATCATTCTGGTACAAGTTAATCTTGCATCAGAACAAATCAGGCTTTCTTAGAGGTTTTTTTTTTAGCAAAGTCTAATCTGGCCTTTCTGTTCTTGAATGTTACTAGTGGTTTGCATCTTGAGGTAAACCGCCAGTATTTACATTCATGAAGGCGTATCTTCATTGTCGACTTTGACAATGATATGCCTACCTCCTACAGAGTGTTCTTGGCTAGATGTTGTGGAAGGATTTTTCTTCAACAAGGAAACAATTCTGCATTCAACCACTTTAATTGTCTTCCGTGGCCTTCCTGGCCTTTTGGTGTTGCTACCAGTGCATTCCTTCTTTTTAAGAATGTACCAAATTGTTGATTTGACCTCTCCTAAAGTTTCTGCTATCTCTCTGATAGGTCTGTTTTGTTTTTTCAACCTAATGATGGCCTCCTTCACTTGCAGCGACACCTCTTTGGACTGCATATTGAGAGTTCCCATGAACAGCTACCAAATGCAAATTCAATGCTTGGAATCAACTCCAGACCTTTTAGGTCCTTAATTTGTCATGAAATAAAGAGGTAACAGGCTACACCTGAAATGTAATGTAATAATGTATACCATGAAACTGCTTATCAGTCAATTGTCCAATTTTGAGCCAGTGAAAATGGAAAATATGTATATGTACACATACACACATATACACTCAGCAAGCACTTTATTAGGAACACCTGTACACCTACTCATTCATGCAATTATGTAATCAGCAATCCAATGCATAAAAGCATGCAGATACAGGCCAGCAGCTTCAGGTAATGTTCACATCAACCATCAGAAAAATGTAATCTCAGTGATTTTGACCGTGGCATGATTTTTGGTGCCGGACGGGTGACAGAGTGACAGTTCTGTGGGTGGAAATGCCTTGTTGATAAGAGAGGTCAGAGAAAAATGGCCAGATTGGTTCAAGCTAACAGGAAGGATACAGTAACTCAAATAATCACTCTTTAATACTGTGGTGAGCAAAAAAGCATCTGAGAACACACGAAACATCAAATTTTGAGGTGGATGGGCTAGATCAGCAGGAGACCGCATCGGGTTCCACTCCTGACAGCCAAAAACAGGAATATGAAGCTACAGTGGGCATAGGATCACCGAAACTTGATAGTTGAAAATTGGAAAAAGACCAGGCGCCCACTGTAGCCTCAGATTCCTGTTCTTGTTCCATTTCTTCCACCTCAAAGTTTGATGTTTTGTGCGTTTTGAGATGCTTTTCTGCTCCCCACAGTTGTAAAGAGTGGTTATTTGAGTTACTATATCCTTCCTGTTGGCTTGACACTGTTGTGTGTGAAAATCCCAGGAAATCGGCAGTTTCTGAAATACTCAAACCAGCCTGTCTGGCGTCAACAACCATGCTATGGTCAAAGTCACAGAGATCACATTTTTTCTCCATTCTGATGTTTGTTGTGAACATTAACTGAAGTTCTTAATCTGTATCTTCATGATTGTATACATTCAATCATACAATTGCTGCCATACGATTGGCTGATTACTCATTCATGTGATTATATAGATGTACAGGTGTTCCTAATAAAGTGCTCAGGGAGTGTATATATACATTTTTTGAAAACTATGAATTTACGTGTTTTTTAAATTTCCTTTGATGTGATTATAAATGTTCAGAGCAGAAAATAAACTACTGCAAGTTCTTATTGTCACTGCTCTATACACAGACATAAACATTACTGTGTGTATTAAGTAATCACTGTATAGTTTCTCTGAACTCATAGTAAATATATATTATGAACATTGTAGGTTTGAGGGTCGTTGTGACTGTTGACTTCATATAAGCACTGCAATCGTTTTGTCTGCATGTGATTAATACACTGCCTTTTTCTTCTCATCTATACATTTTCATGCAAATTGCATCTGAAAAGCAGGGAAGCCTTGAAATCAAAGAAACCTTTTTTCCTCTCCAATTAGGGCCCAATCTTTGATGGTAAGAATAAAAACAGTGCACGTCATTAATTAAGTGGATAAACAACAACAAACCACAGAAACAAGATATAATGCCAAATTGTGCTGCTATTTCATGCACACTGACAGGAAGCATCTGTAACAAGTACAACACTGATCCTTCATTTGTGTCTTTCTTAAGTGCCCTCCCTGTGTGCCTTTGCCTTGTCAAAAAAATCTAGAGCAGCCTGTTCTCACATCTGTAACATTACCTGAACTCTCACCTTCAAGTACAGGTTGACAGATTCTTATGGGAATATTGAGACAGCACTCTTTTTGTGGAATGCTGTTTACAGCACCAGCCCAATATATACACATATACATCAGGAGTTCGCAAACATTTTTCCATGGACACTCTCAGCCCAAATGTATTTTATGAACTATTTAAACATTATGCTCATTATTAAAATGTGTTCAATAATATTCTGGCTGTTCTGGCCTAAATGTTCCACTAACAGAACACACTATATCCAAATTGACATTATTTTATGTGAGGTACTGATCATGGTGGACTGTGATTTCAACCACTGTAACAAAGAGTAGACAAGTAGAACAAGTAAACAAGTAGAACTTGACTCCAACCATGTTGACAGGGATGTGTCCACTGTCAACAAGTCTAGTCCTTCTTGTTATTAATTATTATATCTTGACCATGTTTGGATCAGTGCCAAAATATCATCTTTTGGTAGCAAGGATAATCCTATAATAACCTCCACTCTTCTGGGAAGGCTTTACACTAGATTTTGGAGCATGGCTCTGGGGATTTGCTCATTTAGCTACATGAGTGTTAGTGAGGTCAGGCACTGATGTTGGGCAAGGAGGCCTGGGGTGCAGTCAGCATTCCAGTTCATCCCAAAGGTGTTCAGTGGGGTTGAGGTCAGGGCTCTGTGCAGGTCACTCCAGTTCTTCACCACCAACCAGGGTAAACCATGTCTTCAGGAGCCTCGCCTTGTGCACAGGGGCATTGCCATTCTGGAACAGGTTTGAGCAACCTTAATAAGGGAAATCTTAATGCTACAGCATACAAAGATCCTTCCAACATTTTGAGGAAGGCCCACATATGGGTGTGATGGTCAGGTGTCCTTAAACCTTTGGACATATAATGTATATTTAGTCAATCTGGTCACATTATATGGCAACTGAAAGTGTCAAAACTCAAAATCTGATTTCATTTCAAAAGGAGAATGTTCAAAAGAACAGTGACAGCTTACACACTGGTTCATGGCAAGGGTTGAGTGAAAAATTTCCATTACAGCTTTTAGTCCCAAAACATGCAATTTCACCGAAACAATGTTAAAACCTCCCTTGTTTACTGCCAATTCTCTAAGGGAAATATTACAGATCTGAGTTTTTTCAGCTGAATATACATTCCTGTGGTGTCCACATAGGAAACAATGATAGTACCATATTTGTCAGACTCTTCCAAGAAGAATGAGGAGGTGCTTGAGAACAGGATATTAGCTCCAACTCACATTCACAAATACAAGCGCTGCATTTAGGCAGGGGAACGCAAATTAACCTGAGGTGCCATCTGCAATCAAGCCTAATTTCAATAACATTGTGCTTCGTATTCGTGTGTGCTCCCATTAGCATAATCAGGCGACAACAAAAATGTTTTCCTGCCTGATAATAGTGCCTGCATCCCATGCGCATGTGCATGAGAAAATTAAAGGGAGACACAAGAGTCCAGATTGCATTGGAGTCTCCCATCAACAGCAGACAACCAGCCTACAGGGCACCTTATCTCCTGCCCTTATCAGAGACTAGAGGAGACTCTGTGAATACTTGCCTGCTAAACACGGTACCAAAGTTGGTGGACTATTGTGTTATTCTAGCCTTATTTTACAGAGTTTTTAATTACTTGTCAAAAAACTCAATTTTCCTATTGACATTTTCTCTGAGAATTTCACAATGAGCAAAATTCCACTTTGGTGAGCTCACCAATGGGATGAACATGAGGTGAGCAGACTCTCTGAAGACTGGCTCTGATGCTATTTCTAATAATATGGTGCCATATGCAATTCCTTTGGGTGCACATCATCAGCCCAGCAAGAGGAAGAAGGGAAAAGGAAATGCTGCTTCACTGTAGCTGGCTTAAGGGACACACTACATTTGAAACTGCGTACTACATACTAAATACTCACAAACTCTGGGACATATCCAAGACCAACCTCAGGGCTTGTTTGGTCATTTAATTACATCTCAACACTCTTACCGGTTTTATCATATGATTGCTTATGTGGTCTCAGTGCTTTTGTACATTTATAACTTGAAATATATATGAAAAGCACCACAGGATGAAGGGCTTTTTTGTTAGGAAAGAAACGGTTAATAGTGTACACATCAGCTGGTAAAAGCTTCCCTATACAACTATAATTTACCAAACGACAGGCACATTTCCTGAAATGACTGTAGTAATTTCCCCACAAGAGTATAAGCAATTCTTCAGTATTATGGGTTGTTTACTTAGTGCAGAGACACCCTCTGAATTAAATGCCCATTTTCAAAGTGATAAGGGAACAATTTAGTGAAGACCCATAACAATAATGCAACACAATCGATAATGTTAACAAGTGATTTGAAAAATCTAACGACTCTTAGACTGACTGCGTTTCAGCCGAGATTGAAATATCCAAATAAGTACCAATAAAGGATGCTACTTTATCACAGAGCTATCTGTGATTAACACTGCATGAATAAAATGATAGCTCTTAATGCTGTCATCATTAACTAGAATGAATATCAGGCTGGCAATGTAATGAGGTTTTTACATAATGCGCAGTGCTACAGAGATGAAAGTAAATCAGAAGGAAACAGGCCAAAACATGGAAATGGCCAAAGTGCAAAGCAAATAAAAATCATAATTAGATTTTTTTTTTTTAATTGAAGCAATAAGATAACACTTCTTTTGCCAGAACCTTTTGAGAAGTGTTGTTACTTATATACAATTCAGAAATGTATGTCCTTAACGCATGGTCCTTTTCATAGTATTATTTAGATGATTTGATAACTGCCTCCTACTGCAGGATGCTAAGATAAGAAGATAGGATTAAAATAAAAGGAGAACTTAGATTCATATAGACTACAACTTTTATTTGTTTACTAGGCAATTTTTCATAATCACTTGTGATTATCTAGTAACTGGGTTGCCATGGCATTTACTTTTTCAGAAATTGCCCCTAGGTGAATGAATGTGTGCATGGTGCCCTGTGATGGACTGGTGTCCCATTCATGCCCTGGTACTTCCCTGAATCATGCCCAGTTTTTTCCAGAATAGGCTCCAGATAGGCGTGGGGTAGTTGGTGATAGTATCAGTAAACGCTATCACGATACCTATCAAGTTGGTCTTTTCAACAAAATGGAGTCTGCAGTAGTCCTATACAAACCTTAATAGCCTGCTGTCAGACTTTGGAGTAGAACAACAAAACATCTTTCTCTGATGCATCTTAGCTTCCCCTGTCTGTGCTTGCCAAACACTTCACAATACAAGAATTCAGTAAGTATCTCTGCTGCTGTTCGACACAGAGTACATGCAGATGTAGTTTATATAATTTTATTTAAATTTTACAGTGAGCTTAGTTACAGCTAATAACTTGTTACGTTTAGTTACAGTCCCAACTTCAGTTTTGAAAGCAATCCTGACCTGGTAATGGATAATAAAAAAAAAACTGACTAAATGCTAATGCTAGTGACTAGCAGCTACAGCTGACTTATAACCAGCTTCTGGTAATTTTTTCCACTGTAATATACACAGTACATGACATGCATTACGTACACTATATGGCCAAACATTTTCGGACACCTGACTATCACACCCATATGTGGTTCTTCCCCAAACTGTTGCCACAAAGTTGGAAGCGCACAACTGTATAGGATGTCTTTGTATGCTATAGCATCACAGTTTCCCTTCACTGGAACTAAGAGGCCCAAACATATTCCAGCATGACAATCCCCCTTTGCACAAAGCAAGCTCTGAGCTTTACACAGAATGGTGCTAAAAAAAAACATTGAGTGCATCTTGAGAAAACAATGCGTCTTGATGACGTAGCACTGCTTCCAGCTAGCAGTAAAAATGCTGGTTAAAAAAGAGCAAAATGCTGATCCCAATGGCAATGCCCCTTTGCACAAATCGAGCTCCATGAAGACATGTTTTGCCAAGGTTGGAGTGGAACAACTCAACTGGCCCGCACAGAGCCCTGACCTCAACCCCAATGAGCATCTTTTGGATGTACTGGAACACAGACAGTGCACCTCCTCGCCCAACATCAGTGCCTGACCACACTAATGCTCTTGTGGTTTAATGAGCACAAATCCTCAAAGCCATGTTCCAAAACCTAGTGAAAAGCCTTCCCAGAAGTGTGGTGGTTATTATAACAGCAGAGGGGTACTAAATCTGGAATGGGATTTTCAGTAAGCAATATGGATCTTTTGGCCATATAGTGCATATCACTACTGAAATACCTGCACATATTTATAAATTATGATTTAATCTTATACAGTGATGACAAAACAATGTTGTGCTTAAGGTATCCTAATTAGCTGATATAAGATATCTGTTTAAAGTATTTTCTGGTTTTCCACCCCTTAATAAAATTTGGTGGAGTTGTCTCTTGCTCTCCATTAGACAGAAAATAAGCTAGCATCATGATCATTTTAAGGGACTTTTCCCTGGGTTATGTGAAAAACCTCCTGGATAAGAGCATTGCCCTGACAAATATACATGCAATGAAGAACAAATTGCAGCTTGACACCTTGGGGACATGAAATGCAGCCCTGACCTATCCTTAGTGGCAGAACAGATTGATCTTATTGAGTGCCACAATTGCTCATGCACACAAACTTTGGCTATCATTTTCTTATGATGGACTGCTTCACCTCATTTCTGTCGCAAAGTCAAGAAAAGGTCCACTGACTTAACAAACTGACTCACTACAGAAAATGTGATTTGTTTTTAGGACTATTATTTGCAAGTAAATTTTTTTTAGCAAACACACATAGATTAGATTTTCATCTACTTTTCATGTCTGCGACACAAAAGTTTGGACGGGATGTTGTTACTTTTGACACCATGGTGGTTATTGCCTGAGGAAGAAAGTTGGAGACTGGTACTAAATTGTAAAAGTAGTTGTTGATGGTCTGTAGAGAAAAAAAAGTGAAGGCATTGTCTGTCAGAAAGAACTGATGGAAAAATTGGGGAAGAAGAAGTGAATAAGGAATGAAATGGGGAGCTTTTCTCCAGAGAGCATATCTTGAAATGCCTCGGTAGAAGAGGGGAGTAGGAAGAGGCGTACAGACACAGTTTGCCATATTAACACAAACTGCAGGGAGTTGGAGAAAAGGAGGAGAAAGTGGGCAGGATGAAAACAAACATACGACAGAGACATTGGCTGGAAAGAAGGATGGCAAGAGAAGGAAAGTTTACTGGTAAAAAGAGGAGAAGTGAATGAGATTACAGGGGAGGAAAGGGCAGTAACAAGTGAAACCAACAACTATTCCTTTGTGTGTTGCGAAGGATTACTGTCATATAAATCATGGCCATGAACAGGCCATTTCATTTATTGAGGATGGTGTTTGCTAAAGCCAGATTTTTACGCTTCACACTATGTGTCACTATACACTTCTTTCATAAAGTGATTCTGTCCTCCACCTCCTCACTGTAGGTAGGAAACAGGATAACTTTTGCATATAATGAGCTGTGGCACAAAGATGGGGCTATATCAGCATGAAACGCAGCACAACTAACAAAAAGTCAAAATGCAACAAAAAGTTGTTAACGCTTTCTATAAAGTCCATATTTAAAATTCCTTAAACATGACAATTCTTTGTAAATTGGTAATGATTCCTAATAAGCATTTTGTAAACTCTAATAACACCCTATAAAGCTCTAATAATGTGCTATAAATAATTTCTTGATAACTTAAAATCATGTTGTCACTATTCACTATAAATCTGTTCTACAAAAGATTGATGACTAATAATGACCTGTGAATAATCATAAAGCAACTGTAATACAGCGTGTCTCAGAAGTCTCCACAAATGGGGAAATAAATTTTAGCAACATGTCTTCAAAATTTTTTCATACTTGGTTTATATTAAATATTTTTTTTCAGACAGCCTTTAAGAATGCCTTTGACAAAAGAAGAATGTATTGAAATCATTCTCATGGCTGGATCAGGAAGCTGTCGCAAGGGTGCGGTGACAATTACATGCATAACAGTAGATGTGTTAACGTGAGTTCATCATGAGCACTCACGTTAACACGGAAAGACGACTCTGTGTGTGTTTACGAAGAAATGGCAATATTGTAGAATCCTCTAAATAAAGTGAATTAAGTTACATTTTGCTAAAAAGTGTTAATTTCCCACATGTATGGAGACTTTTGGGACACCCTGTATTTATTAACGATTATTACAAAACATTATATACACACTGCTTGGATTTGATGCCTTGGTGCTGCATTCAGATTTGACCCAGTTTAAGCTAACCTCTTCAAAGAAAAACCAGTAAGATGAGCATCATATGTGACATAGCAAAGACACAACTCACTAGTGGAACAGCTAATTATTTGCACATCTCTATATTCAGATCTTCACTCTATGGCCAAAAGTATGTGGACACCCGACTCTCACAGCCATATGTGGTTTTTCCCCCAACCTGTTGCCACAAATTGTCTAGGATGTCTTTGTATACTGTAGCTTTAAGATTTCTTTTCACTTCAACTAAGGGGCCCAAACATGTTCCACTATGACAATGCCCCTGTGAGGAAAGTCCACTTTATTAGGAACAGTCATGTAGTCTGTACAGTCATGCAGTTATCTAATCAGCCAATCATGTGGCATCAGCACAATGCATAAAATCTTGCAGATACAGATCAAGAGCTTTGGGTAAAGTTTAGACAAAACATCAGAATGAAGAAAAAGTTTGATCTCTGTGACTTTAACTGTGGTATGGTTGTTGGTGTCAGATGGGCTGGTTTGAGTATTTCAGAAACTGCTGATTTCCTAGGATTTTCACATACAATAGTCTCTAGAGTTTACACAGAATGGTGTGAAAAACAAAAAACACTGAGTGACGACAGTTCTGGGTGGAAACACCTTGTTGATAAGAGAGGTCAGAAGAAAAAGGTGAGATTGGTTCGAGTTGCTAGAAAGGATACAATAACTCATATAATCACTCTTTACAACCACGGTAAGCAGAAAAGCATCTCAGCATGCATAAAACATCAACCCTTGAGGTGGACGGGCTACAACAGCAGAAGACCAGATAGTAATATTTTCTAGGGAGAGGTCAAGCTTGTTTTTGTTCAATCTAAAATAGCCCTGGTTGTCATCGCTCCATAGCTCTCAGACGAGGTTGAACTCGCCATTATTTTGTCATGACATTTGTCCTCGAGTCTCATGCAGCCATGTTCTTGTCCTCCGTGTTTTCTCTCATCTTCTCTAAAGGACGACCAAAGTCAGAACCTTTTGTTGCTTACGATTTATATACATGCTGGATTCAGAAACTTGCAGAATGGGTTAGCGTTATGAATAATCTATGTTTTCAAATGCATCTTGATGACGTAGCACCAGTTCAAGCTAGCAGTAAAAATGCTGGTTAAAAAAGAGCAAAATGCAGATCTTTAGGTGCCCCTCAAATTTCATTGTCGCTATTAAACGTTTTTGAAAAGACAATGAGAAAACGTGTCTGAAAAGTGTTAATGACAGTCCAGGTCAACAACTTTGGTAACACAAATTACAGCTTCACTAGAATTGTGTAAATAAGGCAAAGACAGTTCATTTCTGTAGTATTAAATGATAACTACCAGACTCTACCTTTATTGAAGGGGTGTCAGATGGTTTGAAGGATACAATTCTGGCTTTAACAAACACCATCCTCAATAAATCCTGACAATATAAGCAAACTAGTCCATTAATTTAGATTAGTGTACCATTTTGGAGCAAAAAGATATTGCCTATCACAAACACAGACTAAATACCCATCTTGAATTGTAATATTTAGTTTCGGATAGCTCTGTTATACATTGAAGCAATTGTAAAGAAAATGAACAGCTGCCTAAACATCTATCACAGTAGGAGGTATGTTCTATGCTTTAGGGAAGTTGGGAGAATTCCCATATACTGGTGTTTTCAGTGAGATGAGCAATTTACTGAACAACACAGAGAACATATCCATATGAATAAAACATCGGCCCAGTTTCAGCCATGAACACAGAGGACCTGACAGAAAAGTGGCACAAACAGCCAGACGCAGACACACAAACTCGGCTTGGACTCTGCTGTGTATTTCTCCTTTTCCTAGGTTTCACTTCTTATATTTTACTACATTGGTGCACTGCATCTACTCATTAAATGAGTAAATGGATAGAAAAGGAAAAAAAAAAAGAAGTTGTTCAATTTCTGTAACAGATCCAGGTAACATGCTATATTGATTGCTGGAATGTATTTAATATATTCTGTTCCTAATTTACAATAAGATTAGCTTTATATAACGATTATCATGATAATGGAGTGTGATTATGTTGACAGTGCTTTATTCATACAACATGTAAGCAGCTGTATGTGTTTGAGAAAAGCCTATTTAAAGCCTATTTTATTCTGTGACCTTTAAATGAAAGTTGTGAGAAGATGGAAAGGCACTGAGTATGACCTGGGTATTAAGTTCTTTTCCTTTATTTACCACAGTGCAATACTGTGTAGTACTTTTCTCTCCCAATCATTTCACACCAACAAGCTCTGAAGAACACGACAGCTGTGTGCCCGTGGAGACAGTTAAAAAAAAAAAAAAAAGAAAGAACAAAAAGCAAAGCTATTAAGAGGCAAGGTATTATGTTTGCACGTGGTGCAATTTCTGCCTCTTATCTGCTCCGAACAACACATTTGTTCAAAATAGCAGCGATCAAAAGCGCTCCATCTGAAGAAATGCAATCAGAAATGTTTAGGCTGCTGTGACAGCATGTCTGTCTTCATCTTTGGCGGCACAAACAAAGCCTTTCTTCCATCTCACAGGAGACAAGGAGGATGCCGTTCTGCAAACCCCACAAGGCATCCATGCTTTGTGAAGATCACAATTATTGGCACCCATGTGTGAAAATATTATGTTTGTGGAAAGCTGTTCCCAGTGTTTCTGGTATTACGCTCCTGGGGGAGGGGGAAAAAGCCCACTGTTTGAACAGATTGTCAAACTGGTCCATGGAAAACCACAGGAAAACTGTATCAAAGATATGTTGAACAATGAAGGCACACTTTGGCATTTTGGTACCTTTGCTTTCAGAGTTTCACTTGGAAGGCAAGAATATCCTCCTTTTTGTTTGCTGTCTAGGTACTAGGCCCTAAATAGTTGAGAGGTGAAAAAGTAAATCAAGTTAAATACAGACAAAAATAACATAAAAGATTGAGAGAAGTGAGGTGTGTTGGACAAAAAGAAAATACCAGTCCTAAGATATTCATCAATATGCTACAATAAATGCAATCCTTTTTTTGAAAAAAAAAAAAAAGTGTTACTAGGAAACTGCCTGGAGTCTTAGGATTTTGCTAAAGCAAGGACAAATTTCATGCTAGATTAGTACATGGCAATTGTATGACAATTTTGATTAAGGTCAGTGCTCTTCAGGATGGCGCACTGCACTGATATTTTGATAGCTTGTACTTGCAATCCTGAGATCTTTATTCAGCCGTCAGCAACCATGCACTAAATCACAGGGGAAAAAAACTTTCAGTATTAAAGTGACTAAAGCCAAATTAGCATTTTTATCAATCGGGTTTAAGGAAGAGTGACTTATTATGGAATTCATTTATAGTATGATAAAATGCAATTAGATACATATAGCAAGAGCAGCTATATGTTAAGCAGGTGAATACAGATTTGATTTAGGTTGTCCAGATCATTTATGTGGATGAGAACAAGCAGATAGAATAGCAGTTTAGCCTCAAACATCACACCACAGTGCACAATCATCTTCATATTCCATGAAGAGATCCTGATCAGAGACAATTTTAATATTCAATCTTACCTTCATAAAAATTAATATTCATTTACATCAATTACTTATTCATTTACAATCACATTTCAGATCTCTAGCATCAAATACATAGTGTATGGGTATAATAGGGTTTCTCTGACAGAAATTAAAATCAGTATTGGCCAAGTACATTCAGTAATCTCATGGAAAAGGCCAATCTGTGTGTGGAAGGAAGAAGTCTTATATACTCAGTGCTGTTTGTCTCTCTATCTTACTCTGCATTAGATATCCTCTATGCAAGATATATCTGGATATTATACTGTATACCTTGTTAATCCTAATGTATTCCTAATTAACTCTACCAACACTTACAACACCCAAGAATGAGGTGAACAAGTTATCAAAATATCAAAAGAGTCATGTTTGCAAACATTAGTGTGAGACAGGATGCTATGCAGCCTGACTCCTCCTCTCTCATCCTTATCTGTGATTAAATAGGCAGGCTTGTTCATAACCAGAGAGAGGAAAGAGAGAGATGAGAAGGGAATGCAGATAACCTCCTCTCACCCCTTTCCATCTAATCATACTTGCCCGTGATGAGCACGTGTGAGAGACGTAGCTCTCGATTGCCCACTGTCCCTGCAGCAATTACTGTTCTGACAGCTCCACAATGGCTCTGTAATTATGGCCCTCATATTTATCCGCTGAGCCCTCACTCTGCGTACGGTTCACAGCAGCGAGAGAGACAAGCACCTACTCACAGATGTGGGGGCTAATAAATTGTTAGCGTCATTAGTGTTCATAGTTGACGTCCTGTTTATTCTGTTGAGTAAAACAAAACAAAAAAAACAGTTTTTAAACCACCTGTGTCAGCTTACAAGGCCTGGTAACTCACTGCTGTAGAAGCTACTAGTCAGGCAAGACTCCTAAGCAGGTGACATCACCAAACTTCCCTATGTTGATTAAATAAATTAGGGTGACGTTTGCGTCATTGATCTACCTTGGGTATTGAGTCTGCTGGAGTAGAGAGTGCTCACTTGTTGAGAATCCCTGATTTTGATGAACATGGATAGGGCTGTTTGCGCTGATGAGGGACTCAACCAGCGCACACACTCTTAAAAGCACCTCCAGTGATTGACTCGCTTGATGAGATAGGAGATAAGAGTCTAACAGGAAACTAAGATTGGCCTTCCTAGCCCATTCCTCATCTGATGGGCATGATGAAACAGTGGGACTGTCAAGCTACAAATGTATGTACTACGTAAACTCACAGACTCAGTGTGAAAATAAATTAAATCCTACTTGCCCCAGTCATTTGTTGTATTCCAACCTACTTCTTTCAAGCTGTATTTTTACGTTATCAAATTGTCCCTATTTTCATTTGTAATTTTAGATTTTGTGAATTTTTGAATTTGTGATTTTATGTCCTGCAATGCTATTACCAATGAGTACTCTGACATTTCCATATCTCAGTGAAGATATTCTTATCTTTCGGTGTGCCATAATGACTTGCATCCTTGGAGAATCCCAGTCAAAGTTAGTTGTCTACGTGTTATGTACATTACCCCAGAGATATACCCTATCTGCATTGGTTTTCATTTAATTAGCTCATTCTTTGAGAGCCAGTCAGAATCATGCATTTAAATAGCAAGCAGCCTTTATAATACAACTTCTCCATCTTTGAAAGCACTGATATGCAGATCTGTTTTGATGATTTTATAATTGTTGTTAGTGAATAGCCACTGATTGCATATCATTGCAAACTCAAGGCCTGAGTCATTTGACTGAAAGGGAACAAAAGATAGTGGAAGATGACTTTGGCTTGATGTGTATTTGTGTTGTTTTCTGCCAGAGACCCTCTACATAATCTGCATCACTGCTACTTTAAGTTTGCTCCTGGGTAAGTGTGAGAAGGTCACCGTTGGGTTTCTAGATGTTTCAGCGCACTTTCATTTTGGCACTGTAACCAGTGATGCTAACTGCTCCCATTAAGAACAAGTCATTAGTTGGCTCCAAACAAAGTTGTTTACTCTCCTTTGGGTTTTTTTTTTTTTTTGACTGTGTTTACACCTCTGCAATTCAGCAATATTCACAGCAAGGTTTAAGGTTAAGATTAAGGTTCAGGTTATGGCTCAGGTTAAGCTTTTATAACTTTATCTGTAAGAAATCAAATTAAATCCAGCCACATCAACGTCAGGTTCATACACATTAGTCATGAGATCTGGGTCTAGTTTCTCGAAAGCATTATAAAATTAAAAATTAAGATCTGAAGTAAAAGAGAGAAAGAGTGTGAAATATGTGGGTGTTCCCCAAACTGCTGCCATATTGGAAGCACACAATTATCTACCCCACCTGTGAACACCTTTGGGATGAACTAGAACACTGACAGTGTGCCAGGCCTCCTCACCCGAAATCAGTGGCTGACCTCACTACTGCTCTTATAGCTGAATGAGCAAATCCCCACAGCCACGTTCAAAGTGGAAAGCCTTCCCAGAAGAGTGGAGGTTATTATCACAGCTAAATCTGGTATGGGATGTTCAAAAAGCATATATGGGTGTGATTGTCAGGTGTCTACAAACATTTGTCCATACAGTGTACATTGCTTGTCTTTGGTTCTATCATGGCAGTATAATTCTGCAGAAGGACAATACACATGTTCAGATCTGACAGACGGCCACAGCAGGCAAAGTCTGGTATATTCAGTCTGGTGGTGGACTTCTGCAGTGTGCGCTAAAGCTTCACACATGCCTGGGAGACTGCCTCACCTTCTTCAGACACCACTGCGATCATGGTGCTCAAATAAAGCTTAAAAAATGACACAAAGTGTGCTGGCAAATTAACAGGAATTGCTTTTATTAGTTCAGAAGAGAACATTTCATTTCTGTCATCTGGCCTTCAGATTAGATAAAACCATGAAAACAATGGGAGCAGAAGCAAGACTATAAATAGGGACACTGAAATGACGCAGGAACAGTCTAATTAAGGTTTAAGCGAGTCAACTGAAATTAGCTGCGCCAGAATTGCAATGTTCAGCATACTTCATTAAGTTATTCATTCGGTTAATAAGCTGCATTATGTATTTCTATAGCTGTGATAATGTAACACATATCATTTATAAATGCTAATTCAACAATTTGGTAAATTATATGGTTGTGGACTGATTCAATCATAGTAAGCGGAAATCCTGGGAAAATCTAAATCTTAAGCATTTTGATTGTCTTGGTCCTCATTGTGTTTATTCACTATGCAGGTAACAAGCAGATTTACATTCTATTCAGCTGCAGATTTTGTTCTGTCCAACAGTCAGGACAATAGCAGCAGACATCGGGATGTTTTGCCAGCTTAATTGTGCAGCAAATGTTATCATGGTACAGCTGGTCTTTGAAAGGTGTTCTTGTATAAAAAGTCCCTTTCCTGGTTCTTCCCTAAAAGAAGATGAAATGGAGTCTGACACCAGGGGTAATCTAAAAGTCCCTTGCTCCAAAAATAAATGCTCAGTGGAAGCGGAAGACTGCGGGTGTAAACCTATTAATTTGTATCATTTCAGGAGTTGAGTGTTATCATTCCAGTTCAAGTAATTAAAACATCACTCTGCCTGGATTGCTCTTTTCCCCCCTTCGCGTTGCCTGCACAGGGCTTGGTCTCTAAAGCATCAGCACATAACAAACCAATTTCCTTATATCAGCTTATATTCATATTTGATTCTGCCGCATTGCTGATGGGAGTTGGAACAAGGTCTCAATACACAGAAATCTAAATAACATTATGGCGCCTGCCGCAAACCTCATTTATAATCCAATGCCTCAGCTGAATTTGATTACTTCTTTTTTTCTCTCATGTCTTTACTCAGGGAAAACTGCACATAATAAAAGTATATCAACATGAATTTGGAGAGGATGAGCTGTCAAAACAAAATACTTGCAAAGATACAGCCACAGTGGGTAAGCTCATCCTAATAGCAACTATGTAATAAAGTAAGTCCAACAAATAGGTGGATCTAATGAAAAGCTAAGCAAGTAAAAAAAAAAATTCTTATTGAAACAACGAGCCATGTGATATAGTAAAAGATGAAAGCTGAAATAAGAGACATGTGTAACTCCAGGATTCTGACTTGATAAGTAAGTTAAATAAAATAACAGACATAAGTAAAATAGCATACACTATATTTACATCACATCAGTATTCTACTGCTTTCTATAATCTTTTATTTCATTTCAAACATTAAAAGCATATTTTTCTGACTTAATAAGAATTTTTCTTAAGCACAAAATTGCATATAAGTAGCCTAGAAGATGTAATGGACATTATTTGCTATGAGATGTAGGCTACTAGGATGGAGTTTCCAATGGGAACATCTGGGGGTGCCCTTGGTAGGAGTGACCAGTGGGTTGGGACAGACAGATGTGTGGACCTTAGGGACAGACCTAAACCTTAATAAAGCTCCTGAACAAACAGCCAGATCATGGTACATAAAAATAAAGTGCATCAATTCCTAACTGCATAGTAATGTTCATTGTTAGCCCATTCTTGAACCCTGGCCTTTCCTTTCCCCATATTAGACTTGCTCAATCCATAAAATGCATCTGAATCTTAGTTATTACGGTTATTCCAAAAGGCCTCTATCAAACCATTTTATCAGTCAAGTGCATAGAACCTTTTAATAATGTAATAAATACATTAGCATTTCAGTGGTTGTTATGAGGGAAATGTAACTGGAATGATCAGCCTGGATATTTGCTTGCATTGTGTTACTGTGTATTGTCAAAGCCTGCTAGCAGACCTGTCTTTGAAGTCACTCTGAAAAACAATTCTGTCTGTTCCCTGTAGGCTGTAGACATCCTCAATATGACAAGAGCAAGCAGCAAAACCTGAGGTACAACATAATTGTCTATCCAGGCCCCAGAGTCACGGAGGATAACTGAAACAGCTACATGTCACCTTGTCTTGGATAAAACAGAAACTTAATTGTTATCAAACATCCTGCTAATGTCAACAGACTACATCTGTTTCATAAATGTGCATGCAACAGTTTTTGACTTCTTACTTCCCAAGGGCAGGAAAATCAATTTTAATCATATCCTGCAATACCTACCTTGCATATGTATATTCCACCACCGTGCATTGTACATCATCTTAGGTAATAAATATTGCTGTCTGCTTGCGCAAAAGAAAAAAAAACTAACCTTGTTGTTTGATGATGCTTAGCAAAGCACTTTAAAACTGTGAATGTGGGGTCTTATATTTTATTGTCGATGGCCTTAAAGAGTTTTGAGAACAAGAGAGGGCAGGGATACAAGAGGTCTAGCTTTGTTATTGATCAAACCCATTACTGTGTTTTATGCACGCTACGTTCTTCATATTGAAAATAATAACATTTTATCCATGCACATAAATCAAACACTTTGGATAACATGGGGATCAAAATAGAGATCTAACGTTCATACTAATATGCCAATACTCTTCATTTTTACCTCAGGATAAGGTTTCTTCTGTATTGGCATATACAGCTAAGCTCTTTTTAGTTCCAGTCCATTTAAGTAATTCAAGTTGCATTTATAGATCCTTAATCTGGCAGAAGATGAAGATACATATTTATAGAGCATATTTATTTATTTCAGTCAAAATGTTAAAGGGTTGCCCTTCTTTCAACTGGTATCACAGCACTTGGCAACAAAATCCCAGCATATTAGTGAGAGTGACAGGCCCGCAATGCAATATATGCAGAAACTCATTTGCCTCCTGCATTTGAAAACTAATCTATTTATCACAGTTGGGACATGTGATGTGAACTTGACTGGACTGCCATTTGGTGGACACAGCATAGCAAATCAAAGCTTGTTCCACGAGAGTTCTTTCATTAATTTTTTTTCCCTTTCTGTCTTTTTCTTTTCATGATGGAAAGCCAAGCATGTTAATACATAAAATGCCCTGAGAATATTTGCTCCAAAGGGTTACGTCCATGAATCACAATAGCCTTCTTAAAGAGGGGGGAAAGGCGGGGGATAGACAAATCTGCTTACTTTGAAGCTTATTGAGTAGAATGAATCACGCACAAGACTGCAAAGCTAAAAGGCAACAGAGATAGAGAACGAGAGAGAGAGACAGAGAGAGAGAGAGAGAGAGAGAGAGAGAGAGAGAGAGAGAAAGAGAGAGCGACTGAAAGGCCAGATGAAATTAGTTCCATCAGGCTACTCTGATTGTTCTTTTTATAGTGTGACCACCACCAGGGAAACAGTGCCTTCTGGGAGTTTCAGAGACTGGGTTGCTGACACATAGAACTCTCAGTATCACTGACAAAATTGTCCAATGTGTCAGTATTGGAAGTGACACAGCTCTTTAAAGTGGGGGGGGGGGGGGGGGGGGGGGGGGGGGGGTTGAGTGTGAGCACCACTGGCTATACACTGAAGTCATTTGGGTTTGAAAGCAAAACATAAATATGAGAGTTCAGCTTTTATGGCCTGATATTTACATCTAGATGTGTTAAACAACTTAGAACATGGCACCTTTTGTTTGAACCCACCCATTTTTCAAGTGATCAAAATATTGGAACATGTGACGGACAGGCATTCCTTGTTGCCCAGATGTGCCCTGTTAGATTGACTGTTTATAATATAATAATTATTAGCTCTGAATGTCTACTCTTGGTTTGAGCCTTGGGTTTCACTTGTGAAGACTGCATTTGTTGTTAAAAAGGATAAACCACCATGAAAACCAGAAAGCTGTATATGGGAGAAAACAAGCTATTTTGAAGCTGAGAAAAGAGGGAAAATCGATCGGAGTCATTGCACAAGCATTGGGCATAGGCAATACAACAATTTGGAATGTCCTGCAAAAAAACACTGGCCTTGCCATTCCAATACTTTCATAAAGAACTTTATATACATACATATATATATATAGAATCCCTCTTTGTCATTGACCGATCTTTGTCAATGGCTGATCATCAAAGACTATATAATAGGTTTGAGTTTTTTCTACTCACGTAGTGCTGTCTGAAGACATTTTTAGATAGCGTTTGCTGCGGCGTTGGTTTTTGCTTCTATTGCAGTCCTCGTGCTGAGTTTTACATTACAAGATGTTTTATCAGGTTACTTGTAGCAAGATGTTGTAGTTCCTCCTGTTGATGTTTCCACAGAGCACAGTTTGAAGTGTGCTTTGCTTTGATTGCCATTATTAATTGTGAAATTGCTGTCATTTTGTGTCGCCTGTTCATTAGTACACTGGCTTTACGTCACATAGTATTAGATGTTGTTATCAGAGCATTTTAAATGAGTGTGGTATCAGACAGAAGTGGATTTAAACAACAAGCAAAGAAGCAAAGAAGCAAGCCAGCGGAGGGTGAGGAAGACTTGGGAAAACATGAAATAGACGTGAAATAATGAATACAGTAAAGAGGGCACATGCATACACACACACATACACCTCTACCTTTGTGCAATACATACTGTAGAATATGGCTGCTATACAACCATGCAGAGTTTTGTTTCTCATCTAACACACCTAATCCAGCTTAAAGCCTTTGTATCTAGATATTAGAGCCAGATGTATTGGCACTAAACAAAGGCGCTTGTGCTATAGAATATTCACTACACAGCACACACTAAATCATGCTATCACAAGTCATTATAAAAATAATCAATTCTCCCCTTAGCACTTGCTATGTACCTAAATCTTTTAAACTAGCAGTTATCAAATCCCTGATTTCAAAAAACCTGACCTCAACCCTTGTCAGTTGTCTAACTATAGGCCAAAATCAATCCTTTCCTTTATCTCCAAGATCCTAGAAAAAGTTGGAGCACAGCAGTTATGCTCATACCTACATAGGAATAACATTCATGAAATGTATCAGTCAGGATTTAGGCCTCATCATAGCATAGAGACAACTGACTGGGGTTGAGGTTGGGGTAAAGTGGTAAATGACCTACTACTGGCCTCTGATCAGGGTTGTGTCTCCTTACTTGTGTTGCTTGACCTTAGTGCAGCTTTTGATACCATTGATCATGCTATTCTCCTTGATAGACTAGAAAATGTTGTTGGCATTAAGGGAACAGACCTCTCCTGGCTCAGGTCTTATTTGACTGATCTTGATCAATTTGTAGATGTAAATGGTGACTTCTCTACGCATACTAAGGTAAAGTTTGGTGTTCCGCAAGGTCATGTTTTAGGCCCACTGCTTTTATCTTTATATATGCTGCCTCTGGGTAAAATTATTCATAAACATGGTATTAGCTTCCACTGTTATGCTGATGACACACAGTTGTATGTTTCAGCAAAGCCAGACAGATGCCAGCTTAATAATGTTGAGGAATGTGTAAAGGACATTAAACACTGGATGCTTATTAACCTCCTTCTACTTAATTCTGGCAAGACAGAAGTACTTGTACTAGGACCACATGCAGCTAGAAGTAAGCTTTTTTTTTTACATTGTAACTCTGGATGGCCTTTCTGTTTCATCATGTGCAGCAGTAAAAGACCTTGGTGTGATTATTGACTCCAGTCTTTCATTTGAAGCTCATGTAGATAATATTACTAGGATAGCCTTCTTTCCTCTCAGAAATATTGCTACGATAAGAAATATAATGTCACTACACGATACAGAAACACTAGTTCATGCTTTTGTTACCTCTAGGTTGGACATCACCCCTACCCTATCCACCCTGCATTGGCTTCCAGTCAAATTTTGCATTGATTCTGCATTGATCTTGAATCAAAATTCGATGATTTTGCATTGAATTTTGCATTGATCTCGCACCACAGTACCTGACAGAACTTTTGGTCTTTTATGATCCACCACGCCTACATCAATCAAAAGGTGCAGGATACTTGTTGGGACCTTGAATGGTGAAAATTTCACCAGAAGGCAAAGCTTTCTCTTACAAAGCCCCACAGTTATGGAACAGCCTTCCAATTAGTGTTCGGGACTCAGACACAGTCTCAGTGTTCAAGTCGAGGCTGAAAGCATATTTGTTTAGTCAAGCCTTTTGTGAATTTTTTTTTTCTTAGTTAAAGGAGCAGATCTGGAGGGTCCACAGGCACAGAGTGTTGTGGTGAACTGTTTTGGTGAATCTGACATGTTCACTCAAGTTTGTTGACCGTGGAGTGGCTGGCCGCTTTATGTTCCAGGGTGCCCTCATGTCTGTGTTACCCTCTGGCTCTCCCTTTTAGTTAGGCTGTAATAGCTAGTCTTGCCGGAGTCCCTGCTTGCACTCTGCACACAATGTACATTGTGTTTAACCATTATGTGACAACTAGCATACCTAAAAGTCTCTCTCTCTCTCTCTCTCTCTCTCTCCCTCCCTCTCTCTCTCTCTATCTCTGTCAAACTACACATGCTGCTCATGAGGTACCAGTGATCCTGACTCCTTCTTCTCTCCAAACCTGCCTGATCCATCCTGATGCCCTGCTTCTGGTTGGAGTTCTCATCACTTGGTAACCACTCGCTGCTGCTGAGGATGGCCCCACACGAACAGCCTAAAGATACATACAAAGATTACAATTGCACAAGAGGATGGGAGAATGGGTTCCCTTTTGAGTCTGGTTCCTCTCAAGGTTTCTTCCTCATATTGTCTCAGGGAGTTTTTTTCTTGCCATACAAATAAACCAGGAGCCAAGAAACAAGGAACTACAGCTAATCTTTACATGATGACATTTAGATCAATGTCATGAACGTCAAAAGAAATAGCATTAGGTTTCAGGTACATTTACCTAAACAATGTCTGTGTAGCTTGCTCACATGGAACTAAGCCATGCATGAACAGTATCAAAATGCCCCTGATCACTTACACTGACTTTCTATGTTGTAGAGGAAGCAGACACACTTCTTATCAACAAAACACCACTCACAGCTCTTGCTGTCTTTTCTAATCCTCCAAAGCTGGAAAGTATTCATATGAAACACTGAAAACAGATCTAATTCTCAAAAGAACAAGCCGCTCTAGTCACAGGCAGTACAGGAGTACCCTTCAATTTGGTAAACTTCTTATTAAAACTACTTCAATAATTTAACAGCCTTAATATTAGCACTAACATTCCTAAATGATTATTATGAATGATTATTATGGGGGGGGGGGGTTGAGTGTGAGCACCACTGGCTATACACTGAAGTCATTTGGGTTTGAAAGCAAAACATAAATATGAGAGTTCAGCTTTTATGGCCTGATATTTACATCTAGATGTGTTAAACAACTTAGAACATGGCACCTTTTGTTTGAACCCACCCATTTTTCAAGTGATCAAAATATTGGAACATGTGACGGACAGGCATTCCTTGTTGCCCAGATGTGCCCTGTTAGATTGACTGTTTATAATATAATAATTATTAGCTCTGAATGTCTACTCTTGGTTTGAGCCTTGGGTTTCACTTGTGAAGACTGCATTTGTTGTTAAAAAGGATAAACCACCATGAAAACCAGAAAGCTGTATATGGGAGAAAACAAGCTATTTTGAAGCTGAGAAAAGAGGGAAAATCGATCGGAGTCATTGCACAAGCATTGGGCATAGGCAATACAACAATTTGGAATGTCCTGCAAAAAAACACTGGCCTTGCCATTCCAATACTTTCATAAAGAACTTTATATACATACATATATATATATAGAATCCCTCTTTGTCATTGACCGATCTTTGTCAATGGCTGATCATCAAAGACTATATAATAGGTTTGAGTTTTTTCTACTCACGTAGTGCTGTCTGAAGACATTTTTAGATAGCGTTTGCTGCGGCGTTGGTTTTTGCTTCTATTGCAGTCCTCGTGCTGAGTTTTACATTACAAGATGTTTTATCAGGTTACTTGTAGCAAGATGTTGTAGTTCCTCCTGTTGATGTTTCCACAGAGCACAGTTTGAAGTGTGCTTTGCTTTGATTGCCATTATTAATTGTGAAATTGCTGTCATTTTGTGTCGCCTGTTCATTAGTACACTGGCTTTACGTCACATAGTATTAGATGTTGTTATCAGAGCATTTTAAATGAGTGTGGTATCAGACAGAAGTGGATTTAAACAACAAGCAAAGAAGCAAAGAAGCAAGCCAGCGGAGGGTGAGGAAGACTTGGGAAAACATGAAATAGACGTGAAATAATGAATACAGTAAAGAGGGCACATGCATACACACACACATACACCTCTACCTTTGTGCAATACATACTGTAGAATATGGCTGCTATACAACCATGCAGAGTTTTGTTTCTCATCTAACACACCTAATCCAGCTTAAAGCCTTTGTATCTAGATATTAGAGCCAGATGTATTGGCACTAAACAAAGGCGCTTGTGCTATAGAATATTCACTACACAGCACACACTAAATCATGCTATCACAAGTCATTATAAAAATAATCAATTCTCCCCTTAGCACTTGCTATGTACCTAAATCTTTTAAACTAGCAGTTATCAAATCCCTGATTTCAAAAAACCTGACCTCAACCCTTGTCAGTTGTCTAACTATAGGCCAAAATCAATCCTTTCCTTTATCTCCAAGATCCTAGAAAAAGTTGGAGCACAGCAGTTATGCTCATACCTACATAGGAATAACATTCATGAAATGTATCAGTCAGGATTTAGGCCTCATCATAGCATAGAGACAACTGACTGGGGTTGAGGTTGGGGTAAAGTGGTAAATGACCTACTACTGGCCTCTGATCAGGGTTGTGTCTCCTTACTTGTGTTGCTTGACCTTAGTGCAGCTTTTGATACCATTGATCATGCTATTCTCCTTGATAGACTAGAAAATGTTGTTGGCATTAAGGGAACAGACCTCTCCTGGCTCAGGTCTTATTTGACTGATCTTGATCAATTTGTAGATGTAAATGGTGACTTCTCTACGCATACTAAGGTAAAGTTTGGTGTTCCGCAAGGTCATGTTTTAGGCCCACTGCTTTTATCTTTATATATGCTGCCTCTGGGTAAAATTATTCATAAACATGGTATTAGCTTCCACTGTTATGCTGATGACACACAGTTGTATGTTTCAGCAAAGCCAGACAGATGCCAGCTTAATAATGTTGAGGAATGTGTAAAGGACATTAAACACTGGATGCTTATTAACCTCCTTCTACTTAATTCTGGCAAGACAGAAGTACTTGTACTAGGACCACATGCAGCTAGAAGTAAGCTTTTTTTTTTACATTGTAACTCTGGATGGCCTTTCTGTTTCATCATGTGCAGCAGTAAAAGACCTTGGTGTGATTATTGACTCCAGTCTTTCATTTGAAGCTCATGTAGATAATATTACTAGGATAGCCTTCTTTCCTCTCAGAAATATTGCTACGATAAGAAATATAATGTCACTACACGATACAGAAACACTAGTTCATGCTTTTGTTACCTCTAGGTTGGACATCACCCCTACCCTATCCACCCTGCATTGGCTTCCAGTCAAATTTTGCATTGATTCTGCATTGATCTTGAATCAAAATTCGATGATTTTGCATTGAATTTTGCATTGATCTCGCACCACAGTACCTGACAGAACTTTTGGTCTTTTATGATCCACCACGCCTACATCAATCAAAAGGTGCAGGATACTTGTTGGGACCTTGAATGGTGAAAATTTCACCAGAAGGCAAAGCTTTCTCTTACAAAGCCCCACAGTTATGGAACAGCCTTCCAATTAGTGTTCGGGACTCAGACACAGTCTCAGTGTTCAAGTCGAGGCTGAAAGCATATTTGTTTAGTCAAGCCTTTTGTGAATTTTTTTTTTCTTAGTTAAAGGAGCAGATCTGGAGGGTCCACAGGCACAGAGTGTTGTGGTGAACTGTTTTGGTGAATCTGACATGTTCACTCAAGTTTGTTGACCGTGGAGTGGCTGGCCGCTTTATGTTCCAGGGTGCCCTCATGTCTGTGTTACCCTCTGGCTCTCCCTTTTAGTTAGGCTGTAATAGCTAGTCTTGCCGGAGTCCCTGCTTGCACTCTGCACACAATGTACATTGTGTTTAACCATTATGTGACAACTAGCATACCTAAAAGTCTCTCTCTCTCTCTCTCTCTCTCTCTCCCTCCCTCTCTCTCTCTCTATCTCTGTCAAACTACACATGCTGCTCATGAGGTACCAGTGATCCTGACTCCTTCTTCTCTCCAAACCTGCCTGATCCATCCTGATGCCCTGCTTCTGGTTGGAGTTCTCATCACTTGGTAACCACTCGCTGCTGCTGAGGATGGCCCCACACGAACAGCCTAAAGATACATACAAAGATTACAATTGCACAAGAGGATGGGAGAATGGGTTCCCTTTTGAGTCTGGTTCCTCTCAAGGTTTCTTCCTCATATTGTCTCAGGGAGTTTTTTTCTTGCCATACAAATAAACCAGGAGCCAAGAAACAAGGAACTACAGCTAATCTTTACATGATGACATTTAGATCAATGTCATGAACGTCAAAAGAAATAGCATTAGGTTTCAGGTACATTTACCTAAACAATGTCTGTGTAGCTTGCTCACATGGAACTAAGCCATGCATGAACAGTATCAAAATGCCCCTGATCACTTACACTGACTTTCTATGTTGTAGAGGAAGCAGACACACTTCTTATCAACAAAACACCACTCACAGCTCTTGCTGTCTTTTCTAATCCTCCAAAGCTGGAAAGTATTCATATGAAACACTGAAAACAGATCTAATTCTCAAAAGAACAAGCCGCTCTAGTCACAGGCAGTACAGGAGTACCCTTCAATTTGGTAAACTTCTTATTAAAACTACTTCAATAATTTAACAGCCTTAATATTAGCACTAACATTCCTAAATGATTATTATGAATAATAATTAAGAATTTCCTTTTCTATGGTAATCTAATCAGATCAGGAAATTTCAGCTGCCAATTGAGGTTCGGTATTTGCGGAAACAAGAGGATATTAAGATCCGAATGTAATATTATTCTCACTGGGCCACATTAATATGCATGCAGATTATTGGCATGATTACCTTAACCATATGTTAAGGCAAACAAAAATTAGCCAAAGCACCAGGGGAATAGCAGCGCAGAGGTACATTTGCAGGGGTGAATTAGCCTGTCAGGCTATTGAATCTACAAATACCAGTGTTAAGACTCAATCTGTAACTCTAAGCTACAGCACTAAGACTGAAACCTGCTTAAAAGCGAAAGTTAAGGCTTTTTTCTTTAACATGGATACCATTTGCATCCAGGCACGCACTTTGCCAGCATTAAGCTAGCATCGTACACGTCCATCAGAACTCAACATGATGCAGTGTTATGCCCTCTATCTTTAACAATGCATCTGTCAAAGCTTTTGTTACGTGCTCGGAGAATTCAGAACCCCTGCTTACTTTTGCAAGGCCTGCTGAGATGAGGCTGCCTGTGACAGGCTTCACTTGATGAGATGTTCAAGGAAACCACAAACACTGCTTTGATCTGTTGATAGGTGTAATCAGCAGGCTACAGTATTTCATGGTAAATTGGGACTATTTGTTTGGAAAAACTAAACTTTTGAACATATCCTTGACAAAGTCAAACAAACAAAAAATTGGCTCCCAGCTGAGATTCGAGTACAATGTTAACTTCAAATGTACCAATGGATCTGGTTGAAAGATATTCAGTGTGGATTAAAACTCAATTAAAACTACAAATTGCTTGTGTTTCCCTATGTGCTTAGCACATACAAACAGTCGTGTCCTAACACCGTCCTTGTCATGCAACAGATCCCAGGAGTGCACAGCCAACTGATACAGCTGGATATAAACACCTGCCCCCAACTCATTTTCTCAGAGAAATTGACTGAGCAACACTTAATTAACTAATTGAGGTTGGGAAGGTCTAAACTATGTTGATGATGTTAATCAGAAGAGGTCAATAGATGCATGGTGTGCTTTTGATCAGACAAAATGAAACTTAGGACCTAGTGAAGCAAAGTCTATTTGAAAGCAAGAAAAGAAGTACTTGGCCAAAGACATGAGCTGGTAAGTATACATGGTACATACACAGGGCTAAACATATGACCTCCTGAAACACCAATTTAACACCAGCAGTATTTTAAAAGACAGAACCTGAAGTACAGTCTCATTTTCTTTCATCTGAAGCAGAATGAACTGCACTTGAGTTGATATCTAAGATACCCACAAAAAGTTCATTAATAAGATGTCTTATCTTCAGGTACAAGTGGATCTTTTTGTGAGCAGGTCAAGAGGGATTAATTCATTCATTCATTCATTCAGTCATTCATTCAGTATTCTTCAGTAACTGCTTTATCCAAGTCAAAATCACGGTGGATCCAGAGTCTGGGGTGTAGTACATAACTGATGCCTACGGGCAATTTAGAATTTTAGGAGGTGAGAGGAAAGGTGAGAACCCAGGAAACCCAAATGGCCATGTACAGGAACACGTGAAACTCCTCACAGACAGTAATCTGAAATCAGGAGCTGTGAGGCAGCAATGCTGCCTGCTGCTCCACCGTGCTACCCAGAGAGAGACCCCAAGAAAGAGACAGACAGAGACAGAGAGGTTGAACATCCTAACAGCCAGACTAAAGGTTAGCAATTGAGGCCCAAACTGAAAAATAATCAATAAAATATCTGTAAAATATTAGACATTCTATAGCAAGACATTATTTGACATCCATTGACATAATCAAAGATACATAGCACATACAGTGGGTTCAGAAAGAATTCAGATGCCTTCACTTTTTGCACAATTTATAGTTTTATAGATTCAATTTAAAAAATTTGGATTTAATTTATTTTTGGCCCCTTTTTTGTCTCTAGTCTGATAGAGGTTGAGAGATTCTGCCAGGAAGAATGGGGGAAATCCAGATATGCAAAGCTCGTAGAGACTTACCCAAGAAGACTCAAAGCTGTAACTGCTGCCAAAGGTGCTTCTAGGTGCTTCTGTAATGGATCTGAATACTTATGAAAATGAAAGACTTCAATTTTTGATGTTCAATAAATTTGCATACAGGTCTAAAACAATAAATGTGACAGGGTCTGAATACTTTCTGAACCCAATGTAAATAAAATAAGATGCTTTTGTCTTTTTCTTGGTGCTTTATAAAAAAATAATTGAGCTGCTACCTGTAAACAATATCAAAACAACTATCCTATGCATAGTTTAATATTCAATGATGGATCAGTATTCATCCTATTGTCAACAAAATGCTATTTAACCCAAAACCAGCTCAAGGGCCCTTGAACACAGTGGCCTCTCTTGTTCTCTCTCACTGTCTGCCTCTGCCAGACAGTGAAGGGCAGAGCAAGTGAAAATGAAAAGCACAGTCGCAGCACTGCAATTTAGCTAGCAAATTGTAAGAAAGTGGGGAGAAAAGCAGCTCCCAATTACTCTGGCTGATAGAGATACATCATCATTATGCCATTTCAAAAATCATAAGGTCGAACATCATGCCATGATGAACAGCAGCCAGTGGCAGAGGCGAGAGGAAATCAAAAAGTGAGAGAGCGAGAAGGAGAGTGGAGAAACGAGAGCACATGCATGCATGCAAACACTGTTCATTTCCTTCCAAAGTCTTTTTTCTAAGTTTTTTTCTTCTTCTTTTCTGAGACTGTCTCTGACAATCAAACACATATTTCAAATTGAACTGTCACATGGAGCTCATCTCTGAACTGTGCGAGTAATACATCAACATTCTCCCCTCTTGAAGGGAAGATAAGCTGTAGACATGTGAGCAGAACGATAGGAGGGGTCATTTCTTTCTCTATTCATCCTACTTTCCTCCCTCTTACTAGTCTTTCATGCTAATTACAAGCTTTGACTGTAATCCCAAGAAAAGCCATGAGTGTCTGTATAGGACGGCTGACTGCGGTGTTTTCTGAATTCTTTCTTAGCATGTTTGGAGTACACACTCATGCAAAATTACTGCCAGAATGTTTTAGGAGCCTGCTAGGTATCACATACAGTCTGACCCCTGTGGCCTGCCACACTCTGCACACATTTCTGACCCTTTTTGTCTTCCTCTTTCCTTATTTGATCATAACTTCTTCCTTTTGTATTGTCTGATATGTTAGTTTTGTGGGTTCCCTGTTTGCACCTATAAGCCCTTTGTCTTGGTGAGCTACTGTATGGGATTTTTCTGCATCCAGTCTCTTGGCTGTCTCCTGTATCCCTAACCTTAAATGTGTTCTTACAGCTTCTGGTTTTATTTTATAGGCTGACCTTGCGGCAGCCTATACTCTGAACCCAACATCAAATCAAATAATCTCTATGATTACTGTAAACTCCTTTGTAAATATGCTATAAGTAAGTGAAAGTGTCTTACTTTTCCCACCCACCTATTACATGAGGTTTATCTCCCAGTGAGACAATAAGCCAATCTGAAGGACAAACATGCACCCTGGTGAGTAAATGTACATCTGTAAGTCACTAGATAGATAGATAGATAGTCAGACAGACATATAGATAGATAGAGTACTTTATTAATCCCTGAGGGATTTTTTTTTGTTGCACCAGTACAATAAACAACACAAATGACAAGGACATAGACTATGCACAGAGAACACATATTACCGTAACTATACTTAGTAAACTAAATTAAGTAAGAATAAAATAAGATGCTAAATAGCGACAACAGTAATTAAAATGGTTGTAGTGCAGGTGACGATCATAAGGTGACGGTCATTAGAATTTGTCCATGATATGTAGAATAAATAATAATAAATAGAGTGTGGTGGCTATATGACAAACTGCATGACATTAAAACCTGCATCCAGAACACATTCATGAAAAACGTCCTTAACGAGTCCCAAACAGTCACGGTGGAGCCTGAGCTGACTGTCCAATTCACTGTCCATCCTGCATCCTCTTGGAGCTTTTTCAATGTATGTATATAGGTTTTGCTACAGTAGACAATATTAGAAAGATATTTTGACAAAGCCATTTTTCATTATGCATCAATGTAGCTTAAGTGGGACACTGTGTTCCAATACGATGATTGCAAATATTTTTAAGGATGCCACTGAAAAATAAAAGAACTAAAAACAAAACCAAAATAAAGAACAAAAATGGGTTGAAAGTCCTTGTAAATCCTAATCATCCATATCAAAACAATATAATCAGCTAGCATAACACACACTGCGTGGTTGCAGGTCACACAAAAAAAAAAACATTAACACACACAAACACAGTGCTTTGCAAAAGTCCCGCTGGTGACATACCTACTGAAAGAAAACCATGTGCGGCCACGACTTATTAACAAGCAGGAACGAAACCCTAATGCTTGGCCACAGCTTAGTAATGCATGGGAATGAGATCATTGAGTCAAGGGAATGAAAAAATAGCATTGCATAGCATGGCCACATATTAATAATATGTGACCATTGTGTTGAGCCTGCCAGCTAGTGAGTGCATACATACAGGTTTTTTTTTACGGTAACTACCACATGCTAGGAGCAGGAAATGAGCTACTGCTTGCCTTTTAGTTAAATGTAGACACTATATAAGTTTACATGTGCTATTCATTATTAATTACTTAAATAACTTCTTTTTCCTAGAATAGAATGTTCATTTTTTTATACATTTACTCCATTAAAACAATTGAATTTTATGTAAACATAATATGCAAAACAAAGAACATCTCAGTCCTATCATTTACAATAACTAAATAAAATAGACGTTGTGTAAATACTAAGATATCTGTTTAGATCTATTAAGATCTCTATTTCCACATATCCACGTATTTCCATGTTCTCAAATTCACAAGAGACAAAAATGTATTTCCTCTAGTGTTAGTCTCTAAAAATCAGCACCATACCCACTCCCCCAATACAGCAGCGATTTCTGTTAAGAACGACACCCTTTTTGTCTCTCCCTCTTATTTTAGAGACAGACTGACAGAGCAGGAAAGAGAAGAAGAAGAGAGACTGAAGAAAAAGTCTGATTGTGTGAGAGTTTGCCTTTAACTCTTTGATGGGATTCTTTTGTCCTAAACGTGCTCTCTCCTAAAGCCAGTCTCATCATCAGTAAGCTAGACAGGCTGCTCAGTAATAACTCTGCAATCTCCAGAGCAAACAAGCAGTCACGCTGCATGAGAAAGTATCTTTTTTTTTTTTTTTAATCAGCACGATGCGTCAGACAATGCACACAGACAAGTGCTATAGAAAATGCTTCAGCTGCAGGCAAATACTTGTGCTGAATAAAAAGCAGTATGTGCACACAAAAAGAAAGAATCACAATGAATCAATGTGATTTATTGAAATTTAAAGTATAACAGGGAAAGTAGGCAGAAGTACAGCAAGTGAAGAAGTGCAAGAGTGCTGCCCATTCCAACACGGTTCCCTTCCATCACTTTCAATTATCAAACACTTCCCTTTAAAATGAGTTATTTTATCACTGCAGAAAGACCAATTGTCCTCTGAGCTGTATTTTACATTAGCCAAAGCCTTTAGAGAGAAAAAGACTTTCATTAGGCTTTACAGCTGACTGCCTTCTTCATTCCTTTTCTCAAGAAACTATTCACAAAGCTCTGAGGAGTCACATGACAGGATGCTGGGACAGAAAGGCCAAGATGGATGTAAGCAGGGAATATCAGTTCACATGCACAATGGACACAATTAATCTTCTCTTCAAGTATCAGAAGATTATTTAGGGGGAAAAAAGTGAATGAGCGTGTGAGAAGAAGTAGAGGAGGGGGACGGTGAAATGACTATGACTCCAATAGTGACTAAAATGATAGCGAGTCTATGAGAGGACTGTCTTCTCCCAACATTATGAGCATGTAAAGTGAAGAGAAGCAGGCGGGAGAATATTTCCCAAGTGACTAAGGGCAAAGATAATCTGGATAAATGTTGACAGAACCAAGTCAATATTTTGGACAGCTCCAAATTGAGGTGACAGAGCAGAATTACTTGTTGACAAGGGAACTAATATGTCTTTCATGTCTTATTTCATCTCCCCTTTCCTCTCTGGCTAAGCTCAAAGGTTACAAAAGGGGGTCTCCACTGCAGCTTATAGCAGCCTTCTGCCTTGAGAGCCTACATTAAGTTCTTTCTAATACAGCTGGATCTTTGGCTAAACCACTTCTCTTCTCAGAGTATTCAATTCCTGAGAAGCCATTACTGATGGGTCACAAGAATAAGCTATAAGAAATGAAGATTTTTTTTTCTATTTCCCCAAAATGACAGCTTGGAACATGACATGGTAGCAGTGCTTCTCATTAAATCTGTTAAATGGCCTGTCTCAAGAGAATTACAGCCTCCATTTCACACAGTGCTAAACTGAATCGAAGAGATTACATGAAATGTTACCTCAAATGAAAATAAAGGCAGAGTTACTTTTACAGTATTGCTGTTCAGTATTTTTTTGATTGAACAATTTCCATTTGTATTGTGCCTTAAGTTCAAAATACCCATGTTGCTGTTGATGTTTAAAAGTAAGCATTTAAAAATCTGGAATGGTATATTCAAAAATCACATATGGGTGTGATGATCAGGTGTCGAAAAACCTATAGCTATATAGTGTAGTGAATGTGTTTGTAGAAAGTAGATATTTTCTTTCAAAATATATTAAGACTTGAGTATTGTAACAAAGGAATTGTACTTTGTTACTTCCCACCTCTGCAATTAACTACACAACCTAAAGCTGTTACTTCAGTACTTGCACAACTCTCATGTATTTAGCAACAGCTTGTTTAGATTTCAGCTTAAAACAACTAAAACAGGGATGAACAATGTTTTTAGTGTATTGAAAACAATGTCCATTAAGGGAACTTTTTTTCCCATTTTGTTGCCACTGACACTTTTTTATTCACTTAAACTTTCCCATACATGAGGAACTGTTATAGACATTTGAGTTTTGCAGAAGTTAGAACAGCTCAGAGCTCTGTGAAACACTACTGGCAGTGTGAAGCAGACTGTGGCTTGCACTACACTGGCACACAATCATTTGGAGCAGCATCAATAGAGAAACTGGGCCAATTTTTGAGTACAGCTTGTCTTGGCCTGAATTTGAACCAGTGTATGTTGCGGTAGACACTGGGAATGAGTCAGCTAAAGCTTTATTGAGTCCATAGAAACAAGATGTTAACAAAAACAAAACAAAACAAAAAAACACTCTTTTGGTACATTGACTGGTTACACTATGGTAAAATTAAACTAGAGGTGGGCGATATGGCGAAAATATCATATCATGATTCTCAAAGACATTTCTATGATACATGATATGTATCACAGTATGTAGGTTCGCTAACAAATGACCACCAGTAGTGTTGCATAAAAATCCAACCTGTCTGATGGTAATTTATTTATATAATATTTTATTTATAAAAATATTTTGCACTGAAAATGTGAAAAATAATTTCAAATCTGTAAAAATATTAACATATTAACTAATTAAAGTTATCTTAAAAAGTGTACTCTGACATAATTTATCACAATATTATGTCACGTTATATCATGATAATTCCTATGCTAACACACTGGGTGGCTACTTAATTTTCTGCCACGCTCATCTAGATAAGCAGTGGTGTTCTGTAGCAAGCGGTCAGCGGGCAGGAAGCAAGCGGTGAGGGGTGACCATGACTCAACCTCGACAGATTGCTGCGAAGTAACTGAGGGGAGAGAGTACGGGTAGTCCTGCTTTTTATCCAGACAATCTCTAGGAACATTTTTCCAGTGTGTCTTTCTGATGGAGCTCTCAGACGGTTGACAATAATCAGATATAAATTCCTGTAATTAAGATCTTAATAATAATAAAGATGTTAATAATAATGTACACTGAATATGTTGTTGTTCTTCTTTCAGCTGCTCCCGTTAGGGGTCACCACAGCGAATCATTGGTCCGCATATTTGATTTGGCACAATTTTGACGCCGGATGCCCTTCCCGACACAACCCTCTGCAATTTTTATCCTGGCTTGGGACTGATGCTGAGAGTGCAACCCTAATGGCTGAGGTTGGTTCCCTAGCCAGGAATCGAACCCGGCCCGTGGTGGTGAGAGCGCCCAAGCCTAACCACTAGCCCTCCAGGGACCCTGCACTGAATATACTGTATATATATGTATGTATCAATTTATATATATATATATATATATATATATATATATATATATATATGTATATATATATATATATATATATATATATATATATATATATATATATATATATTTCTGCAACATCAGCCAGGGTTGTTGATTTGGTGCTCTCAATTGTGTTAGCAGCACAACACAAGCTCCAAACCTGCAATCTTTATTTCTGTTCCTCAAATTCTTTCTAGTTTTTTGGAGAAAGTCCACCACCGTTTTCCACATGTTTTTCGCTGCATTGAGTTTCCTGTAGGCTTTGGCACACATTTCGCAGGATGCTGGGCTGACTGGCACTGCCTCGCAGGTATTGTGAATTGTGAGCAAATTTACAATGCAGGCTGCACAATGCACCCTAGGAAATACGGTCATATTCGTGAGAAGTATTCATTCCAACCTGCAATGATATGAAATGATCCTCTGGCTTAATGGCAAGCATTTATGAGTGACATAATATAGAACGAGGAAAACCACGCATAAAGGGGTTTGAATCATAATAATGCATTATGTTCTGTGGTTCTCCATTTAGTTCCCTTGAAATGACTGCAATACGGCCTCCTCAAAATTATGGCGGCCATAAATATTTCATCATGCATCCTGTGCAGTACCTTGGACTACCAAGCTCATACAAATGCCCCCTTTCGTAATCATCATAGGTGCAATTCCTTGACTTCTCCTGCCATAACACTAAACGACTATTAAACTGTATTTGCATGCAGTGAAATAATTCTTGCATTTAAATAAATGCAAATCAATAAGTCAAAATATTATAGTGTCAAGACAAACAATATA
Source organism: Pangasianodon hypophthalmus (assembly GCF_027358585.1). Classification (NCBI taxonomy): domain Eukaryota; kingdom Metazoa; phylum Chordata; class Actinopteri; order Siluriformes; family Pangasiidae; genus Pangasianodon; species Pangasianodon hypophthalmus. Next base: position 19,470,115 of record NC_069713.1, read on the forward strand.
ACAAAAGGCTTGGTTACTGTCCACATCCTCTGACCAGGAAGTTTGCAGTTGATAACAGTTATACATTTCTACATTAAAAAAGAGTACAATAAAAAAAGAAGCTGTGATAATAATGTGAGACTAGCCTATCAGCTTACAGCTTCTCTTTATCAGCACACCTCAGACCTGCCATGCAAGCGATATTCACACAGCTAACATGCTGCTCCATCCAGCACTGACAGGCAGTGGTCATTTTACCACTCATCACTGTCACTATGCTGCTCATAGTCATAGCCATGCTCCTTCATCAGGCCTTGCAATCTGCCTGAAATGTGGGAGAGACATTTTTAAAAAATAAAATACATGACATCCTTCTTTGCATGCTAACAGATGGCTAACAGACGTATTAACACCTGCAAGCATGCGAGCTAGATTACCACACTATTACATATTTAGGATGCCCTTTTCATGCATGGACTCCCTCCTCACTCTATCTCATTTACTTGGTCTCATCTGTAAAACTGCTGATTATGTGGGGTGTGTGTGTGTGTGTGTGGGTGTGTGTGTGTATGTATGTTTTTATATCCTGGTGGGGACCAAATGTCCCCACAAGGATAGGAATATCTTTTTGGTTAATCAGATTCAGGCTTGATTTATGTGTACCATAACAACAATTAGGTTCATTAATTATTACGTCAGTGGAAGGTCCTCACAAGGATAGTAAGACAAATGTGTGTGTGTGTGTGTGTGTGTGTGTTTGAGAGAGATAGCATCTCTTGGACACGGTTTTCATGTGAAAATATGCATGTGAATGCACTGATTTTTTTTCCAGCCAGTACTCCTAATGAATGTCACCAATCAAACTGTCACCACTCAGTGCCACAGTCAAGTTATTCCACATGCATAGATCCTCACTCCATTTTCAACAATTTGAGAAGCTCTCCTATTGGTTTGCTTGAACCATCGAAAACTGCTAGAGCCAGAAGTGCTGAGCATCCGCAATCAGATCAGATTAGATGAAGTGAAGGATCTGCAACGGCAGGGTTCAAGCCTATACACACAGTAATGACAACATTCATAATCTGTGTGCTGCCATTACACGCCAACAAAATGCTTCTGTACAATAAAATCTGTAGGAGGTCTTTGAATTATTACAGAAATATGGGTATAAGTGTATACATACATTATATGGCCAAAAGATTGTGGACACTTGACCGCCACACTCATATGTGTTTGTTGAACATCCAATTCCTGATTTAGTCCCCACTTTGCTGTTATAATAACCTTCCACTGGGAAGGCTTTCCACTAGATTTTGGAGTGTGGCTGTGGGGATCTGTGCTCATTCAGCTACAAGAGCATTAGTGAGGTCAGGTATTGATGTTGGACAAGGAGGCCTGGCATGGAGCCTGCATTCCAGTTCATCCCAAAGGTGTTCAGTGGGGTTGAGGTCAGTGCTCTGTGTAGGCCACTCCAGTTCTTCTATTCCAACCTTGGCAAACCATGTCTTCATGGAGCTCACTTTATGAATGGGGCACTGTCATGTTGGAACAGCTTTTGGCCATATAGTGTATGTCTATATTGAAAAAAAGCTATATAAAAGAAACACAGAATGAATATCATCAAGATTTGTATTTTTACAAATAAACATACAAAAATACAAACTGTATTTTTTCCTGACATTAAGTCAACGTACCATTATACTGTATTTCTGAAAAGTCAGGAACCAATGAGAGTAAAACTACATATACTTAATTTTGTATTTATGATTTACAATGTATGCTCTACATGTTCACCCTTACACTCTACTCATTTTCTCAACCGCTGTATCATGTTTTTGTAGATTTGGCTCAACATTTCCAGATAAACATATTTGTTCAACATATTCCCATCAGTTCCCGAATATTCTGACACCCTGTATAACTCTACATGCTGATTCTTGGTCAGGCCATTAGCTTCCCTGTTAAGCTCGGCTTTCGCATTGAAGGCTTTGCAGGTTTAGTTAGAGACCAATCCTGGTCTCAATAAATAGAGCAGAACTGCCATCAACTGACCAAGCAATCAAACGAATACTGTAGCAGAAACAATAATAAAAAAAAAGCTGGCTGTAACTCTACAACTGCAAAATTTGTAACATGAGCCATGTAATCTCTGTTACAGCTTGTCAAATCACACGTATGTAAATTTTATGTAAATGATTTATCTTAAGGCAGCTCATTGTAAAAGGGAAGAGTTTTCACAGACTTTCATTTTTTGTTCTATTTTCCCTCTTCGGTCTGATTAATGAAGATACCACAAGGAAAAAAAAGTCAACTATGAAAACAGGGTCGAGTTTCCCAAAAGCATCGCAGCACAAGGGTGATTGTTAAATGGTAGAGCGAGCATCACACTGAACACTCTCTTGCTTAGTTAAGATGATATTAACAATGTTTTTGGGAAACTCAGTCCTGAATGTTTTAAGGCAACTCGACGGAGAAGTATGCATTTATTCTCTGGTGCAAGCCTGTGTTGTTTCTCATAAGTAGTAGCAAAACATAACCATTTCAAATTAAAGCATCGTATTCATAGCCATAAACATAAGCATAAAAAGGTAACTGTTGTCGCCTGTTGTAGTCATGTTAACTGCTCATCTAACCCTCTGTAGGCAAGAACTTTATTGAGCTGGACATTTATGACCTCTTGACCTTCTATGGTAAGGATTTAAGTTTCACTTTTAATGGAAAAGTTGTCCCCGGGTCCCATGATCATTTCAGATTTTGCATTTAATAATTCATTGCATTATTAGGAATGAGTTGACATTTACCAAATTAATTAAGTCTGAAACATGATACCAGGATAAAACATGTATTTTTCAATACCATTTTAGTAAGAAGGAAGAGCAGAGCAGTCGCATCTCAGCCACTGTTTGTGGTGTCTCCTTGGTCACGATGGAGATAACCAGCTCTGGCAGGGAGGCAAGCCGGCAGTGATTTGCCAGTAAACAAACACGAGCCTGCGAGCGCAGCCTTCACTGCATGATGCAAAGCGAAATCCTTCGCCTTGGCTAATAAATATACACACATGCTGCTATCAATGCGTGCACATGTGGGAAACTAAATATAGAATGCCTTCAAATGTGTGCTTTGTGGTGTGTGTGGGACTGTGCACCAGGAAGAAGCAATAGGAAGATGAAACAATCTTGGGCAATTTGATTTCCTTTTAATAATCTAGCCACTATATGGCTAGCTCCAGGGTAAAATCAGGGTTTGGATGATCTTATGGAGACAGGCATCACCTGTGGAAACAGGAGACAGAGTTTGGTTCTTTAATATAACTCTAACCCACAACACATCAGCAGATACTGTACACTATACTCACTATCTGCATGGGACATCTGTGAGCAAAATAAAGCAACACCGAAATTACCTATACTGATAGAGGTCAAAAAGAAGACTGTGTGTGGTAAATCAAACAGATATATCTACAATGCTTTAGTAAGCATGTAGATAGTAAATGCCAGAGAAGGACACAAGACTAAATGCCATGCAGTCTTGTGGTGTGGCTTTTCATTTGCAAAGTGGACACTCAGTGGCACAGAGCAAACGCCACAAGATGCTGGCACAGGCCACTGAAGCTACACACACACACACACACACATACACACAACTGATCACTGTGCCTACCCACAATTGGGCTTAAAGCCATGACGTCAAAGAAGATATTTTTGGAATGACGCACACAAGTGCCCCCCCCAGCTTGGCACCAAATCGTTTTAGCTGCATGGCTGAAATTCCTTCCTACCCCCGCATCCCACCAAAATGCAAGTTATTTTGGGAGGTTGGATTGCTATAAGAGGCAAATCCCCCTGCTGGATTGAGGTTTTTAAAAAAAAAGGGACACGTTCTATTCTCTCACACCTTTTGTCTGTCCCGCTGCCTCCAAGTGAGGAAATTGTGCGAGTGTGAAGGAGCTGGTTACAGTAACATGCAATCTGGTTTTAAAGCAGGGCTAATTATAATAGCACCAGACTGAGAACAGAACCCAAACAGAGTTCCACTACAAGTCATGCTTACTAAAAGTGCTAAAACAATCAGAAAGTGGTTTGTATAGCGTTATACACCTGGTATTGATTGCAAATACCATTAAAAAATATCATGAAACATACACGACTAAAAAAAACTGTTCATACATAGATTTACAGAGGTGCAGTATTGTTTCTGGATCACAACTAAACTCTATCTATATGGCATCTTAATTATGTCTGCATGTTGAGAGCATCAGATGACATGGATCAGCACTTCTGCCTATTTCTAGCACGGTGAAATAGATGCATTACACTCCATCGACCCTGACATCACTGTGAGGAGTCGTACGTGTGCGGCAGCCTGATATGAATATCCTGAGCTCATATCGCTGTCTCTGACAACACTGGCTTCCACTTTTCCAGGTTTCTGGTTGCGCCGCTTTATGTGGACTTTGCATTTTTCCCTTTCCCCGGCTCCATGAAACGTGATCCAGTCTTTGCCGTTGGTGGAGCTTCGTTCCGGAATGACAGGAAGAAGCAGCGGCTCTGCAACACCAGCAAAGCTTTTTTAGATCCACGTCTTTTTGGCACTTGAAGTAGCTATATTTGTAGTGAGTCAAGGCATACTCCAAGGCAAAATGATAGACATGCACGGACATACAGTGGGCTCCAAAAGTCTGAGACCCCTAACAAAAACGTGTTTATTTTGCATTCTTTCAATTTAATATAAAAATTTTCATTACAAATTATATTATCAGCAACAATTTGAGGGAAAAGTAAAATCTCAAATATATTTACACGAATTTCAGGCTTTCTTAGCATTTTGGCGTGCTCCCCTTTTGCATTACTGACAGCGTGAACTCAAGCTGGCATGGACTTGTGTAGTTTGTGTAAAAGCTGATGATCCACGTTAGGTCAAATCCATTGAATCCACGAAAATGTCCACACGTCAAAGATTTTCATAGTGGTCTCAGACTTTTGGACCCCGCTGTATATCATGTATATAACATGTAATGCAGCTTACTAATGAACTAACTTACTAACTATAAAGCATAAAGCCAGGAAAAGCTAACAATGACTTCACATGCAACCTCCATTTCAGAATTCACTGTGTTTGCGGGACGTGGTAAATTTCCATGCTGATAAGGGATCAGAGTGCTTGTCGTAATGTGCATGAGCTGCTAAAAATGTTATCATTTCTGGAATCACTGGTCTGTCACCAAATGCTAACAGCTTATCTGTGAGAGAGTGCAGATGTGCACCAGTTGCCACAACAGCACATTTAACTGATCATTTGTAATTTTGTTATTGCAATATTTATTACACATCTTGTATCGCTTTCTATAATATTTAATGATGGCTAATGTGGTGATTTTAACAGAGACATTCAGGTTCATTGAACAGAGTGTACAGATTATTGCACAGCAGTGAGCTGTGAGTTTGAATACAAATGTGGTCTATTCCTGCAAAGGTGAAGCTGCTCCATTCACCGAGCATCTAGTGCTTTCCTTTGCTACTTATTCACTTATAGCACCTCAATTCATTTTGAAATGTTATGATTTAAACAAGGAATATAAATATTGTCCACAAAGCACTTGACATTTGTAAGCCATCCTCTTGCTCCTTTGTTGTGTTATTTTTATTTTTTTTTAATTTCTGTCTATATCTCCTTTGACATTGTTCTAGTGCTTGATAGTTTCATTTTTGCAGGTGACACAACATTTTAATAATGAACTGGAATTGCGCTTTATTGGTCAAGTACACTAGAGTAACTATACAAGAAATTAGCCTCCGTTGTTGTGCTCATTGTGCTTATAAACATTACACATTACAACAGCGCAACAAAGACAAGGACAGAGACAACACTTGTAATATAACACACATGGGTTCTGAACAGTATATACTACATACAATAGGGCTGTAGCGATATGGAGCATCATATTGTTCGATATGAGGCTCTCGATTCGATACATCTGTGTATTAAACAATACATTTAACAGACTGCATAATAAAGAAGGCTATTCATCATCAAATATCGTTTATGTTATGTTATTCAGCAACTGTCTTATTCATAAAACAACTAAAAATGAGGAACAACCCAAGAAGTTGGTGTTGGAATGTAAAGAGCTCATTTGCATTCATGCAGATTGTCTGAATGTTTTGGCCTTTTATTATATATATATATATATATATATATTAAGTTTGTCTATGTAAGACACATTTCATATTGGTAAGAAAGGCACTCAGCACATAGAGGGAAAGTAACTCCTCGTCTGACTGCCAATGCTGAGAGCTCTGAACCCAATCAAATAAAAAAAAATGTACACCTTGCTAATCAGCTACTGTTCAATAATTAGCTCCCAGTAGACTTAGCGAGTTAGAGAACAATAGAGGGAGAGAGAGAAAGAGACAGAGGGAGAAAGAGAGAGAGAGAGATTTGGTGCACAGCTGGGTATCATCTCAGTGACATCTTTGCCCATTCAGCAATTAGTGTTCTCTGTGACTAACTAAGCAGACAAAAAGCACAAAGCGAAAGTAAAAAAGGAAGCAGTACATTTGCTTAACATCTGTACATGGTTTTTGTTTGTGTCATTTTAACAATCAACGAATGTCAAAGGTAGAGCAGGGGGGAGAGAGAGAGAGAGAAAAGCAGCGTTTCACCACATCCGCTCCTGTCGGCTAATTGTGGGGAAATACAGACTACTTACAGGAGCAATGAGGGGGGTAATGACAAAGTAATTTTGACTAATTTCGCTTGGCTCACTCTCCCATTCTGTCTGATTGTGTGAGAGCCTTCTGCATCATTACTGCAACATCTGCAGTGACTAACCGAGCGTATGCCAGCTAGGGAAAGACAAGAAAGAGAGGGAAGATGGAAAAGAGAGTGAGAGAAAGAAGACAGACAAGGCGCACGGCAGGAAGTGGAGAACATGGCTGTTTAATGTAAACATTGCCTCCTGGTGTCAGAGTAAACCTGTGAAGAAGCTATAAAAGCAAGCACAACCAAATCATGGTGAGATGTTTCCCATAACCAGCCCTGACAGCTGACCAGCCCACTGCAAGGCATGTCAAAAGCTAAGGGCTAAACTGGTTGCTCTATAATCACTGCCTCACACCTTGCAGATGGACGTAAGCAAACTGAAACCTATATAAACAAATAAAAGCACGCTGATGGCTTTAGTCTGACTGGAAAAATCATCCACAATAAAATGTTTTATCATTTCTCTATCTAATTCGTTACTCAGGCACATAAATGCTTAGTCAGACTGTCTATATGCACACAGAGAAATTTGGTTCTATGTGTTGGAGTGGAAGAATGAGATAAGAGGCATCTGATTTCTTACTTTAATAGAGATGAATGTGACACTACACACACACAGACAAGCACAGACTACTTGTTTCATTTTCATTTTTTCTCTCTGACACACATGCACACATGATCCCACACACTTTTCCATTCTCCATTTACACTTTCCCTGGAGAGCAAGAAAGTAAATCAGCCAGCTAATACAAGGTTGTACTTCTATTTGCTTTATCATCTGTTCTCTATCTGTACATTAAACAACCTGGGGTGGTGAAAAGCGATTTCAAGTGACTGACTCTCTGACCACCTACTTTTCCATCTGTGTGGAGAATACTACAGATTATATTGCACAGTAATTATATTGTAATCAAGGCCCAGACCTCGGAAGAATTGGCTTGTACATGACATTTCCTGCTTTTCTAACACAGTAGTGGTTATATAACCATGTTTCTCCCATGTAAACATAATGGAAGAGGTGCCCCTGAAATTAAAGTTTGTTTGTTTTTTTGTTTTTTTTTTTTGGGTCGGGTTTTTTTTTTTTTTTTTTTTTTTTTTTTTTTTTTTTGCAGGAGGGACACAAGGAAAACATCTGACAGCATTAAACTGTCCTTGAGGAGTTCACCTCAGGCATCGTCAGGATTTAAACTCGCAATCCACCAAAGATGCCACAGCCATCTGTGGACAGGAGCCAAGGGAGTAAAATTTTCCATGCTGTCTGGGTTAGAGGGATGGCATACTCTCTCCCCTGTCAATCACAGAGACACTAGCCAATCATGCACATCTGTGAGATTGTGTATGCAGAAGAGAGCAGACAGCGTTTTCCTCCACGTGTGTTATTTTGGCCTGTGATGCAGCATGAGCAGCAGTGTGAAAAAATGTGGTTGGCTGGCTTCAGGTTTCTCGGAAGAAGTGCATGTTAGCCTTCACCTTCCCTGGTTGAAAGTTGTTGTATGATAGGGGAGAGGTGGGTAGTGGGTGAAAATTTGAAGGTGATCAGTTTAGGAAAAACTGGGGGGCCAAAGTTCATACATGTGGTTCACCAGTGAAACTTATTTTTGCTTAGAATAGACAGAAACTGGGACTGGGACAGTTTAATTCTTAAAGAAAGTTATTTATTTCTCAGGGCTGGCTGGCCCTCCTTCTCTTTCAAGAAAAAAAATTAGGTTCAACGGCACCAACAGTGGCCATAAGAAAAAACAGGTATGAACTAGAGGCTGATTTCTTTCCCTGACTGTAGATTAACACAGCCTATTGTCGATAATCATGATAAGAGAGTACACTTGGTGAATCTCCACCTACTTTTGTGTATTGGGGCTTATCTTTTTAAGCCCACATCACTGTCACATCTATAACACTTCATCAGCAGTGACTGAGAAAGTGTATGTGAAATGCAAGAGTGGGTGTGCTAAACATGAAGAAAGTGGATTACTTTCTTTCTCATTCTTTTTTTTCTTAATTTTTTTTTTCGAAATAGAGGAGATAATAGGAGTTAATAGACTAAGTACACATCATTCAATCAAAGTACAAATTCCACACAGGGATAAAAGATATAATTGTAAGTTTTGTGTTCATTGCTTTGAAAGAAAGAGCTGGCTAAAGGCAAGCACAGCTTTTCTGTTTACTGTGTAAAAGGTGTGTATGTGTATGTCTACAATGAGGCTCTGCATGATGAGGATACTCAACCCTAATGGTTTCCTAAAAGTAACGACAATTACTGATGGGTAGCAAACTGTCACTGTTACCTCCTATTTAGAAACCCAATTCAGGTCCACATACATGAGCTCAATCAGTCCATGCTGCAGCTGTGCAATGAGTTTCACATCTGCAGCAAACTGTAGACAAGTCAAGCTGCTTTTCCTCATCCTCAAGTCTCAATGCAACGTCAGACTCCATCAGAGCAGATACATCAGACTGTGACACGATTGCTCAGAGCTCGGAGCAACAGATACAGTTGCGTCCCTTCGTGGCCAGACTCTTATTATAGATTCTATTAAGATGAGCCCAAATTGGTCCTCTCCATCAGGGCCAACGTACTTTGTTTGTTTTATTTCTCAACGAGTCAGAAAAGGCATTATTAGGCTCTACAGAGATAAGAAGGAATTAGAGGGACAATGAAATGAAAAAAGACTATTAGCACTTATCACTTATTGGTGGTCAGTAAAGAAATGGTAGAAAACTGGGATAAATGCTTAAGTGTAGCAAACTTGTTTAAATGTAGTGCTCTGAACAGCTTCCACTGTCTAATCTGTCCTTGCTGATCCATAAGCAACAGTCTGAAATAGGAATAAAAAATACCACAGTCTGTGCATTTTTTGTTGCATGACTACAGAAGTCATTATTAATTGTGAAATATTTTTCTCCTCCAATATTTGTTCTTACACCACAGTGTTCCTGAAATCTAATTGGTCAGAAGCTGTAACTGTTTTTTTTCCTCACAGTAGTTCTGGCTATAATTCAAATGACAGATTTTTATTAATACACCCATTCTAATAAGTTAACGGCTCATTCACAGGGACTATGAACGATCTACGTAATCTAAGCCTAATAATAAAGAGAATTTTAAAATATTAATTAGAAAAGAAAAATATATAAGGCAAAGATTATATAACATATCTGGAAGGAGGCTTGAGTGTCAGCACTTTGTAACAGGCTTGTAACATTTTCTGACACGGGAATGTCTTCAGGACAGAGGACTTTGTGCTTTTCTCTGTAACGGGACAGTCTTTTTTGTCTTATTAACTTCAAGAGAGTGAAAAAAGGCTGATGAGGGAACAACTGTTTATAGCTGTTATAACATAAGTGATAACAGGAACTAACATCGCGGACAAATGTTAAAAAGCATAATGTGTTGTTCATTAATAAATTAAAAATTGCAGTCATTGGCAAACTGCTGTGGTATAAGTGGAATAACATACTTCGAGACATTCTGTAATTAAAAATAATCCTCCACTTCATGTCAGGAAACATCACACCACCCAGTTGTGGATTATTTTCTTGTAACAGCGTGTTGTTCTGTTTTATTCTTTACTTGTGGACTGCACTGGAATGATTTAATAAACAACTAGGTCTGATTTGCACTAAAACTTCAACTTTGCACCCAAAAAGCTTTTAGTTACAAACAGATACAATACATAAAAGAAAAAATAAAGCAAAGTAATGATTCACCAGCCTTCACACCTGAGAAGAACGGGCTCAGTTTGAAATTACACAGAGTAAGGATGAAACCATGACAACCTAACTTTTACATAGAGAGCAAGACATTTACCACACGTGGCTGAAGAAAAAGCAGAATGTGATTATTCTAATGATCCAGCTGTGTCAGAATGAAACTCACCTTACTGTAGAGCTTTTCATAAACAGATCGTTTGTATTGAACATATGTTCTAGGAGGTGCCCTGTATATGCTCATGTAATTAATAAAATGGGCCTTAAATTCTTAGAAATGGATGAATTAAAATCACCATAAAGCAACAATTTAACTGACACTGATGCTGGTGATCGAGCACATAAGCTGGAGGTGAAGGAAGGGGCATAGCCTAATATACAGCACATGAACACTGGCGCATAGGGCATTTTGTCCAAAATTGGTTCTGAAGATTGGAGGCCTTGAATAGTGAGACCAACAGGCATTCCTGAGGAGCAAAATGTGTGGACCAAATCACAAATGTCCTAGCAGCATGAAAAAGTGGGCTTATTTGAACACGTATGACTGTGCACGCTGCACATAAATGCTGGTTGGTGATTAGATCATTGGCCACCATCATGTTAATGAGCATCAAAAGAAGAACAAACGCGTGTATAGGTGTAATTGTGAATCGTTTCTTTTCTAATTATATGTACTGTATTTACTTTGGCAGCAGAATGTCTTAAAACATTTAATTATACATGAGTTGGATTTGCTAATGTGGGTGAATATTTGATTAGTTAAAGGGCAGCTACTTTATCTTGCAATTATGGTGGATAAACAAATATAGAAATGTGCTGTTCTCACTATCCCTTGTCTAACCTTTCCACTAAATGTTGATATAGAAAAGTATCAGAACATAAGAAAAATGTGAGTTTGTTATGATGTGAATCTTATCCCTAGGATAATTAGATGAACTGAAATACAAAGAGATTTAGCCAATATGCTGAAAGAGAGAGAGAGAGAGAGAGAGAGAAGGAGAGAGGAAAAGAGAGAAGGTCTTCATATTCTCAGACAGCCCATCCTATGTTGCATGCTGATGAAAACCTCAGGTCCACTATAACTAAGGGAGGATGAGTCTCCCACAGGGAAGATAGGAGGTTTTTAATTTAGACTCTGCCACAGCTACAGAGGAGTGTGAGCTTAGTCATGGCTGCCATCCCCATTTGGCCTTTTGGGAAGAGTTTTATTTTTGGTATTTTGGGCACAGTCAGGTGGCAAGAAAAGTAACGTAAGGCTGTCGACTTTAATGTCTTGACTTAACGTCATGTGAAAAATAAAATAATAATTAACAAACCATGGGTTTAGGAAATAAACCCAAATTTATTTTAGGTTAATCTCATCATTTTCAGCATAAAAACCAATGTCATTTTCTTGTCTTAATCAGAATAAGACAACATAATGGATTAGATTATAGATTAGGGTCTTAACTGTCTTTATTTGTGTTTATGCTTTTTCAGACATCTTTCACTGATAATAAACCCAAACAAGCCAGATTTACTCCGAATTCACATGGGTCATATAAGTGTCAGAAATAGTGCTTAATGACAGTCCAACCTTTTTATCTTATGTAATTTTTTAATTATTTTATGAAGAGTGCTTCATTATCAAGATAACAAATCCTCAATTGTGTACCAGTGTCAATGAAACATTGGGGATAGGGTCAGCCAGAGCTGGGAATGTGGGAATTACCACACAGCTCAATAAAAACATGGCGTGAAACAGCACACGTCTTTCTTTTCCAGTTTTTAATGAGCATCGTTACAACACAAACACTTTGTTATACCAGTTGTGGAAACAGGTTGTGTCCATCATTGTGGATTATGACTGGCAAACAGCACAAAGATTGAATGATGCACATCAAATGTTTGCAGAACAAACGTTCAAATGGCAAACTCTTTAAAGACTAATCAAACGTTACACAAGTGCAGGACATCTTAGACGGACAGCTTAAGCCACTGAGCAAGTAGCTGAATATGACTACTATATTGAGGACATACTGTATTTATTTATGATTATAGGCATAATAAGAATGAGCCAAGATAGGGTCTTATACAACAGCTGTACTCTAGAAGGAGTCTGGACCCTAAATCAGGAAATACAAACTTATCATCCAAATGTTACTGAACCATCCAAAGACTGTACAGGGTAAATGGCAAGACTGCAGTGGGAGACAAAGAGGACAGCTTTATGCTCCGAGCTGATGAGTAGCAGAAGAAATCGGTACCAGTGATAGGCCGACTGCTGACGTGCTGGGCCAAAGGTGAGAGCAAATGGAGGTGTGACATTTACACTTAATTGTACTATAAATATAGAGTTTCTTAACATTAAGGATGGTGTAATCCAAAATCTCTTCAAGAGGCTTTCTTGAAAGTGACTGGGTAATGTTTGTTCAGCAATTTCGGAAAGAAATGGGAAAAGGTAGTTTGTCAAAAATGCAATTAGTCCACAAGAAGCCATACAATAACCTCTATCAGTAGTGGCTCGCTGAAAAGACACACCTTTCTGTATTTCTTCACCAGAAATGGACTCACAAACCAGTATATACCAGAAGAAAGCATGTATATACCACAAGAAACACTTTCTTCCCTGTCTCTTTTTACAGCAATATAGCGTGCTGTTCCTCTCAAAAAATCCTGTTTGCATTTAAAGATGCCAGTCTCTCATTTTTTTCACTGACACATACATTTTTAGGAGGAGAGATGTCAGCATAATGTTTGTCAGTATGCAGTCTTATTAAACTGCAATAGATACCATATCACTTTCAATTTTCCTATCTACCTACTCTGTCTAGCAGGAAAGGTAAACCAAGGTAAATCTGTGTATTTATTAGACCTGTCTTTCAAACAATTCTCTTTTAACACCGCATTTATAGATTTAAATAATTATTGTGGGACAATACTAATAGGTCTTTGTCAATGATTTGGATCAAATATTTATTATATTTTACATGGAACATAGAAACAAATAAAGTTTTGGTTTGTTTCATATGTTCGTTTCTGTCACACTTTATTTGGAAAGTTTACTTTAGACACTCCACAAACCATAGACTGTCATGAAGCAGCGTATCAGCTGCATCAACAACATGTCAAATGATGTTTATCTTTCCACAACATGTCTTAAAATTTGTCCACATTAAATCCTTTTTGGAGCTTGCCAAAAGACATGATGAAGAGGTTCCTTCTGGAAAAAGAGTTCTTATTCCCTCTGGAAAAAGAGTTCATATGATGACAAACATCCATGTATGATACTGAATGGGAAAACTTGACTATTTAGTGTTGACTTTAAATGCAAGTCTGTGGAAGCTGTAAATGTGAAACATGGGTATTTTTCCTGTCTCAAGGGCTCATTTGATATTGTAGGCTATATCTTCATTTCTGGCTGAGCTAACAGACAGATACAGGAATAGCTTCAAAAAGTGACTAGTGGGTTTTTCTCATATGCAGAATTTAGTCTGTTTGAATCAAATCCTGGTGCATTTTCCCCCTCATTGCAGTTCTTTTGGGCAAGAGGTCTCAGTCCAGTTCCAAGCAAACTCTAGCATGGTTGGATTGCGGTGAGAAAGCAATTCATGAAAAAGCAACTCTTGAAAAAGCAACTCTGTATACTCTGTGCTCAGATGAGAGTATTACAAGTACATTTTCAGTTCTGCACACCCTTCACACAAAGTGTTTTTGCTTCTTGGTAACTTTAATTATGTGCAGTTTGAAACCAAACCAAATAGCAAATGACTCAAAAGTATAAATTTCAATCCGATTTAGACTCAGCAAACAGACTAATAGGTGTGAAAGCATCCTAAGTGCATCATCACAATCATATCAGTTAGACTGTAGTGTAAAATGCATCAATTTGAATGCTTCCATGAATGAAACTTGATTAGAATGCGTAATATTCTCCCATATTTTTGATGCAAATATGCATTAGTTAATTAAGTGAAGGTGTTTAAATCTGAATATAAACTCGGAGCATGGAAGAGTAGTGCAAAATTATTAAAAATCTTTTAGATCATTGTGGGAGATATTCCTGAAACAATGTACTGTCTGAAATAAGTTAATGTTGAAGCAGCCTAACTAAAGATTTTTTGAAAACACTGTCTGCACTGCAGAGAAAGGCTGCAATGATTGCTCAACATTCACAGCACAAAACTATAGATGAGAATTCTTCCTACACAATTAAAGGCTCAATTACTAGCTTTATCTCGATTGAATGTCCTAATTCAAATAGGATATAGGGCTGCTGAGTGCCATTCCCTTATCAGCTAGTGTGAGAGTTTTGGGAGAGACTTGATGAAGCATTCACTAGAAGATTTGTTTTGCCAGGCAAGTTGCTCTGTGAATTTTCAGAAGTGGCTTTCTCTCTTCAACTGCCGAATCAAGTCAGTGAATCTGAGTCACTTGTGTTATAGTAGTGCTGAGATGGCCCTGACCTCCTGTGATCCTTTTGGTCAGAACAGCATCACCTGGATGCAGACCAGGCTAATGCCTCACACATCATAATATTAATACTTCCTTTTTCTTCTGCCTAATGTTTTTTTTTTTCTGATAAGGCTAGAAAGGCAATATACTTTTCCAGGGCTCCCCCAGAGTGTTGCTGATTTTTCTCCCAATGAACGGTTCAGCTGGGATTGGCTCAGGAGTAGCAGAAGGGGTTTATCTTTAGCATAGGAGAGCAAGAAGAGGTCATGCTGTTTGGGGATTCTCACCCAGCTCTATTTTAGGGGCTTGTAAGGGCTTGAGATAATGTACGTAAGTTCAGTTATTTTGCCAGTTCCTGAAATTCAGTGCTCAAGTACCTTGGCTCATTGTCGTTCATTAGATCATTTGGGATATTAAACCTGGCAAATATTGCGTTCAATTTCAGGGCAAACTGGGCTTTAGGAAAAGTGTAGTATAATGAGTAAGGAAAGCTTTAGTAGTGCTATGGTATGACCAGATAACTCTATTTTTTGTGTTCACTAAAATCTGCTTTGATTTTTTTCAAGTAGTGATCTGGTAATGGTGTTGGGATTAAAGGCTCTCTATACTGTCATGAGGTGACTGATCATGATCTCTTTTAAGACTGAAGCATTGGCCCTTCCTCTGTACATATGCCTCGTTCAACTAAAACTCTTCCTCTTACTTATGGTGCATTCAACTAAAACCAAATATGACCGACTAGGAAAAGCAAAAGAAATTCAACTCAAAATTCCTGCTCGGAAAGTTGGGACGGTCTCCTCAACCACAAGGTCAATGTGTGACATCAAATAAACATGGATGCTCACAGCAATTTTGTAATGTCTTATACTCATTTAATCAACATACAGACATATTCGCTTGCTAAATCTATAACACCAACTATACAGTTCACTGTTTCGAGAAGATAAATACACATCACTCATCACAGTAAACTGGCTAGATTTTTGCTAACAAAAGACAAACATGGAGGCGTCCATGGTTTTTTTTTTCCCAATTTTGTAGCTTGAACACATGGAAGTCAAAAAATGGCATTGTGCTTCTAGTGGTAGCTCAGTGGTTAAGACATTGGACTACTGATCAGAAGGTCATGAGTTCAATCCCCAGCACCGCCAAGCTACCGCTGCTGGGCCCTTGAGCAAGGCCCTTAACCCTCAACTGCTCAGATGTATAAAAAAATGAGATTAAATGTAAGTCGCTCTGGATAAGGGCGTCTGCCAAATGCCATAAATGTAAATGTAAAATGCTTCCCACTTCCGAGTTATTACACAGCAGCATTATTCCCTGAACTCAAAATCTGCAACACCACCATACTGTTCCCTGTCATGACATCACTGCTATTCTTCGAAATTTAACTTAAACTTTGAAGTTTAACTTAATCACAGCTGTGTGTGTCAGTCCCCTCTACAGTGTGAGTTTGAAAATTGTGTCTGCCATAACTGTTCTGCCAGAGCATGCACTTCTATGGCCTAAAATCTTATTAACCACAGGATGGCAAATGGTATAATAATCATAGTAAGCCTGCTGCAGTGAGAATCCAGAGGAATCGGCCAGATTTCACGTGTGCATCCGGTGAACTCTACTCAACTTTATACTGATCTTGGAGGTAGGGAGGATGAATCTTACCAACTTGTCAGAATCAAGCTGACTCAAATGTGTACCTTTACACTTTCTTTAAAGAATAGCATCATGCACATGGTCTGTCAACTATCTCCACTATCTACCAATACCAATGTCTTCTATACTGTAGGACTCCTTTACTTTTTGCACTAGTGGTAAGGAAACTTTAGACTGTGTGTTCTGCACAAGATGGCTATGAGGAAGTCCTGCTCTTTATAAGTCTTGTGAACTAAATAAATCCTTTTTACAAGGTGTCTTTTGACTGGTGGCTGTTGAGGTGGTTCATACTATTGCCTCATATAAAGGATTAAAATTTATTTTTGTACACTGCACTGACCAAACATGGCCCTAGACCAATTCAGCTGACCCAAAGGGATGCACAATGAAATATAGGATTGCTCTAGTGTTCTGTATAAAAAAGGTCAGTATTAAATTTGATCTCAAACAAGAATGGACTGGCACCGATTTGGAGCTGCACAGTCTATAACTCTATTGCCAGTCTATTGCTGCATAAAGCCACTGCAACACAATGTGTTACTGCAAAACAATGAATCAAATAAATGAACATACAAAATGGTCAGCTTTCTAGCAGGACAATTTTCCTCCTTTACATGCTTTTTTGCTATATTTACTACATTAAATTCTATTTTCTATCTTTGTTTTTTGTCTTTTCTTTTGCAATTTTTTGCTATTTAACTGTTTTTCAGCATGTGCATAACTATTTTATCTCTAGCTTCTCTTTCCGGATGATTGAAAAACTCCTCTCCCTGTCATACTGTTTGTATAATCTGGAATAGCACAGGATCAGCCATTTGTGAGAGAGTTCTTTATCTAAAATTCCCACAACTATGTTGTTGTAGATATTCACATTGAAAAAAATTGTGCACTGCGCCCCTTAAAAGTTTCTGCTCTCGCACTGTGCTGTTGTACTCTCTGATGAAAGCAGGTGCATTTATGATGTTTCATTGTGGACAAAAGTACTTATCGGGATTTTCCAGTACTACATCCAATTTCTTTTCATCCTCACCCAAAAGTGCTTCCATTTCTTTCACATGAATCTGTCAAGTGACTTGCATTTCTCTGACAACTCTGTGGAAAGGAAGTTTAAAGTACTGAATGTCCAGCCTGAGGAATTAAATGAAAGGTTGCATTTACTCAACCACAGTGACATTCCACATACAGTAGGCTGGATTGTCTTTTCCACTGCTAAAATAGGACATGTCCCTAATTGCACTGTGCTATTATAATATTAATTCTGCATCATTATATAAAACATGAATTGCAAGAGATTTTGTTTGCACAATTCAGTAACTAAATCTGATTCTTTTGGTGTATATGTTGTTGTTCAACCACATAGTATTATTTCTGTTGATATGTATGTTAGTAAGCTAGCTGGTTTGTATAGTATTTACTTGCACTACATGGTCAAGAGTTTGTGGACACCTGACCATCACACCCTTTGTAGGCCTTCCCCAAATTGTTTACACAAAGTTAGAAGTTAGATGCATACAGATGTCTAGAATGTCTGTGTATGCTGTAGCATTACCATTTCCCTTCACTGGAACTAAGGGACCCAAACATGTTTCAGCATGACAATGCTCCTGTGTACAAAGCAAGGACCATGAAGATATGGTTTGCCAAGGTTGGTGTGGAAGAACTCAAGTGTCCTGCATAGAGCCCTGACCTCAACCCCACTGAACACCTTTGGGTTGAACTGGACTACATGCCAGGTCTCCTCACCCAACATCAGTGCCCAACTTCACTAATGCTCTTGTGGCTGAATGAGCACAAATCCCCACAGCCACGCTCCAAAATCTCGCGGAAAGCCTTCCCAGAAGAGTGGAGGTTATTATAACAGCAAAGGAAGACTAAATCTGGAATGGTATGTTCAACAAGCACGTATGGGTGTGACAGTCAAGTTTTCCAAATTATAGGATGATTACATCACAGGATGTGACTATCATTCTCTGCTCATTTTCTAATTTAAAGTCCTTTTAATAAAAAGTGAGAGTCCCTGAGTGGTTTAAGCTTGTTACTACCAACGTAATATAAGTCACTTCATCCTACCTAACATAGTGTTATTATAGGTGTACGCTTCTTTTCATTGACCAAAAATCCACTGTATGGTTTCAGGAATGAGCAAGGAATGAATAGAGTGATTATTTAAATGGTTGAGATTTTTGTCAACAAACACATGAGCCAACTTGCCTTTACAGTAATAATGCTCTAAGAGAAAAAAGTCTCAGTACCTGTCCTGGGCTCTGTAATAATCAGCTAAAAATTACAATATGGTCGTTTCCACCTATCATTCATTTTGCACAGAAAGGCAGAGCATAAAAGTGTCAGTTACAAACAGGAAGAGGAGTGCAAGCTTGATTGAGCAAGAGATATTGATATACTGAAAGGGAGCAATGGCAAAGAAGGCAAAGATTCCACCATCACCAACAATGGCATACAGCCAAAGGAAATGAAGACTGACAAAAGCATCCATAAAGGAATGAGACAGAGCAAGATAAAAGACCTTAAAACCGATGTCAAGATTGCTTTGCTTCTATTTGACAGTCAATGATTTGGTTTGTTTCTGGTTTAATCTGTTACCATTTCAACACAATGCACTATCCTCCCAAATTAACTTTATAGCTAGTAACATTAGCTGTGCCATTGTACTTATTATCTCTATGTTTGCTACATAAGCAGCTAGAGAATTAACACTTAAATCTCTGCTGGTGTTTTGCTTAGACACATCTTGCAGAGTTTTGATCTAATCTGTGAGTTACACACAATATTTAATCATTGCAGGCATTTCTAAGTTTCGTGATCTGGAATCAGGTGTGTAACTGCTGCTCTCCATCTTTTCGGTTTGGAGAGAAGCCGTGGGCGTGAGGCCAAAAAATTCTGCCAGTTTAAGCCTTTCTATGACTAAGAGAGATGGATTAACAGTCCAGTGTAATAAATGGTAAAGTAGAATGACTTTCCAAGACTATTACTACTGAAATCTGTACATATCACACATGTCATATGACACATGTCATAGACATGTCATACATTCTCTGAAATAGTCATTTTAATTTCTGTCACTTTCCCATTCCTGGCCATTATCTAAGCTTTAATTTTCACCGTGGAGATTGAACTATGATGTTAATGTTAGCCTTTTTTAGAATGAAACATTAGGACATTCAGTAGAGTGACCAGGGGCACAATTGGAGCTTCATTTTTTGTCGAAGATACCACTCTCTTAACTTTTCGATTTGAGGAGAAGGACTATCCCAATTTCGCAAACTGGAGTTTCCAAGAGCTACCCTGGAGTTAGCAAGTTCTCAATGTTGGGAACATTCTATCCATGAAACACCACTTTAAAATACTGAAGCCAGGAATTCAGTAGCTCATTAGACAGCCTCCCAAAGGAAGACCTGTGAACTGCTTGTTTTACATTTGCTTAAACACAGATAACTTTCAAAGGTTTTGGCAATTATGCATCTGGTTATGGCTAATTAAAATCTTCCCCTCAGTGAATTTTTCACCTGATTGGTTGGATTGGAAATTTGCACTGTACAAACATAAAGGCAACATGGCGGCTGCACTCATTTGTGTTCATTTTTGGGCTTTTGATGGCACACCATTAGTAATCTTTGGCAGAAGTCTGAAGTACAGGCTAGCCATCAAACATCTGGTATTCTGTAAAGTTAAATGTTAAGTGTTAACTGATAACATTGATCATCAAGACCAAAAACAGACATCAGTTGTCCACCTTGCAAATTAACTAACATTTTTATTTAATTACATTGTTTTATTTTACTAAATTACAGTCAATTATACAACAGTTAGTTCCGGTCCACTAATTTGATTGGTCAAGCAGCATTCAAAGAGTGCTTCTACTTCCTAAAACCGCACTGGGACATTTCACTGTGTGTATCACTCGGTCATTTATGTTTGCCATGTAAAATTCCACTTCCTAGTTTGAAACAGTTACTACAGTAGTGTTAGTGACATCATCAATGGACATGGCAAAAGATACTATTCAGGACTATAACTTTTGGCTTAACCCTTTCTCAGAGTACACTGGCGTTCCATTTCGGTGGCAGAATGGAAATCGACTTTTCGTATATTTTCAATCAGGATCAACAAATAAATTATTTTATCACCGCAAGTCTGTTATAAGATTAGTCAGGACACTGGGGGGTTTCTGTGTGTAGAGTATCATGACTCTGTGTTTATCTGCTGGTGAGCAGGGCAATGGGAAAATGGAGGGGTTTGAGCCAGCCAACATGCTATAAAGTGAGTGTGGCTTCCTCAGCATCTATTTCCACTAGCGGAACAAAAATAAACAGAATATTTGGCCATATTGTGTCTGAAATGTCAGTTACTCGATATTAGTGTCTTGTTTATAGAACTGTGGTATAAAAGCGATAACACACTCGCAATCATGCTGTTATACTAAATATTGGCACGGCTGTGATTACCTATGTACCGTGACAATATCCAGTATAACCACACTCTTGCTTGTGCGATATTTCTTAATTATTTCACCCTAAAATAGATACAAAAGTACCATCACTTGCCTTCCTGACATACTCTGTAGTCTACAGGCTTAACTAGTAACAAGCTTAACCTCAATCAAGGTCAGTATGCAATTAAGCGATATGTTGGTTTTGAAAAAAATATAGCATGTATTTAATGTAGAACATATGCAGCACAGAAACATCACATATGAAGGCAGGAAGGGAAAAGAACTAGGTCACTGAGTAACAAGAAAAGCTAGGTCCAGTCCTTTTTCCTGTTTTCCTTTTACTGTGTTACTTTTAAAAATTGCCTTTAAAAATTAAAAACAAAATCTCTTTGTTTGTCATATTACAAACAGAGCAGAGAAGGTAAAATGAGAGAGAGCAGGATGGAGAGGTCACGAATGCAGAGAAAGAGAAAGCAAAAATGATGAGTGGTTGTCAAGATAAATTAGCCAAGATGGACGGGAGAGGGAGAGTGTAGGTAGTCTGATAAGTACAACTTTGACCCCATGTTTCATCATGTATGGAGAGCCAGTGTTTGCCAGTCTAAAAGAACGTAACAGTGTGGTGTGCATTGGGGATCAGTAATTGATTAATTGATGTTAATCAAGTCAACCGTCTTTTAACCTCCTATAGCAGCTCACATTGCATATTTCCTGATCTGAGTTGTGACATACAGCTCAAGCATATAGACACCATAAAAGTGAACACACAAAAAGGAACATGCCCACTGCATTCAGCAGCAGGGGTACTTCTATTTCCTTATTATTTGCACATCATACATTCTCACTGAAGGCTGAGCTCCCCTAAGGGTTAAACTCTACACTCACCTTTAAATAGAAATACAACAGATGTCACAACACATTTATATTTATATAAATTATATTTAAGTCCATATATATGTACAGGTTTACGCTCATCAATCAAAGTGACTCCTTAAATGTTGAAAAGAACAAATTGTGCATAAATGTCTGAGATTTATCAGTCTTCTTCTTGGTGTGCTGGAAATATCCATTTGCAAAGTGTCGCATTTGATTTCTCTGAGATTTTTAAAGTAAACAAAAGCAGTGCTCATGGGCCTGTTACGAGGCTAGTCACCTTTGGGAGGGAAGAGAGGCACCTTGTTAAGGATCAATTTGTGGGGACAGGCGTACAAATGGCAGCGAGACACAGCGTTGTCTTTGGCACACACCCGTGTGATTGATGGCTCCACACCTGCACCGTAAATCCTCCTGACAATGCGGAGACGGATCTCCTGTGTGCGTTCGCCCTCTCTCTCCCTCCACCACCTTTGCTCCATTTGTCCCCATATGCCCATGCCATATGCTTTCAATTCTTCCCTTTTTAAAAAAGATATCTAAAACACATCACACACATTTCTTCTCTGAATTTATATTTAGCACTGTAATGTGCAAAGTCGCATGGGCTGCACATAAATATGCTTATCAGACACTTTATATGTAAATTCACAGTGAGCAGTAGGTGGCGAGGAGTTTAGACTGTGAAGCTGTTATAAAAATTAAAAAGCTATCCTTAATAAGTACAGAATAAAGTCTTTTAGTTTAGTCATCACACTCTTTTCTTTATTGTTTTGGTTTTTTTTTTTTTTTTGGTTTTTTTTGCTATTTTTACTGAGGCTTTCAAGGCTTTCTATAACAAAGAACAAGAAGATCTTGGCAGTTGGAGTGTTTTAACCCCAAAATTAACAGGATCAGAAGCTAAAATCACTTCCCTTGGGGGACTTTCTTGAGAAAGAGAAAAGAAAAGAAGAGAGAGAGAGAGAGAGAGAGAGAGATTACCTCAGGAGTCCACACCTCTGTTTGCTTCTATAGCGGCACCACGGAAATCTCTTTTTCAAGGCTGCTGTTCTAATCAAATATGATCTGTTCACATGTGTGATGCTTATTAACACAGTTGGCTTCAGTGCCTCTGATAGTAATAGAAAACATTTCATTTCACATTTCATTTACGTTGTTAGGCCATGATGTAGAGAAACAAAAACTTTAATATACTGTATATCCTATTTATCCAACATTTTTCTGGCATCAGGTCTGATATTCAATATTACTGTTCTTGAAAAAAGCATACATTTACAACATGCAAGAAATGTGTGCTCATGTTTCACTGCATGTGTATTGCATGCCAAATCACCTCACAGGCTGTCTGTATATTCCGGAGTATCAACGAAAAGTGCACAGAACTCTCAACAACACGTGCAAGTTCAACATCAGTTCACCAGACAGTGGAACATCAATGCAAACAAAAAAAAGAAAAAGTATTCTTCAATTACATATGGTATGTTCAATTCCTAAACAGAATGGTTATGTGTTGTGAATGGTTATGGGTTACATAGTGTGTAGTTTGGTAGACATGTGTTTGATGGTTTGATTATATGTGGTCTGATTTGGCAAGAGTTCAGATCAGCAGCATCTGATCGCGAAAATTCTGTTAGCATTGCAAACTCTCAGAGGAAGCTGTTGCTCCTCATTAATTCTGCAATCACAGAATCATAAACCAGGTCTGCATATGTGTTGTAGCTCTATTCATGTGTATAACAATTCTCAGAGGTCTGCAGTGTATAACGTAAATGAGAAACAATTTCGAGATATATTGCTTATTCCATGCACTCGTGTATGTTTGTGTTTGTGTTTGTAGATATTATTTGCTCAAAACTCGGCTTAGCTCTGTTTGTTCTCTAACACGACTTAACAAACAGGGATAAAACTGAAAAATGATGGGGGTGCATATTAGTTTTATAACTCCTCAAACTGCTTCAGTGCAATAGAAATGAACTGGAATTAAAAAAGAGAGATTTGGAAGAACCTATGCAAGCCATTATTTAACATCTACAATAGTAAAAACATCTTGCATAATTTTTTTCCTCTTTAAAGAGCGCTTATGGAGCTGTTATGCATTTTTAATGGCATAAATTTGTGAGCACAGATCACACACCACTGATCGATGATGGACAGCTGTGTAGCAGCATCCTGTAATTAAGTGATGAAAACACTCAACTGCAGCGATCATGGATATAAAAATAGTGGATACTCATTAGTTACTGTTTCTAGCTACAGCAATATATAAGTGTGCTGCCAAGTAAGACAGGTAACGTGTGTCTATATTCTACACATTATAGCTCTACACATTATAGATTGTATTCCCACCCCAGAGCCAGGGTTGCCAGGTCTGCAGGACAAAAGAAGCACAATAGTCTTTAAAAAGTAGCCCAATACCAAACTCAAAATTTTCCCCTTACAAAACCCTATTTACCGATAAAACCCTATTTAAATAGTTTTCTTTTTTTAATTCTATAGTTCATCACTTCATATCCAGGAATTCATATCTAGGAAAAACCTCATGATTGTCCAATTAAATGCTCTCTACAATGATAAACTGTATGTCCTGCCCCAGAGATGGGTCTTGCTCCTCAGTAGCAGAATGTAGTTTGTCGGTGTTTTTGGTTGTGCGTCGTCCTGTATGCTACTGTTTTCCAACTATCCCTTGGTTGTGAAAAAAAAATGGTTAGAGTTTATTCATTCTGAAAAATGTGGAATTTGAACAAGGTTCAAATTGGGGGTCTTCAATGCTAGTTTATATTGAGTGAGAACACGGATCTGTCTTTATACATCATCTGGGCCTTTCAATCCATAAGAGTAAATAAAAGGCTCTTCTTAATGTCTTCACTGTTCTCCATGTTTAGCTAGCTTGCTAAGCTACCATCAGGGCTGTTTAGATTTGGCGGGGGTGCGGCATCAGTCAAGCACTTCAACATGACATCACTATGATGTCCTGTTTCAGAGGGAAATACAACAACAAACGGAATCAAATCATAGCTAAGAAAGCCATTTCATGGGGACTACCTCCAAGGCCAAAAAAATGATCTGGTACATATAATAATTAAATATGTCATAAATGAAGTATATCCTTAAGTCAAAGTAGTCAAATTCACTGACACACCTCACAGAATAATACATTTACACAGGAATGTAAAAAGTTAACAGTGAGAAGAGGATCAAGAGAAGCAAGTATAAGAGAAGACCACCTCAGTATAGTTGATATGTTTGTGAGGTGTATTGGGAGTTTCTATGTGCGTTGAACTTGTTTCAGTATATACAGAATTAATGTAATGTCTGCACAATGCCTCAAAGAAAAAAACAACTTGCGGCAGAAGTTCAAAGTCACCAACAGGAACACTGCAGATATGCAACATAACTGAGGGTTTCTACTGTGCAGAGAACTACCTCTTCATTTATTCATTCAACTTTAATAACTGCCTTATCCTGGACTGGGTCGTGTTGGATCCAGAGCTTATCCAGAGAAAACTGAGGGCAAGGGGGGAAGAGTTCACCATGGGTGAAACGCCAGTCCATCTCAGGGCACCATGAACACACACATACAGTCCACCTACCTGCATGTTTTTGGACAGTGGGGTGAAACCAGAGACCCCAAAGGAAACCCAAGCAAAACTCAAGGAGAACATGCAAAACTCCACACAGACAGTAACCCGAGTTCAGGATCAAACCGGCAACCCTGGAGCTGTGAGATGGCTGCACCACTGTGCTGCCCAGAACAACTCTGAAATGAAAAAAATATGACTGCATCTCCTTGTTTGATTAACTAAACTAATCTAGCACTTCATGATGTGAAAACACACATAATGTCACAAAAAAAATCATTCCTTGTTGACTTGTATTTACTGTATCTCAGGGAATCTGTGCACAATTTACTGACACTTGCAGAACACTTAAACCGCAGTTCAAGTAAATGAGCTCACCCTGGAAAGCTGACCTATCTGAGACAGCACTGTTAATACGTTTAGCCCACCTCGAAGAAGTATCTATCTTTTCTTAAATCTATGGCTTAAGTGACTGGCTAATAAGAAATCCATCAAAGAGTACAGACCGGCATGTGGTTTGAAGTAGGAGTGTTATGTGTTATGGATCTGCAGCTCAGCACCTTTCCATCATACCTAAATTACTGCTGATAAAGCAGATGAAAGTGGATGGAATGAGCACAAACATGTAATAAAATCCAACAAATACATTTGTATTACTGAAAACCTTCTGACTTCCTGGCCATTACTGTTAATAAGCATCTTCTATTTTCCTTTTAAAAAAACAACTCTGAAAGTTTTACCACAAATTTTACTGAAATTACTGAAACTGCAATAATTAAGCTCATGACATAATTTTGAATTTTACTGCCAATGTGTACAACACACATCTGTACAGCTTAATGAAAAATCTGCCCTCAGATAAGCATCTGTACGGAATAAACCAAGTCATTATTATGCATCGTCAGCACAGCAGCCAAACTTGAGCATGCAGGGAGAACCAATGCCTGAGATACAGGACTTTAAAATGCCTGTGGCACTTCGCTCTAATCCGCTGTACACTTTGGTTCTATGCATTTCAAATGGGCCAGGAATGCAGACAGAATGCTCAATTTTCATAATCTACCCACTGATAAGCAATCGTATTCAACTTATCCGCTGAGTGAGGAGAAATTAGATGGAAAGGGAAAAAAGGAGAGAGGAGAAAGCGAGAGTGGGGGGAAAAAAGTCAAGCTGTCCTAACAGATGATGTGCAGCCCTGAATGGTGAATCTCTTTTCTCACACAATTAAAGTGCGCATGTATTGATTTCCGATGGGCCTCTCAGGTGACTCTTGCAATTGTCTGCCGTTCCAATGAGCCCTGGGGTAAGGTGACCACTTCCTCCTGTTCTCCGGTGTCCTTTCGCAGGTACGTACAGGGCGCGGCGTTCCTAAGCAAGTGCCACCACAGCAATTTACAGACTCAATCCACTTCATTAGCTAATGTAACCATCAGGAGACCTGGGTGCAAGAGACTGCACAGGTTACAACTACAACAAGTCCTCGCAGGTATATAAGAGGATTAAAGAGCTTCATTATAAAGACACCACGTATTGCGAATTACTGTACATAAAAAAATACTTTCCTCTCATGTTTATTCCACTCAAGTTCAACTTCATCCTACTGATAATGCCTACTGATTGTGTCATTTAATCCATTTTGAGAAATCAAGTATTTAAGCAAAACATACAGCTAGCAGAGCCTGTAGGGGGGGAAGAAAAATGCATTCCTATCAAGAGAGATACACAGACCCTCTGAATAAATAACCTTGCAGGATTTGAGGATTTGATATTTATTTGCATCCATATGTACAAAATAGCTGAGTGCTCTCCATTTCAATAACAAAATGCCCTCTAGAACAAATCTTTTTCCTGCAAGGGAAAGCATTTATTGAAGTCTCTCCATTTTAATAGCCTTCCATTAATGCACAGCAGCAGCACTGCTTTCTGAAGGTTTTAGCTGAAGACTGCTATGGTAAACATTACTACCGTGGAGACCATCAGTGACTCACCACAGTGTTGATGCTGAAAGTGTCATATCCTCTAACAGCACTAGCTAAGGAATGTTGCAGAAAGGAAGATACTTTCGTTTGCACATTCCTCATATTCGTACTCATTCCTCATGTTCATACAATGAGGAATGTGTCAGTCTTTAAAAATGAAAAATTATAATCAAATTGCTGTGGTATAAGAGGAATAAAACACTTCAAATTGTGCTGTTATTAGGGGTGGGAATCTTTACTTGCTTCACAATTCAGTTTGATTAAAATTCAAGGGTTATGATTAGATTATAAAAAGATTCTTGATGGGAATCTAAATGGGAATGGATGCCCATGAATTGCAGGTTACTGTCACTCGACCTGCATTTCTCAACAACTCCATTACACAAGCTTTTATGTCATTGTCGCTGTGTCTGTGAAGAAACGCCAGGATGGGATTTCGACATCTATGTAGCTATGGAGCTTCCGGAATTGACTGAAAAAGTTCAAAACGCTATGGAGAGTTGTTTCTAATAATTAATTCTTAGGTTACATGCATCAATGCAAAATTTTTCAAGTAAGCATTGTGATGAAGAATAATCAGCTCCAAGGTAGTAATGCCGCTCCACTTCACATTCTGTCACACCACCCCATACACCATTATTTTCCCATAACAGCATGTTTATAGCATTTTATTCCTTACTTAAATAACTGAACACAAACTATAACCTAAACAATATGTTAACTTCTGAAGAGAACTTCCCAGAGCGCTGGTCATGTAAAATAACTTACTTCCATGCAAATCACCCTTTGCAACTTTTAGTTGGAAAACAGCTCTCTGGTGACTCCTTTAGTAACTTTCTATGGGTTTTCTGATTGCTCTCTGGAGCTTAGGTACTCTGTAAGCTGCCTGATTATCCTAAAGTAGATCACGTTATTAAGACCCTGTAACGCTGCTTATCTGCAACACAATAGAAAAAGAAAAAAAAAATAGCAGACAGCTTGACTCATTCCTTTCTTAACTATTTTAGTCAACATATTTTTAGACAGCAATTAGACATAGACACAATTAGTTGATTTGCCTGGCAGGCTCATAATCCATCTTACTGCTGTCGGTTTCTGTAAGAATGTGCGTTTAAGAAGCAAAGAAATGTCATACTGGTCTGTGCGTGTTCATGTAGAGGTGAGAGGAAGTGACGTGGCCCTTCTCTGGAGGAAAGCCTCTCTTCCTGCAGGGCCTCCCAGCTCAATTAACTCAACTCCACCTGGCTCGTTCTGCTGAAGGTGGGAGTCAACGTGGGACATAAGAGAAAGAAACAGAGAAAGAGAGAGAGGAAGAGAGGAAGACTGGATGTCCGGGTGGCCCAGAACTCTCCAAGTCTTATGAATAAGAACCCCACAGAGCTTATCCTAACAAGTCTGGACTTGGGCATTCCTTGCAGAACTGCTGAATTTCAGTGATGTTAATTGAGGCAATATGTTAGGCAAGGGAATAAATAAATCCAGATGAGAAAACAGCTGCAAGTTTGTTTGCTCTTAAACACCACTAGAATCTACAGACCCACAGTGCCTGTATACATGCTTTGCACTGGTTTAAGTAAGTGAATGGAAACAGATGCAAACAACTGTATTTTGGAATAGAAGGAGTTTGATACGTGTGATAAGATCCTTTTCATCAACTCCAACAAACCAATAACACCCAAATAAGACATCTGAGAAAAAACAAACTAGAGAAGAAACAGCAGCAACTCTCCTTCATAAAAACTTTTTTTGCATCTTGTCATCATCGTCCTTCGCAAAACGACTTTACTTCAGGTCCAGTGCGTTGAGGGAACGTGTTATGCGATGAAGATCCATATAAATCATTGAGATGGGAAATGGATCTGCCTCCAGGATGTCCTAAAAAGGCCAAGGACAAGCGGGAGGTGCTTAGGGAGCGTTTTTATACAGATATGGAGGTGTGGTCTCATATAGGGGTACATGCAGCACACGCTTCAAAGTCGACGTTGGGGATGGGGGAGGATGCTGGAGGTTTGAAGAAGAGGGGAAAAGTAGGAGAGAGAATTGAAGAAAGTGCTGGAGCAGCAGATCTCAAGGCCAGAATCTATTTAATCACTGAATAAGGACAGTTCAAGAAGTGGCAACGTAATATTGCCCATATAAAAATTCCCTCAACCTCTCCTGGTGACCTAGAGATAGTGGCTCTTACTGCTTTTATGACACAGAATACATTTACACACAAAAAAAAAAAACACCCACCACCCGCAAATTCATTTCATCCTTTCACCACAAACTGGCCTTGGAAATTAATATACAGCTAAACCAGACTAGGCTTGCCAACAAAACGTGGGAAGTCTCTGGAATAATTGGACTCAGTGCCCTATGGTTCAGCTTATGAGAAAACCTGCTTGTGAACTGTACTGATTGTGGTGATAACAACAACTTTTACAAAATGAAACTGGGAAGGTCAGTAATTGGGAGGAAATGTGAAAAGGAAGTGTATTTTGTATTTGGTTTCGTGGTAAATTTATGAGAGGAATAAGATCCGCAGTGAGGCAGTGTAGACCTAGGAATTCAAACTCTGATTCTGCCTCTTTCTCTCTCTCTCTCTCTCTCTCTCTCTCTCTAAGGCTTTGGAAAGCAATTAAGGCGCTGTTGCGATGATCAAATAGAGGCACCATGCATGTGCAAAATGCTGTTTCTGACTAAGACCTGTTTTAACAGCTTCAGAGTGCACAATCATCAAACACAAACTCTCTCCACTGAGCACAAACACATCTTTCACAGATGCTTTACTCACATAAATAGTCCTTGTATGTAGCTAAGAGTCACATTTAATAACCTTCAATGGTAGAAGTACTTGTCCATTGGATACTATACACTTACATAAAAATGTAAATGTAGTCAGTGAGACAGTATCTGTAGTTTTCACTTCTATTCCTTCTTATAGGAAGATTCCACCTCTGGGCATATAGTCTGCTTTGTGCCATATTGCAGTGCCATGGATGGATGCCTATCTAATCAGACTTCTTAAGAGAGCTGCTGCAAACTCATACCTGGCCTGTTAAATGTTGGCCTGTCATTCTGGTGCTTGCACAAAAACAGCATATAACTAGTGACGCACAGGCCCTTTTTACAAGCTATTACTCTTATTTTTACTGAGTAGAAACACCCATTGCTGACATACTGTCTGTGAACCATTTGTTAAGAGCTTTTTCTGACAAAAGGCTTTGTTCTTAAAACATTTAACACTTTAATATTACCTTGCCCTTGGTGTGTGATAAGTCTGGATCATACTATGTAAATAGATTGCCATTTACTAAGAAGGGAGTGCAGCACTTTATATAACATATAACTAAATTGTATCCTTGCTTAGCTTCTACTACACTTAACTATTACAATCGGTCTAAGCAGTACTGAAGCTGTCAAGAGATGAACATGCTGTCACCTTAAAACTATTCTTTCATTCAGTCATCTACAGTACCTGCTTTATCCTGGTCAGGGTAGCAGTGGATCAGAAGTCTATCACCCGGAAACCTGGGAGTGAGTTTGGAATACACCCTGGAGGGAACGCCAATCTATTGCAGGGCACCATACACACACACACACACACACACACACACACACACACGCACACTCGTTCACACACTCATACACACCTAGATTTCAGACCTAGAGTTGGCAGACCGCCTATCTGCATGTTTTTTGGGAGAAAACCAGAGAATCTAGAGGAAACCCACATGGACGCTAAATACACCACTAGGGGGCCTAAACAAACAGGCTACAATATGAAAAGTTAGTCATTTTTAGTGTTGTGGTACTCAAGACCAGCCTTGGTCTTGAGATAAGACATCAGTGGTCTAGGTCTGGTCATAAACTTGGGTCAAAGTTACTTGGTCTTGTCTTGGCCTCGGCCTATGAAGACTCGACAATATATATTCAACACCACCCGAGACCATAACATCATTTCCATGAACAAGTACTTATTCCTGTTTTAATGTTTCTGTTCCAGTACATATTGTAAATGTCTATCTCTGCATGTGGAGTTATATAGCACCTATAAATTTCAAGTGACTATGTTTCAAAATACTTCATCTTCTTTTGTTCAAAATAATATAGGGCAAGTATGTGTAAAGTACAGCTGTGTTTGGTCACACAAAATTGTATGAGCTATGTATGTCCTATGTATATCCTGTGTATTTATTTGTACAAAATGATAATACCAAAGAAGATAAATTATTTTAGTTAATTCAAGAGGAATTTCATGTTAGTTTTGAAAGGTACAACAACCAGCAAATTAACACATCTGAGCATTTGGTCTCGGTCTTGACATGGACATTGCCATGTGTGACATTGGTCTAGTCTTGGTCTTGCACCGCTGCCATACCTGGCTTTGACTCGGACTCCGTTGGTTATGGGCTTGGTCTTGATTGGTTTTGGCTAAGGTGGTCTGGAACCCAACACCAGTCATTTCATGTAGGCGTTCCCACACTTCAATTAACTTAGGGAACACACCAGCACTGTATTTATGTTCAGATTATAAAAAGGCTACAAAGACAACCAAGACCTTGGCTAGAACTCTCCCCTCAGTCCTTTCTGAAGGCTTTAAATGATGGGTTTCAGGAAAGGCAGCGATTCAGACTTCAGAGATTTTCAAAAGCAAAACACAAAATAGGTGATCAAATGTTCAGCACCGTGGACAGCTGCCTACAGAGCCAGAGAGACCAGAGCAACAGCCTCAGAAAAAGGCCAAGTGTCTTTTTCGCCTCTTTTCAGCTCCTGAACTTTTCCACTGTCAGAGCTGCAGACTATACAGAACAAACCGTAATAAAATAAACCTAGTGAAGCCTGAGACACTCAGCTCTTAGCTGAAGGGCGTCTAACTCCTACTCCAGAGTTAGACTAGCAGCAGCACCCACTGATTTCACAGCTCTGGCCAGGCCCAGGCCCAGCACACCGTGTACAGCCACGTGAATAATGTAAAGACTTTACCCACTGCTCAAGCATGAGTGGATAATCTGGTCACGAGGACACACTGTTTCGACATTGCATTTATTTATTTATTTATTTATTTATTCTAAGACAAGAGAAAAAACAGCAAACCAGCTCTCCCTCTCATGCATGCTTTTTTTCTGATTCTTTTAAGGAAAAGCCTTTTTAAGAAGCTTTTAGGCTCCGTCAGCCCGCAGTGGCTCACGTGTCTGTGGACCATGGAAGCGCGTAAACCTCTTGATGCATTGGGAGAGTAATTGGATGTGCATGCGCAGGAAATGAAGAGCACCCCTGGTTTTTAATTACCTAGCTTAATTCTGTTTTCCTCCCATTTTTAGCCTCTTTGTGGGGAACTGCGCACCCTGCAGTCTTACTGACGGGGCAATTATATAGCATTTTGCAAAATGACTCTTTCCTGCCTTTTTTTGCTTGATCCCTAAATACTGTAACAAAAAGGTTTTAGAGAATTACCCCAATACCTGTCAGGGATAAATCTGTATAAAAATGGAGGTTTGTGTGATCTGAAGCTGAGTTGTGTATGGGTAAGTCTTACCTCATGAAACAATGACAATATAAATATGCAACTAGTATGAACAGCATCAGTCACGAGAACTCATGGATGTTGATGATTACATTTCTGGTGACACTTCTGTAAAAATAGACTTATAATAAGCACTGCTAAGTCTTTGCACTTAAGTGTTTGTATAGACTAGATGACTGCTAATCACTTTACAGGGTAAGGTTTCACAGCATTAAGGATAAACAATCTTGATCATTTAAAACTTGGCTAATAAAGTATTTCATGAATTCTTATAAGACATCGGAGATGTTGGTATCAGATGTTGAGATGTTAACATGCTTTTGGACCGTTTTATGTCCTGTGTTGAGGTGCATCATCTACACCGTACCCACTGACACCACACCCATTCACAGTGTTAAATCAAATCTTAACACATGACAAATATGATCTAATACTGATCCAGACTGGAGCAGCCCTAAAACAAATCAAAAGCTACTGTCTGATTAGAATTCAAGCTAAACGTTAAACAATGACAGCTATCATTTTCAAGAAATGTAAACCATGATTTCATTTTAAAAAAGTATCCTTGCCGCCAAATAAATCCAATGCACAATTAAAAAGAAGCCTCACATACTATACCACAGCACACCAACACTAATGATAAATGTCAGAAATCCTTTCCTACCAAAAGCCTGTACATCAATCACCAATGCCTCACCAAATACAATTTCCCACTAAAGTTCTCAAGAACACTGATGTCAATATATAAATGTGAATTATAGACCCACAGCCTAGAGCTCTCTAGAAATGCCCCACATCACACTACTGCCTAATTGCTTCAAAGCGTGGCCTCGTCAAGTTTATTTTATTGATGGGATTCCTGGAGAGGATTTATGCATTCTGTTTATTGTGTTTATTAATCATTTAAATCAAGGGCATGGCTTGGTTTTTCATCACTTGCAGTGCGATGTAACTTTGGATTGTTATCCTTGTGAAGGAGTATTGTTTGCTTGCTCTGGATAGGTGCTGAGGATTGCTCAGAGGTGAGATGCTAATGCTGCATGCATTCTTAAAACAGCGGTTCTCAAAGTGGGGTCCATGAAGCATAGCCAGGGGTCTGTGTTTTTTTTTTTTTTACTTTGTTACATTGATGGAAATCACAACCCATTGTTATCCAGGTTATTACATTTATTATTGGGTTCTTATACTTATTAGTTGGTTTGACTGGTCATGTGAGTTGAACCTCAATAAGTCAAACACCGGGCCTATTCCATGTTCTCCAGTTTCCTCCAATGTCCCAAAAAATATGCCAGTAGGTGGAATGGCTGACCTGAATTGCCGCTATGTGTGAATGAGTGTGTCAATAGTGCACTGTGATGGACCGGTGTCCCATTCAGAGTGTATTCGCGCCTCGTGTCCAGTGTTCCCGGGATAAGCTCAGAGTCCACCATGATCCTGACCAAGGTAAAGTGGTTAATGAATGAATGAATGAATGAATGAATGAAAGTAGGCCTATAAGTAATGTGAACTTGGACCTAATGTGTTTTGTCTGTGAAAATTTCAAGAACACAAATGGCTGCAGTAGATAGCCAAAATATTATTGTACACGTTTAAATAATACACCTAATATTTCAACAGTTGGGTTATGTGTAGGTGAAATTTATTTTACAGTTAAAAGGCTCCCTGGCTGCAAAAAGTTTGAGAACCCCTGCTTTAAAGAAAGGTTGCTCAGCATCTCAGTTCAGCTTCTGCAACTGACTGTACCCCACTAAAAGGGACGGGAATGCTGATTAAGACTGCAATTAAGTCTTTCACTAGTTTCACTTGAAGTAGTTAAAAAAAAAAAACCTCTAACAGCACGTGACCTTGCGCGTTCTACGTCACTGTTTGATACACTTAAATACAGCGCATCTGAGGCTTAACAGAATTTCAGGCTTTGTCACTTCTGAGGTAATTTTAGAGCAGACTCATAAATCAATATTGGCGTTGATTTTAAAACTTTCCCTTAATATTTCGAAAAAGTAGGTGCTATTACATCCAAATGTATATGTTTTCGGTATATTTCATCGAGAATATGTCGAATGAGAGCCATTTTCTCGGTTCTGAGGGAGAAAAAGTGGAGGTAGCAGCAGCAGGCTGAAACGGATACAGGGCTGGTGTCCCCTACCTGCTCAAACGAATTCTCCCAGGTGAAGTTGTGCAGAGATGAGGCGAAGAGCTCCTCTTCCGACAGCCCATAGCCCTCCATGGTCTGAGAGGCTGGGGACTTGTGTTGGAAAGAATTATTCAGATGAAGAGAAATGTCTTCAGACGAGTGTCGGTCGGCTCGGTTCCGCTCCGTCCTGTCTGTGGAAGCAAACGGCGGATGTAGCTCGAGCTGCTCAGCTCAGTCACGTGGGAGTCCTTGAGCGGCGCGAGACTTCTCCGCGACCCGTGTCCTTATTTTCCTAATTTCCTATTCCTGTTTTCCTAATCCACTTCCTCCTTTCCTTATCATCTCATCGCAAAATAATTGAATTTGAGTTGGCACAAAAGTGTCACAATATGCAACTTATTCTAGTGCAAAAGTTTGCACCCCCATTCTGCATGTTAGAAATGTAGCTCTATTTTACAATTTCTCTCTGAAATAAAAACAAGATGAATATAAGTCCAAGATGCTGAAATCAGAAAACCATTACAGAACATAAAGAAAAAAAGAAAACAACAAAACAACCAGTGTTTGAAAAGTTTTGCCAACACCCTGTTGGTTTTTAGACCTGATTTGAAGAAGGCAGTGAATGATATCTGGCATATTATAACAGTTATGTAAAGCTATAATGCAAGTAGTAGTATCTTAACATAAACTATTTGATTCTTTTTGTTACTCTTGTTAAAGAAGAAACATGTGAAACCTTGTCTTTGTCTTAAAGGAAACCTCCACTCTGAACCACATTAAATACACTATAATTACACAAAAATTATGTGGACACCTGGCCACTAAACATCCCATTCCAAAAGCATGGACATTAATATGGAGTTGGTCCCCCTATGCTGCTAAGACAGCATCTACTCTTCTGAGAAGGCTTTCCACTAGATTTTGGACCAGGGTTGTGGGGATATGTGCTCATTCAGCAACAAGAGCACAAGAGGTTGGGCACTGATGTCTTGCTGTCATATGGGTATACAACATGTCTACTTACTTTTCCACTTCACTGAGATGAAGAGGATAGATTGATGATTTTAAAATAAATGTTATTTTTCGTTGTATTGTCATAGGATTTGAAGAAAGTATAGGGCAATGATGCACTAGAATGTCTTTGTATTCTGCAGCATTAAGTATTCCCTTCACTGGAACTAGGGGGCTCAAACATGTTCCAGCATGACAATGCCCCTGTGCACAAAGCGAGGTCCATAAAGAAACTTCATGGACAACCCAACTGAACACCTTTAAGATGAAGTGGAATACTGACTGCATGCCAGATCTACTTGTCTGACATCAGTGCCTGACTTCACTAATGCTCTTGTGGCTGAATGAGCACAAATCCCCTCAGCCACGCTTCTAGTAGAAAGCCTTCCCAGAAGAGTCAAGGGTTTTATAACAGCAAAGGGAGACTAAATCCATAATACGATGTTGAACAAGCACATATCGGTGTGATTGGTTTGGTGCCCGCATACCTTTGGCCATATAGTGTACGTAGTGACAAGAACACAACAGTTACCTCAGACTTAATTCAAATTAATATTCTTTAATGTCAACATGTCGGTGCTCAAATCTACTCTGTCAGGGGGGCTATATCTTTAGTCTATCACTAAATTAGCTCTCCTGGCACTGATTAGCTTTATTAATTTACAAGTATCATGATGCTAAGGATACTGTATACAAAGATTGATCCTATGTGCACCTGACATTTATAGCAACTTACTATATGAAAATGTTTTTTTCTAGGCCTGTACACATTTTCAGACACATAGCACATTTAATGACACAGTTGTAGTTGTTAAGATGACTGGAATTGTGTATGATCATTCATTTATTCATCTTCAGGAAGCACTTTTGTCAGGGTTGCAGTGGATCCAGAGCCTATCCTAGGAACACTGGACGCAAGGTGGGAATATGCCCTAGACGCCAGTCCATCACAGGGCATCATGCACACACTTATTTACAGCTATGGGTAGTTTAGCATAGCCAATCCACAATGGCACAGTTTCACATGTATATACACTATATGGCCAAAATTTTGTGGCCACCTGGCCATCACACCCATATGTGCTTTTTGAAGATCCCATTTCAGGTTTAGTCCCCCTTTGCTGTTATAATAACCTCCACTCTTCTGGGAAGGCTTTCCTCTAGATTTTGGAGTGTGGCTGTGGGAATTTGTTCTCATTCAGTCACAAGAGCATTAGTGAGGTCAGGCACTGATGCTGAGTGAGGAAGTCTGGGGTGCAGTCGGTGTTCCTGTTCATCCCAAAGGTGTTCAGTGGGGTTGAGGTCAGAGTTCTGTGCAGGCCACTCGATTTCTTCCACTCCAACCTTGGCAAACCATGTCTTCATGGACTATGCTTTGTGCACAGGGGCACTGTCATGCTGGAACAGGTTTGGGACTCTTAATTCCAGTGAAGGGAAATTGTAATGCTGCAGAATACAAAAACATACAATACAGTTGTGTGCTTTCAACTTTGTGGCAACAGCTTAGGGAAGAATCACATACGGGTGTGATGGTCAAGTGTCCACAAACTTTTGGCCATATAGTGTACCTGTAAACTCCAGAGAGTAACCCAAGCTTAGGATCGAAACGGGTACCCTGGAGCTGTGAGGCACAAACGCTACCCACTGTGTGCACATAATCTTGAAAATGCTTTGCCACTCATCCAAGGAGCTTCATCAGTGCAACTAAGAAGCCCCTCATATGAGCAGCAAAATGTCATATACTGTAGATAAGATATATAACACACTGATGTACTATTAGACTCTAGAAGCTGATTTTGACCTCCTTACATTCTTTCTCTAAAGCTGTTCTATATTTATAACCAGATAAATACATCAATCAGTCTTTTGGTATAAAAATAAGGAGTTGTAAGTGGGTAGTACAAGACAAATGAACATGAAATTGGGCAATTTTTAACTAATCAGGAGGGAATTTCCCAAAGGCCTGGTACCACAGAGTTTTTTCTCAAGATGGTGCTGAGTTTCATTTACATACTCTCTCCAATTATTATGCTGACTTTGGGAATACGAGAGCAATAAAGCTGTTCCTACATCAGTGATACTCAAAGATCCTCATCTCATATTACAGTATAATTTGTCCACACAATTATAAGTAGGCAATTTTTGTACACCTTTGAAGAATTAATGTGTCTCTCCATCGCACTAGAACTCATGTTCTTCATGCACTAGACAAAACCTTTTGCAGCGTGCTTGAATGGTTCAATTCATAGGCATGTTCATGCTTACTGAAATTGTCAAGATTCACTACACTGGCTAAAGTAATGAGAAAAAGAAATTGACATTGTTCTGTGTTGGTTGTGTCCCCCAAAGTCATGTCTCACAAAGCCACTGTGAGATGTGATTTGTTTGAAGTGCCTGATAATATATTATAGCATACTCCGCATCTCAAGTGTAATAAATTAAATCAGGAATCAAATAAGTTAACACATGAATATTTTTTTCTTCTGAAAACATTCAAGGTTATCTACAAGTGCAGTGCTCAGGAAATGGGCTTTTGAGCATTTGCATGGTTCTACTGACTGTAAATTTAAGAGATTAATACAATGCTCAAACACCACATTATTAAAACTACACAGTCTAAAATCAGTAAATTAAGCAGGTCAGGCCTCTTGTGAATTGAATCTCACATCTTATCTAGGTACTAAGAAAAAACATGGGGTACGCATGTACAAGGCAGATTTGTTATTCATCAGCATGTTGTGGTTTTTCCAAAAAATTATTTCTGTCAATTATGTAATTAAGCTCTAAACAAGTAAAGTCTCATTATGTTGTATGAGCAATTAGTGATAATTGTTCATCTTAAATTTATTTTACTATATACTGCTTTTGTTTTCACTCAGTAGTTTTGCAGTGTAAGCACCACATCAGAAAGCACTTGAATTTAATGCACTGTTAAGTGATAACTCAGTGAAACAGTCCCACTGAAACTGTCCCAGCTGTTTCGATGTACATCATACCATGACGTTTCCTGGATATTTTGTTAATCTGACAATGTCGTAGGGGAAGTTTCTCACCTAGCACCTTGTTGGCTGTGTCAATGCTGTAACCTTTCCATGAACTTTCATTAAACCAGTGTGAGACTCATTTCTCAAGGATTTCACCATTTCCATTGTTTCTGAAACATGCAGAACACACCTCCCCCCTCGAAGGGACTATACATCAGCACCAACCCACTGTACATCACACAGGAACCTATCACACGCAGGCCGACGAGTTCTTGTCAGAGATGCTATGATTGAATTGTTCCATCATTCAGTCACCAGAGGGGCCATTACTCCAAATTAGCATACAAATTCAAACCAGGACAGATGGATTTGTCACATTCCACTCGACTGCATCGTCTTCGAGACAGGCTTCGCCAGCACTGCGTGATGGAGATAAGACACCTGTCTCAGCTTCGTTTCGGACAACTGCTGTATGAATGGTGAGAGAAAAGGCTTAGGTGTCTGCAATAAACTTCCTTACAAACCTGACAGAATATCATTGGAACATCACAGGGGGTCGTAGGATGTACGGCAAAAATGCTTAGTGCTCAGAGGGACGTCTGGATGATGGAGCAACGCTTGTGTCTGTCAGCGACACTGAATAGACAGCAGCTGTATGTATGGACATTTCGTATGACTATGGACATTTTTATGGACAAAAATGTCCTATGGAGAACTAAACTTCGCAAGGCAAACAAGGGCTGACACTTTCAAACATCAATTTTATATGACTAATTGCTATAATGAGTTCCAAAGTCATTAGTAAACTCTGATTTTCTCAGCATGGCTATTGCTAATTTTGCAATTTCTGATTGGACCTTTTGTATTGACATTATGTGTCAAAAATACAATTTCTTATAACATAGACAAAATGCAATTTCAGTAATAATTTGGCGAACAGTTTACTGATGCAAAAATAATGAAGTTCCACAAGCCCATGAAGGATGTTAATTTTTCCAACTCAACACATTCAGTGGTGAACAGAAGTATATATTTCAGTGTAATCTAATTTTTATTATATATGTTAATTATGCTACACAATGTTTTTGCTAATTACATAATTGGTATTGAATGGATCAATTGAAAAATCCTAAGTTGACAAAAACCCCTCTTGCCTCACAATCAATCCCACACAATATCCCAGTCAACTCAAACTAATGTGTCTTCTATTAGCTTTGGAGAGGCTTGCTCTCTAGCATTTTCATGGGGTGGAAAAAAAAGACATCTATTTTGAAATTTGGGGCTGAGAGCTTTCTCTCCAAGTCAACAAACATCAAAACACATGCTAATCTCTCCCTTTCGAATACTGCATTCAGTAGCCCTGATGTGAACTCCCACAGTATGAAGCACAGCATTCCCCCTCCCTCTCTTCTGTTCACCAGAGCTAAGCAACAATGTTTCTGCTC
The DNA here is from genome assembly GCF_027358585.1 of Pangasianodon hypophthalmus. Taxonomy (NCBI): domain Eukaryota; kingdom Metazoa; phylum Chordata; class Actinopteri; order Siluriformes; family Pangasiidae; genus Pangasianodon; species Pangasianodon hypophthalmus. The sequence goes on from NC_069713.1 coordinate 19,510,614, forward strand.
TCCTGATGGTGTGCCTTTGAAACTGGGGGCACATACTAACTTAGGGTCGCTTTTGAAGTTACTGTGCCTTCATGATGTGCCGTTTTGCATAAAGCTCATCCCTACTTCTCCCATACTGCCATGGTGTATAATGCCATAGGTAAGAAACGGGTTTGGTGTTTTATCTGCGTCTAATGGATTAACAAAAAGAACCCCTGGGTGTCGTGATTAAATGTGCACTCTCCTAGCCGAAGTGTTGCATAAACACAGGGATGAAGCAGTAAATGCCATAATCTCAGGCTAGCGGGGCAAGGCATTGAGATGGATTATGCCTGGTGCCTTCACTTGGATTCTAAGAATCCCCACAATTGAAGAGAAACAAGTCGGAGGGTATTTGCTGAAAATCAAGAATGTGGCATGCATTAAACTGCTAGAGTAAGCTCTAAAAGCAGCTGTAGATGCATATTACTCTGAACCATTTGCACAGAGAAAAAAGTCTGTTCTTTTTTTTTTTTTTTTTAGCTATCTGGTGTCAACTCAAACCAGTGCTTTCACGGACGTCAGCAAAAAAAGAGCCGGCGCCTACCCCAACAACACTGGGCACAAGGTGGGAACAGATAGAGCGCCAGTGCAAAGCATGAATGGAATGACCTAATACAGTTACCCAGGTGGCCTCCTTCCAGCAAATGTTTGGCCCTCTACCCAAAAACCAGTGATGCACCAGAAGACCTTGGATAACCCCGGCCTGAGGGAACAAGTCTTACTTCAGAGACGACCCACAACCCACTTCACACTCTGGTGCTAACTTGGTCCCTTTCATTTGTGGAGTTGACCAAGAGAATGAAGAAGCTTTTCAAGAATCACCACAATAGGGGTCAAGCAGACGCAATTATACACACTCTCCCCCCATCCCAACCATCTTACATGATAAAGCTGAAAAGTTATCTATAGGCCTTTGTCACAGACCCTACAATGAAAAGAAAGGAATCCAGGCCACTCAATAAAAATATCTGTCAGGCCTTTAATCACAATTTTGTGAACTATAATTGGATATGAAAGAAAATGTAAGACCAGTTTTAATTTAGGATGTACATAAGGGAGATTGTTCCAAAGGAGCTTCCAGTACTATTGCTCATGGGAGAAATGACCACTGAGGAGTTTCCTTTTTAGTTCCCCAAAGTTAATTAATCTCACCTTTATCCATTAACTCTATTGTGTCTCCTGCTAAAAATAGAATAAAACTTGACCAGTGGCTTTGTGGAGGTACCATGAAGTCCCACCACTACTCGCATCCCAGACACTGAAACACAATTCAAATTAGATTGATGTACCAACTTTAGCACTCCTGAAACAGTGTTACTCATCAGCTTTTATTAGCCAGTGTTGAATATTAAGGGTAAAGGGCATCCTTACATTTCACATGTAATAGGACCCTTGACTAATTATATTAGCCATTGTAACACATTCTTTGTATGTTAATGTTAATCTTGCTTAAAATAAAACACAACAAACAGTACAACCAAAGCATACTCTGAATCTGAGAGGTGATCCACAGCTGATATCAATATTTTTTTTTATTGAATTCAAAGTTTTCCTTAACAGAATAAACAAGTACTTGTCTACTCAGTTACATTTCAGTAAAAGTTTGCAACGTCTATAAGGAATGTCAACATCCACATGAATGATCATGCATAAAAATGGTCGATGTCTGTATCTCTGTTGAGCATTCACTCCCAATCAAACCGATCATTTGTGTCTACAGTGAACACTGTGTAATATCACAAGTTGCCAAAAAGAGATGGAAGCAAGAAAATATCCTTATAAAAATAATTTTAACGATGAACTGAAACAATGGGGAGGAAAAAAAAAAAAAAAAACAAACACATAAATGACAATCTAAATGTTGACAAGATGACAATGTACAACTTTCAGAGTTGAGAGAAGAAACCTCATGAACAGCTGCGGGTTAAATTTCATATTGTCCTTTAAGCCGTCCAGGGCAATTAGTATTGAGTGTATTCCTTGGTTTGGAGTTTAGCAACAATGCGCTCCAACTGCCGCTTGGCTTCACACTGAGGGAAGTTGCTCATCTCGTAGTACTGTGGAGCAATTTTGACCAGCCTGGAAGAAAATTCCATTCGTAAGAGTGGTGTAGCATTAACTTGAGTCACATAGCTTTTTACATCATACACACAGTTTCTGTTTTTCTCTTAGCTAATAAAAATCTTTGTTCAGGTGCTGCATCACCCACATCATCTTGTGAATCTGAGAAATACTAACTATTTAACTAGCCATAAAGTTCAGATGTCAGATCAACACCAATGGTACCCTACATTCACACTAGCAAGCAACAAACAGGTGACCATTCATTTTCTAGGTATGACCTTGACGCGCAACCGTGATTTCAGCGACAGCACCAAGCGATAAAGCTTAAGAGTATGACACGGGACAAATCTAAACTGGCTCGAATGGTTCCTTGGACCAATTCTCTGGAGCGTGTGGTCTGACATTTTTTAAATTCCTTCCCCTCTTACCTACAATTAGTTAACATTTCCTGTCTGCAATGCAAAATGAAAAAACCCTGTAACCATCTTATCCTGTCACCTATGACTCCTTATTAAGGGTTTTTAAAGAAATGACAAAGAAAAATAAAGCATGGAAGGAAGTTGGAGAGATTGTTGGTGCCTCTGATGAGAGAGACTAACTTTGCTAATCTGCCAAAGAAACTAGTGCAAAGCCTAGACTGCAATGTGTAAACATATTTTAAACAAAAGTGATGATAAATATTATAGTTTGATGTTGATTACACATTTTTGGCTATTAGTTCTCACTGGAACTTAAGAAAAAAGAAAAAAAAAAAAGAAAAGAAAGAAAACTGGACGGTGCATGCTCAAAAGCAACAACAGTAGCAGCATGAGGAACTTGTGGCTTGCTAGTGTGAACGTAGGAATTATTGGTGCACCACACCCCTGTTACTTTCTCCACTGTACGCTTAGATACACATACAATACTAAAGTGCACATCCACACATACAAAACACAAGCACCAGGGATTTTTAGCTTACCACTCAGGTTTGATGTCTGTACAGGTGCGGATGTAGTTCTTGGTGGTCAGCACAAACTCGTTGTACAGTACCCATTCAGGCTTGTGGTCCAGCACAGTGGACGGGTGCAGCTGGACCACCTGGTTGTCCTTCACTGTCAAATAGTGCCCTGTACGCTCCAGGTGGGCCACCTGATAACACAACAGCAGCAAATTAACAAATAAATCTCCCGCTCTCATGTATGCGCACACATTTATGCTCTCTCTCTCTCACACACACACACGCAAGCCAATTAAACATTCAGCGAAGAATGTGCAGATTAAACGGGGTGATCCGTCTCAATAAAATCCCACTGCAAACAAAGACGTCGGCGACAGTACACGAAGGCATAAGTTTGTCTTGCCAGTAAAGGTTAATGTTGACAAATATTTTGATATTAATGGAGTAATTTAACTAGTCAGGTCACTTGTTTCAGGCGCCCCTTCTGGAGACAGGCCCATTAAAAATGCCATTTATTTTCCTTCAGCAGGCCAAAAAACTGAATTGATTTCTGATTATATGCTTAAATGGTTACACTTTGAAAGAGAGCTATCCATTACAATGGCAGGCCTGAGTGACTGTGCACTTGTAGCAGGGTTTAAACCTATTCATTATTCAGTAAACTCTAACTCTCTGATTCTAATTCTAAACAGAAAATGAACTTAAAGTATTAACTTAAAGCACAAATTCACAGCGCATTTGACAATGTATAATCAATAATTATCTGCTTATTAACAATAAGCTGTTGAGTCGATTCATGCAGGACCGTTTGTCTATGACATGGCAACTCAAACATCCCTTTTGGCATGAATTAATTAATTATGATCTGCAACGAGACCCATAATGTAACAACCAAATTCTTTTCAATATTATTCAAATAGTCATAGAAACAGGTCTTCTTTTTGGAGAAGTGTTTAACAGAAAGTAATCAGCAATCAGCCCCAATTTAACACAGATAACGCAACACTAGCCTCCACTACCTATTATAAGCTTATGAACATCCACACACACCTGCATGAAGAAGCCGGTGACCAGCGCGCGGCGGATATTGATGTAGTAATCACGACTGGTAAACTCGGTGCTACGCCGTGGCAGGTTGAAACGGTCCATGATGCGTGAGAGCTGCTGCCGCACGTTATCTGCTGACATCAGCGAGCGGTAGTTCACAAAGTTATCATAGCACCATTGCACTGACTCATGGTCTGGGGAAAAAAAGAAAAAAAAAAAACACACACACAAAAAAAAGACAACAGGAATTTAATTAAGTATTTAATTAAATAAGTACCTCATTCCACAGTGACCTAGAAGATTTGAACAGTCACTGCTGCCATTGTCAAAATGTCAGTGTCAAAACAGTGACATGATGGTTTTTGGAGATATAGCTCTTGGTTGGAGAGCAGCAACTTATCTATTATGCAGACAAAACTAAGAGAACGAAATGACATGGCAGCATATTCAATTGATTCAAATCTACAAAACAGCTCTTTCTCCTTTAGTATTCATTTTACTGTTATTTTAAATCATTATCATAACAGTTATTGTGCAGGTTGTTATATTACTAAAAGTTTCAGTTATGTTTGTGTGGAAAATTGTGTGGTACAATTATGTTTGTGTAGTACATACTCTGTTTGAAGGCGTGGTAAACGTTGAGCAGGGTGAGGTGGTCTCCGTCAATGTGGGCAAACCTCATCTTGGCCTCATCAGCCGCCTTCTTGGCCTCGGTGGGGCGCACAAAGCACTGTGGGACTAAACAAGGTTGGTATGGGCCCCAACATAGCCGCCCATAGGCATGAGTCACGCGTTCAAACAGGACACAAGGCCTAGTTGAGAGGCTAGAGCATGGCACAGGCTATGCTACACGGAGGGGGAGGGAGAGAGAGCACGCGCCACTTCTGGTTGCCTTAATGTGGGACGTTCCAGAGGCTTAGGCTGCAGCACATAAAGCACAGCTTCTTACAAACCTCTCCGGAACCATCCCAATCAGGGCAAGTTAGTCTTTCACCAAAGAGGAGCGCAAAACCGCTCAAACTTGTCCTTTCTCTTCAGTATAATCAGCAAGGCTTAATGTCAAAAAAAAACTTGAATTACTTCTAGAAATCGTCTCAATTTGGATCAAACACTGAATTAATTTCAGACCCAAATAGTGACCATTTATGCAAAATGCAAAATGCATGCAGGATTTACCAAGCAATGAAGCGCTCACCTAAAGCCTTTTTCTGTCTCATTTTCCCTGCTCTCCCCCACCCCTCCACTCAACACACCCTGAAATCATCTCATCAGGAACTGGACACGCTTACCATCTACACACTACAGCAGCAAACGGAATCCACAAATTATTTACAGTGGTTTTCTTTCTCTGCAGATATTAACCACAACTTGTTTATAAAAATGCCTTGTAAGTTAAATGAGTACATTTGCAAGTTGTGCAAATACAGTTGTGCTTTATTTTAGTAGGTTCTTATTCATTCAGGAAGCAAAATATGAGAATCTCCAGAAACTAGCCAAAATATACTAGAGCTCTTCTAAGTCTTTACCAAACATGACACCACAATTTGTCCAAATGGGACAGGTGGAAAACAATGTCCACCAGATCAAACCCACACTGTGCTGAGTGTGTATTACCTGATAACATGGCGGTGATGGAAAGGATCTCATTGGAGCAGTTGTATTCGCAGCTGGCGATGACCATCTTAGCCAGCTGAGGGTCCAGAGGGAACTCTGCCATCATGGAGCCCAGCTCGGTCAGGTCTCCATCATCATTCAGGGCTGCCAGGTAGTTTAACAGCTCCAGAGCACGCATCAGAGTTTCAGGAGCTGGCAAGAATAAAAGTCATAAAATAAAATGTCCTGAAATATCCTGTGGCTATCCAACGACTTAACACAGACAATGGTGATTCAGTTTTTCAGTCTAACACACACCAATACATAGCCACTTAATACTTAGCTAACCTAGCCTTCTATTGCGTCAGATATCAGACAGTTGACAGTGTAGGAACTGTAAACACACCAGACTAAAACTAAATCCTCAAATTATTCCTGTAAATGAACTTCTCAAACAGCTTCTTTTTGTAACCATAACACATTCTTTTGCTCTAAGAAAAGCTAGCTCCTTTATTCTTTCACTGCATTAAAGTGAATGAACTGTCACTGGTCACAGCCACTTCTGTTGTTCCTTCATCCAGGATTACGACTGGTTGTCTGCGATAGACCCTTTGATAAGAGATGTATACGTTTATTTATTATAATACCACAAAATATGTTTTAAAAAAATTAATTATTTACTAATTAATTACTAATAAAAACGGAACTAATTTACATCCAAAATGCCACACAGCAGCTTATAATACTAAGGTATTGTATGACTAGTAACACACCGAACTGAATCTGACATGCAGACTCACACACACAAAACAAAATTCAATTATTGACCTTTAGCTCTAGAGAAGCAGAGCCTAACAATCAGTTGCATATTAAGTGAAAATTGGCAGTGGAAAAAGCAAGGGTCTACATGCAGTCAGTCAGAAAAGATTTATTTCTTAAAAGGCAGCTGATTGTTAGCTATTAAGACTTTCTATTGATCGCTTATACCAAACATTCTTTTTCTTCCTACTCATGGGTGTATCAAGGGTGGAAACCATGGCGTGAAGTTGGGTGAAAAAAAATTTAATCTATACACCATGTACCCTCATCAGCAATAAACTACCAAATGCTATACCACCAGAGGTGCTGATATGCTAACCCAAGGCCAAATCGAAAAGAGAGAAAGGTATATCAAATGTAACGCAGAGCACTCAAAAAATATCACTAGGCAAACAGTTCACAGTGGCGTTATCTAACACTACAAATGCCTCCATTTCCCCAATTTAGCAAACAAAACTTTTGTTCCAGTGGAACAGTACGATATTGTTTACTGAATGAAAAAAAAAAAAAGATGTGGCAGAATTCATACATGAGGTCACTGTTTTTCAATAAGGTTTCAGGGTCAAAACGTGACTGGAAATATTGTATTTACATTCAAACATTTACATTGCCTGAACAAGCATGAAGTTTGAATTTTAGCAGAAGAGCAAAGAGGCAAGAAGCCAGAAAGGCACCATAATGATCATCTAGCAATTTCCTGGTCAAATGTTGTTCTGTTTCTAGAGATATGGGTGCAAAACATTAGAAGGAAAAATTTAAGTAGAATCTCACGTACATGGTTTAGACAGACAGAAATTTAAGTGTAAAAGGAGTTTCTGGCTTGCTTACAGCCCAAGGCAGACTGAGTCACCAAGAACCCTGTGAGATTGATTCAACCCAGACAGAAATGTCCAGTCACCCCAATTTCATGTCCGATTATATCATGAAGAATTAACAGCAGAGCTAGCAGCAAAGCTGTGCCAAGGGGCAACCATCAATGCCTAGTCCAAAGAGTCAAATTCCCTCAGAAAAGTATACCTATATCTGTGGATGTATATTATGCTGTGATGTGATAGAGTGCCCCACATTTCTCATCACTTTCTCTCTGATATGCTTCTACTAGTAGTAAAAGAACATGACACACTTGATAATACATTTAAAACATTCACGCAAATAATGTTTAAATACAAATTTCAAGTCTTGAAGCTACATTTTGATTTGGGAATCCTTGTGTATGGTGCCATTTCCTGTCAGAGCATTTTGGGAGCACAGTTTAGTTGACTGTACATACGCAGCTACCAATTTGCTTCTGCAATACAATTAAACAGGGATGTGATCTCCCTCAATCAGATGATGCAATACACATCTCTATACATAGTATATGATCTCAAAAAGTAGCATATATGATACAAAAACGATACCATATACAAGTAACAGATCAGTATACTTTAATTCACTAACGAATCAATACGATTCAATTCTGGCCCCATCCAATATGATCTGGTTCAGTTACATTTAAGTTTTTCACCACAGAAAAGTCTTTAGAGCAGAGCGCTTTGTGCTTTCTCTGTAACATGAGAGAGTAAAGAGAGAGAGGGGGGAAAAAAAGAGAGACTGCTGAGACTATTGGACTGATTTTCCAATTCTAAATTTACACCCCTTCAATTAAAATGTGAAAGCAGTCTTTGAATTTGTAACAGCATTATTTCAAGAAAGGAAGTGATTTCATTACTTAGATAAACTGTACTACTATTCAGTAAGCATTCCTGTTCGTGAAATGTTTTACGTACCTGGTGGGTCCATGAAGTCAAAATGCACCAGGTCATCAATACCCAGCTTCTTCAGCTGTAACACTACAGAGCCGAGGTTTGATCTGAGAATCTCTGGGTACGTGTTATCCTTTTCCGAACAGGGAGTGAAAAAAAGAGAGAGAGAGAGAGAGAAAAGACAGTAAAAAGAGAATGAATTAGTCAGGGTCTCCCATCAGGCACTAACACGTTCTCATGTGTCAAGAGAGCCGAGACCGGCGCGTTTGAGGAGCTATTTAACATGTTTTAAAATTCACTTTGTCGCCCCACGCGACGGGGAAGAATTACCCTGTTTAAGAGGAAGACTGTTCACTTGGCCATTTGTCAGGACATCTTATTTTCAGTATGGCTAGTTATCAATTTAGGGAGGGGGGGAAAAAAAAAAAAAAAAAAAGGAATAAAGCCATCTGGCAAGACTAAAGACTTAGTCAGACAGCAAAGTAGTGATAATGACATAATGGTCTCCTTCACTGCATGTTCAAGATCTTCCTTTCAGGATACTGTAAATGATAATCATAAATGCTAGCACACTCCATCATTTTACTCAGGTTCACAAAAACTAGGTTGACGATGGCCATTTTGGTTAAAAGGTTAACAATTCCTTCTCAGCCATCTTGTAATTACTACATTCAAATTATTCTGAAAATAAAAGTGCATTTTATAAACAAAAGGCATGGAAGTGCTCATATACTGAAGGTTTGCCGCATCATTAAGAAGGAACAGTTTCAGCACAAGTGAAGGTTTCAGTGTTTAACATGTAAATGACCAGCCTATTGCATGTTATATAAATCAGTGGTCCAGGAAGCACAGCCAAGGGGTTCATGATTTTTTTCTTTTCTTTTTACAGTGTTAGGAATCACAACCCACAATTATCAATGTTATTATATATCTTTTTTTATTAGTTTATAAAATATATTGGTCCTGAGGATGTCTGTGGAATTACAGACAAAGAAGCAATGGCTGCTAGGCTATTTTTCAGTTAAATCTGTTTACGAGCAAACAATTAAACATTATGGTAATATTATTCTTGCAAATGTAATGTTAGCTTTATTTACCTGCATCTCAGTCTTGTACGCCTTTTCTGTGTAAAGGCGGAAACATTTACCCGGTCGCGTACGCCCAGCTCTTCCTGCCCTCTGCTGAGCTGATGCTTTACTGATCGCAGTCACTAGCAGTGACTCCACCCTGATGCGTGGGTTATACACCTGTGCAAGAAGTGCAGAGACAACAAACTGAATATGTGACAGAGACAGCGGCAGAGTCCCAATGCAATCCTTCAAACTGTGACTGGACTATGACAGGCAGCAGAATAACTAACTAGCTTCGCCATCTCTACTGCCACTGGATTTATCTGGGGATTTCACGGGCAGCAGACTCAGATGATGAGGTGACATTAAACAAGGACGATGAAAGTTGAGGGCGGCTAACCTTTTGCTTGGCGAAGCCAGGATCGATTACAAACACCACACCGTCTATGGTCAGCGACGTCTCAGCGATGTTTGTCGACACCACAACCTGTAGGAGTGCAACACAGAACAGAGAGAACAGAGCTCTGAGCAAAATTTGCTAAATGCTTTCTGGGATGTAGCAGCTCACTGCTGCAGCATTAACTGCACCAAATCTCAAAATTACACACTTCACTTTGTATTGCTGAAAAATGCTCAGTAGTCATTACTTTTCTTTAAACAGTGTTCTATATTTATAAACTAAAACTACCTCTAAAATATCAACTTCAACATATATAATCACTTAAATACAACTATTGGAAATTTTAAAAATATATTAGCGCTTGAATATCATTTAATACACGGTCAGTTTCCTCAGAACTTCATAAAAACACACAGAAGAAAGTTCAATCTAAAGGATTAGATAAAATCACATTGGTATGCCAACATCTAAAAAGATGGCAACACTTTTACCACTGCCAATGTTATAAACGACATTTTTTTTCCATGTATGATGTCAAACTGCCAAGTACTAGCTAACGCCAGATAACGTTTTTCTTTTCAGACATTGCAAAAGCAGGCTGAGGTGGTGTGATGGCCTTCCATGACCTGTCCATACACATTACTACTCCTGTTTTTGGAGAGACAACACATGTCTGAGCACGGCTTGGTGCTCCTTCTCACTGATGCTGCCCACCTCCAACATTTTCAATTATTCATGCCACATCAGAGCTGGTTTATACTTCTGCATTTCAGAATGTTTGTGTGTTTGCATCATGACAGGGAGAGGGAGTTTATCGGTAAGCACAGAGCACAACTTTTTTGATAAGCCCACTTTTGACCCCACCACGGGAAAGTGCAATACCTTTTGAATCATACACATATCATCTCACGCCTGAACTGACAAAAGCGCTTTCTCTACTCATGTTTTCAGTTTCTCAGGGTGGCTCCTGTAAAAAAATGTATCCACTGTAATAAAACTCATGCATCCAGAAGGCTATAAATTAACAGCACAAGCAAGTTTCTGTAAGATTTCTTTTCCTGTATTTCATGTGATGAATTATGAATAAATTCATGAATTTATTTACAGAAAGCCACATCATAATATTGTGGCATCTGTGAAAATAAAATGTAAGGCTTTATAACAGCTGTAGTTCTCATTATAAAACCTGATTTAATCGGCCTGCAGGATCGTGCACTTTACTTTTTTTTTTTTTCTTCTCCTTCTAATGTACTCACAGGAAGGACACAATATAGGTGATGTAAACCATAAAAACTATATTTTGAAATAATTTTAAACCATTCTTTCCATGATAGCTAGAATTGTGGATTTAAACACTAGTGTAACTGCTTCAGAGATGTTTTCAGTGCAAATTGTCTTGGTTTCTATTTGGTAATGCAAGTTTTTTTTTTGCACAGTCATCATTACTGTCCCCCCAAAAAAGATAGTAAATCTTATTTCCCATCGTGAAGCATGGCATGCTCTCCTTTATTATTTTTTGACATTTCGCATTTTTAAAACGCTGCGCTTCCTGTGAATTCCATTTTCGTACATGAACACTGCCCCCTTGTGTACACCTTGTTATGTTCAAAAAATGATGGCAGACGTTGATGCAAGCATCCACATGATGCCCTGATGTGCGTGCCGATACCAAGTCACAGAAGTATAAACCAGGCCTCACTCACATTTATTCAATCAAGTGCTTGGTTTAAGAGTACAAGTGGCCCCTGCGTGCAATATAGCAACATACCGGGCTGGAGACTGCTGGCATCTTTAATATGGCGAGACAACAAAGCATCTGTTCACAACGAGAAAGAAAGCCCTGAGAAGAAGCTGGCAGTAGCAGGGATTCGAGATATAAATTGCTTCAGAGAAGCCTGGCACATTGGACAAACAAAGTAACACAGAGGTAGATGATTCATGCACACTGAGGTGTTCACAGCACGCACATCACAATGTGGCGCAAAACAGAAAAGGCCAAATTAAAATCTGTCACACAGGGGGAAGGCTCCTAAACTTCACAAAGTTAGATCCCTAATTAAATGAAAATATAAAAATATTCCTTATGAGGATGCTGAAAGATGTTTTGAGGCCAAAAGGCAAATCCTAATTCAAAGCTAAAACAGCTTCAGCTTTCAAAAAGGAAAAATAACTCAACCTGGAAACTGCAAAACAGAGCTTACAAACAGGGTGGAAAGCTCAAGGGATTAGCTGTCAGATTTACACCCAGCCGATCAAAGTAATAAAGGCAGCTGCAACATTTATTTTCTTCTCATATTTAATAGAGAGCAAACATATACACTGAAAACAGCAAATAAGGGGCCAGGAAGAGTGTCTGGGGGCAGTGAAGTTAAGATTCCTGCACTTTTAGATCGTTCTATGTTACTGAAGCAGGGCTGTCCATGAGGAATGGCAGCTGAATCAGGGCAGAGAAATCAAATGAGTCACATCACCCTGTGGGTCTCTCCATCAGCATTTATACAAATGTTAGGAGGAACAAGAGGTGTGTACAGGAGGGAAAGGGAGAGAAAGAGAACAGCAGCTCCTTGCACGCAAGCTTGTCCTGCTGGTAGATGTTCCCGTTCCGTAAGAGCGCTGATGCATTTCAGGCTGCACTGGATTCGTTATGCAGAACTTTCTTATTAGAACACTGAAGAACTGCTAATCTGACCTCCTCTGCCAAAACCAGTGCAGCCCTGACATTGTTTTCATTGGCTGAGTTAATGATCTGGCCAAACAATTAATGATCTATGCAATAATAATAATTAATTGCAATTAATGATCTGGTTAAATAAATTTTCATAAAGATTTGCTGACTGGAGGACAGAGCGATGACCAAAACCAACAAAGCACGCTCAGAACTGTCCAAAGAAGCATTGCCTTAGTTTGACAGAAGAAAGCCTCATCTACCTTAAGATATTCTAGAGAGATAGACATGGAGATTATATAAAGGTGGATGCATCGGCATAAATTGCATATCAAAGGCAGCTGCATTATTACACACCCTGATTCACAATCCTTGACCCATAGGGTGTAGAGAAATTGCATCTTCATGGATTCAATGATCCACATACAAAAGGTCTGGAACAAATGCGGCTGAGGCTGAGCGCATAAGGCCAAGATGTGCGATATCTTACTTGAGTGGCTTCAATCTAAATGTTCCAAAATTCTCCAGATCAGCTCCTCTGCCCTATCCAACCCGCCATCAATCTTCAAAAAAAGTACTTTAAAACAAATTACTTTGGCAACCTTTTGTGTCTTTTCATCCTACAGCCAAGATACCAAAAGGTTATGAAAACTGGAATACAGAGCAAAAACTAAACTGAACTAAAATTAAAAATAGACTAATAAGCTAAAACGCATCAGAGAAAACTGTTTTGTAGACAGTCAGACAACAAGCTATAAAGTTTCATACTGGATTCAAAAAAGGCTGGAAAAAGCACATATGAGACATCGTGTTTTCTGACAGACATTTAAATCGGCCAACTTGATATCTATCATGATAGCTGGAATCTATCATGATAGCTGGAATCTATCATGATAGCTGGAATCTATCAGCGATTCCCGATACTATGGTCAATCATCTCAAGCCTACTGAACATCCCAGTCCAGATTTAGTCCCCTCTTCATTGCTATAACAGCTGCTACTCTTCTGGGAAGGATTTCCACTAGATTTTTGCTCATTCATCCACGAGATCATTAGTAAAGTTGGGCACTGATGTTGGCTAAGAAAGCCTGGCATGCAGTTGGTGTTCCAATTCATCCCAAAGGTGTTCAGTGGGGTTGAGGTCAGGGCTTCTTCCACACCAACCTTGATAAACCATGTCTTTATGGAGCTCGCTTTGTACACAGGGGCATTGTCATGCTGGAATATGTTTGGGCCTCTTAGTTCCAGTGAAGTGAAATTGTAATGCTACAGCATAGAAAGTCATTCTATACAACTGCGTGCTTCCAACTTTGTGGCAACAGTTTGGGGAAGGACCACTTGTGGGTATATGGTATGGTCACGTGTCCACATACTTTTGGCCATATAGTGCACATGGAAGCATTCAATCAGTCGCATTGACTTGTTACGTTTATGAAGCCAGGAACAGTCGTTTGGCACCGAACTGTCTGTCCCAGAACTGAACTAAGCAGACTTTTCATCAGTAATATCATTAGGGTGTCATAGGGGCGTGTTACTTCTGGGTTATTAGCCAGTAAGAGAGGCAGAGACATGGTTTAATTCAAGCCATCCTTCACTGACATCACCAGGGAAAAGTGCTATACTGACAAATTAAACCCAATTTAAATTTGAGAATGTGTGCCTCACATTGGGCTGAACAGCATGGCTACAATGAGGGAAAAAGTGGAGTGTGGAGTTGACAAATAACCTACGTAAAAAAATATAAATAAACAAATAAGTCGCATGTATGACAAGCACTCATGTCTCTGTCCTTTTATTCCCCAAATGCACTTCAACCAATGACATTTCCACAAACCCCTGCATATAATCCTCCTGGTGCTGATCTGCACAAATTTAGACTGCTTTCAAAAGGAATTGCACACCAGGCCCAAAAAAATCTGTTGCATTTGGAACAGAACTGTTCACTAGGCTCCTTCACAGGTGCTCCACAGACAACATCCACACACTGTCTCCAACTATCACCAAAGGGGGCTGATTTGCATTGTGGGCAACGTATGCCAGAGGGTCTGACAAGATGACATTTTAACAAGGTAATTTGAGCTCATCTCTATGCAACCAGGGACAGACGAGGTAGGATGCAGGAAAATAATACCTGAATGCCACAAGGCTAGTCAGACACCTTCAAGAAATCACCAGGGCGTGGGTGGAACTGCTGTCATCTCAAAGCCTGAGTCTGGGTTTATGGGCCAAGGAAGGGACCGTTTATGACTGAGCCAATTTACGACACTGCCGGCATCCCTGTTCTGCCAAATGCTTCATCAACAAGAGCCCTTCCTCCTTTTCTTCCCATATTCCAGTCAAGATGGAGTGGCTTTGCATCCCAGGAGGGCCAATGCAGTGATACGAGCGTCGGTGTATCCATGTCGCTGTTTCGTGTCAACATTTCTTTGAACAGCCTAAGCAAACACCGGGTAATGTTTGAACTTTTAACGCAGTCAGAACCCTGGCTTAGGGGCAATCAAACTAGTGCAAATTTCTGCACCTCTGTAAACATGGACGTGGCTGGGGGAGATGAAAAGATGACATGAAGCAAAGAGCAGGAAGGAGAGAGAGACAGAGAGCGAGCAAGCGAAAGCGAGAGAGAGAGAGGTGCCGAGGTAGCAGATTGATTCAGTATACACATCCAAAGGATGCCGTGGAAGACAGAATTGAAGGCACGGCTAACGATACAGCAGAGGCAGAGTGGAAAGAATTAAAACAAACAAGTAGCAGTTCAATTAGTCTCAATAAAATCAACAATATCTAGTGGGATGAAATGCCTGCAAAGGTATGGGTGAGAGCAATAGGATAATTTGGCATTCTAACAGATCATAGCTACTAGAAGTAACAAGGTACAGGAAGAGTCTGAAATTACAAGCATACACTCAAACAAAGAAGGTAAATCCTGTCCATTTTATCATGAAAAACAGAGATGTCAGGGATGGATATGAGCCAAAGCAGCATGACGGAGGTCATTTTGTAAGGGCTGAAACCTATCGACGGTGAGATCCAGGGGCTAAGACTGCATGAGTAATACTCGGCTATTTTAGAGAAGAGAATCACATGCTGACAAAAACAACATATGCTGTGAGTCAATGCTGCACCAAAGCTTGGGGCAAGGACGGGACTTTAACGACGTCCTAGCACCACTCAGTGCTCTGTGAGTTTCTTATGCATCAACCAACCGTTTCCATTCTCTCCATCTCGCTCTTATTCATAATGAATGATTGATTGAGAAGAAAATTTACCTTTCTACCAATGGCTCCGTTAGGCTTGCGAGGTGGCGGAGGCTCGAAGATCCTCTGCTGCTGCTGTGGTGGTAGTGTGGAGTAGAGGGGGATGATTTTGATGTCGCCCACTTCGGGGCCCAGATCGTCGATTTCCCGTTTGATCCGCTTGCAGGCTTCATCGATTTCCTGAAAGGTAAAGTAGGAATGCGACTCAACAAGTGATACATTAATGCCACATTCACATTAACACAACAACAGTAAATGTTGATTGCAGAGCAACAACATTCTACCTTTAGAAATAAAGCAGAATCATGTATTCATTTTTTTAAAGTTTTGTTTGGCCAAGTAGCATACCCCAGCAGCTGATTTTTGTTTTGTTTTTTTAAACTCCTATTGACCTCAGTTTTCCCATTGAAAATCACATTAACTTGTCCTGGAACACATTCACACGGGCATAAAACACAAACAGTAGTGGGGCTTCAGTGCGTTAGATCAAGTATACTTTGTGAGCCAGTTGTGACATGGCTGAGAAAATTAAACCTGGAGTGCATGCTGCTTGGATGAACTTCCTGTGGCTCTGCTGTCTAAAGCAACAGTCACAAGGACACACACACACACACAGGGTTCATTATTCCAGATGGTAATGTAGTAAGGGTAATGTGAAATGAGAAAGCTGCACTAGTGCATAAACAGAAGCAAGTCACAAAGGATTGGTTAAGTGAGGGCAAACATTGCAGACATAGTGGGCTCACACACAAAAGGGGCCTCGAGGAACTGGCAAAATCTGACAGCTAACACTAAGATTAACAAACACAACTGAGGTATCCAACCGTGAAATGGTTCTAAAATATATTTTCATGGACTAAACAAGTGGATAGACAATGAGCACTATGCTGCCTGTAATGCAAACTTCCTGGTGAGAAACCTGCAATTTCAAACCATCAAGCAGATTACCATTATAACAGTTTGAAAGCAATTCATCATATGCATTAGCAGTCAGGGGGTCTACTCAGGTAAGAGTTAGTTTAGACATAAAATAAAGATCACACCTTATAAGGCACTCAGATGCAGTGTTCATTCTCACTGGAACATTACAGATTTAAAAAAAAAAAAAAAAAAAAAAAAAAAAAAAAGCACTACCTATACACTAGCACCATCCTGAGGCTAAAGCATGCATTTACAACTCTGCAAAGAAAGAGCTGACCACGTGCCTGATCTGTAGCCAAACACATAGCATGATCTCTTCTACCACACAAGGAGAGCAGATTAATAACGCTGCAGCAACCTCCACTAATCTATATTTTCCAAGACTGATCAAAGAGACTGATTGTGAGGTCCAAGGAGGGCCCATGGATTCATTTCTACTACAGAGTAAAAAAGCTGGCAATTATTATTCAGCCCAGGTTGGCTCTAGCATTAGTGTTATACCAAATATACGAGCACAGCTTTGGGGCCATGTGGTAGTCCTAGCACACACAGATTTACTCCCAAGGGTACAATGTGTGTGTAAATAGTGCTGGTGGCCATGTGCCTTTTAATCAAAGCCTTTCCATGGCAGCTCGAGACAGAGTAAATGTGAATTGATTGATCAAATTAGCTGAAGTATTAATAGACCATTAGCTCTGGGGATGCAGCAGCTGTCAGAAGGACTGGCACCAAGGGAGACGAAAGGGAGGCTGTGCCCGACAAGAGCAACTGCACCTGGGACACACCACCAACACTAGCCTACTGACTCTACTATTCTGTATAAACATTCTTGAAACACTCTTTTTAATCCACCCACTGGAGATGCAAATTAGTTCGAACAGATGCAAGCTGGCTTGGGACTAATTCGAGCCACTGCAGTTGTACAAATAACAGATTTTCATCTGTAGAAGCTTGTTTAAGATAGAGAAAATACCAAGTATCCATTTCTGCATGAAACTGCAATCCTTCATTAAGGAAAAAAAGAAAGGAAATAAAATTTTATAAAATCTAAATGAATTAAAGTGCAAAAAAAAAAAAAAATACACATAAAAATCTGCAATTGCAAAGAACTCTCTCAATATTTCTAATTAGAATCCTGTCACAATGTCACAGCCAATTTACCAATTATCAGATAACAGTTTAAGAGATATTCATCAACCTTGCTATTTTAAAAAATATTAAGGGATGTTTGTGATGTAAGGCTGTTATATGACTACTGTCAATATGAAATGGAACATCTGTCCTTTCTGTTCAAACTATTAATATTTTATTTTGGTGTTTTTATCTGGTTTCATGTTAATCCAATATGGACATATGTACTCTCAAAATAAAGCTCTGCACTTTCAAATTAGTCATCATTTGAGCAAATCTGAGTGCAAGGACTACCACACAGCCCCAAAGTTGTACTTGAAATGACATGAATTGACATGAAGGTTATGGATAGATATATTGAAGCTATGCTCAGAGGCAGGAAAAAACACACTGATGGGGTATAAATCTTTTGATGGATTTATTCAATGAACTAAACGAATGAAAACTGTTGCCTGTCCAAATACTTATGGACTACATTATACATAAAACACGCGCACACACACACACACACACAGACAGACAACTGCAACAGGACACTGCTGACCCATCATCTGTGACCATATTTATCATTCTGGCTGGGCATCTAACTCCCCATTCCAGTTGGGTGAGCACCAGTTGCAAGAAAGGAAAAATAACAAATGACTTAATTTCAGGCCTGAATTTGGGTCACACACTGCCATCACACACAGGCTCTTTACCCAAGCACCAAGGCCAGCTGCGTCCATGTCCCATATCAATCTCAGCACTGATCTCAGCTCTGTGCTGACAGGATAGAGATGTATTTGCAAAATTTATATGTATATCTTTTTAATCCTCATTTAAAAAGCAGTTTGTTTACACACATCTGTCACAGCTATTTCTATAAATATCCTAATTCTTAACGGATGGGCTTATACAGGCTCATCAGTAGAGAACTTGATTTTACAGGCACGGACAGACAGCCAAAATGTATTTTTTGCGGCGTGAATCACAACGTTGAAACGCCCCTGGATGGTGCATATCTCGCACTTTATTAGCTGAGGTTTCAGTCTGTGATTTCACTGACTCACTGTTTGTGTGGCGTGCACAAGCTGCACAGTGCGAGAGGCGACCATTTTATTTAAATCATTACGCATCGCTTCTAGCACCTGTTTTTCTCCTTATACCAGCTGGGCAGTTTCAAAATGCAAACATACGACCAGATCCACAGCATTGTCTCCAGACTGAAAGGGCCTTACCTCCTGTCCAGTGAGGAAAAGTAGCACGTCTCCCTCGTCCTCCTCACACATATGGATCTGGATGACTGTCCTGATGGCTGCCTCCAGGTAGTCACGCTCGGGCTCTGGTGTGTAGAAGATCTCTACAGGATGCGTTCTGCCGGGGATGGTGAGCAAGGGGCAGCTGTCGAAGTACACCTGGAACTTTCCGGCATCCAAGGTGGCGCTCATGACAATAACCTGAGGCAAAGAGAATAGAAAGTTATCACCGGTTCATTGGTTACTGATGGGAAAAGATTAAGATTAAAGACAAGATTAAAAAATTTGCAGTCACCTTTAAAGAAAAATCTCAAAGCTAGAGTTAGGTCAGGGAGGATGAGGTTTACGAACAACCCAAAACTTTCTTAGCTGTAATGTTTCACTAAAGAGTAAGCCACTAAGTCCCACTTTAAGTAGCCGATACGGTACAATGCACTGGGCTATACCTTCTGCATGCTGCCGCTTGGTCAAGGTCCAATCTTCCCTGAAGGCCTTTCTATCTAAAGCTTAACTCCCCTTTCACATACAACGCTGCAAAGTCCACCTCAGTGCCTTTCTGCACCACAAGACATCATAATTGCTCTTAACCGAGGAACATTTAACTTCAGATTTATATGAGTAGATGAAGACCAGAGTTCATTTGGAGTCACGCAGAGCTCATTTAACACTTCCTGAACAAATGTAGAACCTTTGATTTGATCCTGACAACAAGCAGTCATTACCCATCTGCTTTATGAGAACTGCGTTTGGCACACTGTGGCCATAAAAGGCGACATGCTTCTGCTCCCTCAGGGTTGATTGCCTTAAAATGGGGTGACCAGAGGGCAGAATAAGCTCTGCTGAAAAATCTGACTGGCCTTTCGCATTTCTGAGAGTAATGGCTGCATTAGTCTGAGAACAAACAACCACACAGCTGTCAGGCTTTCAGCAGTAGAGAAGCTTCATTAGTGAGTGCCAGCCAAAGTTAAAAGAGATCATTTAAACCCCAATACAGAAGCAGCAAGGTGGGAGGTTATGCCCACAAGATCATCACAATTAAAAGATTTTTTTTTTTGGATCAAGCTTTGTTTACACACAACTAAAAACTTTCTCAGCCATCATGCATCAGTAAAAGAAATGGACTGATTTGCCCTTTTGGATCCACTCTGAATAAATAAGATTTAGAGAGTAAATCTAAATCATAAATTCTCTTAATTAATGAACATTCAGTGTGTGCCTTTTTTGTCCATCACACTGAAAATAACAGAATATCTTCTTGAAATCAACTGTTAAAAAGAAAAACAGACACTGGATAAGGTGGTACTACTGCAGATAATGTTCCTGACTGCAGCAGCATCGTGCTGCTCGCCTGTGGAGCGGAACATCAGGAGAATCACATATCATCGCTCAGTTGGTCAAAACAGCTACCAAGGAAATGACTTCTGATGAGGTTCCAGGGTTCAGGTGACAAGATCATATTACAGCATTCCATCCGCAACAGACACTAAGCTGTCACTAAGTGGTCCTGAAAAACATCTGCTTATCTATTTTTTCCAGCTTAAACTGGAACTAAACCGGAGATGGATTGTACAAACCGACAGACCAAACAATGACAGAATGAGTCAGAATTCACACAAACACACCTTTAGGTCTGCTCTCTGGCGAACGACTTCTTTGAGAACACCCATCAGAATATCCGTGGCCAGAGTGCGCTCATGAGCTTCGTCCAGAATGATTACGCCGTATCGCTCGAGCAGTGGGTCATTCATGGCCTCTCGGAGTAGCATACCGTCAGTCATGTACCTATATAAATAAAAAGAGAGCTCTAAGTTTGAATTCTGACATGGCAAAATATGAAGAATGACACTTTTCACCACTCAATAGGTGCTTCATCAGCTCTAATGGTGAAACAAGTCTAATGGCCTTGATGTCATCAGCAGACAGGTTTTAAAAACTGTCTACACCATCTTGAACACACATTTATATTACATACAATTTATAAATGCAAACTTGACATGAATTTTGTGTACCATCATAACCGCATGTACATGATTGTACAGCTCTTTCACTGGTGTGCAGTTCTGTGAGCGTTGCTGTGATTAATGGAAATGATTTATATAAATAAATATTCAAGTCAGTGTTAATGGGGATGAATACTTCTCAATAGTTATGTTCAAAGCCTTTCCAATTTAAAAAAAAAAAAAAAAAAAAAAAGGTGTTGCAGAGCAACTGGCAATAAACACACTGGTGCTTTCACCATCAATAGCTGACTGAGGAGAGCACATGTTTTTTTTTTTAGCACAACAAGGATTTTCATGGCTTATGAGGCATTTCAATTCCAAAGGGCCCTCGTCTTGGCATTGTTTTCTGTACTGCAGCCAACACTGGAGAGAGAATTGTGACTTGGTTATGTGCATAAAAAAAACACGAAAACAATATAGGGATAGAGCAATTTATAGTTACGTCACAGAATAGGCTGAGTGAGATGGAAAAGTCTAAGGGCTGGTTTATATTTAGGCACTCAATTGTATTCGTGTTGTGACACAGAGAGGGGGTTTGGAGCACAGGGGCACACTGACAGACCCCAGAATTCTAACCACTCATGTGGATCCACGGGACTATGCGTCAACCAGCCTTCAGGCAAACACTAATTTGTTGAGGCGGAGATGTGTGTCTATCTGCACACCAGGAAACATGACAAGATGTTGTGATCCTTCTTCCATGATCCTTATAAGACTTTGTGTAATATTGCTCCAAAAATATCAAGTGTAAACAAAAATTTAGGCAATAAAGCGTAAACAATAAGTGTCACATATGACTTTCCATCTTCCAATGACCCCAATTTGTAAGTGCAATACATTAAAAATCTTAAATATCTTGCACCTAAAACTGATTAAAAGCACTTTCTAAAAATATGTGTTTAGCCCTATTCATACTGTTAGCTTCTCAGGGTGGCTTTTGTGAATGATAAAACTCTCACATTCAGACAGTTATAAATTAACAGCAGGAGCATCAGGTTTCTTTTCCTGTGTTTCATGTGTCACATGCCAATATGATCACGTTATTGTATCATGAATTTATTTACAGTAAAACAGATTCATGATAGTGGCACATATGAATATAAAATGCGAGGCTTTATACTGGCTATAGCTATCATAATAAAAGCCAGATTAATCAGTCTGCAGGATTACGCTCTTTACTTTCTTTTTATTTCTAATGCACTCCCAGCACAGACGTAACGTAGCAAATGTTACATTCATGCTTTCTTCTATTATTCCTACAATGAAACACCGAACTCTCCTTTGTTTTCGGCTCCAAGACTTTCTTTGCTTTTTATTTTCTGTAAACACTGGAGTGTTACATACGTCACTGCCTCTTAGACACCTATGCGAGCATCCACACACGACACCCTGACATACTCACAAAAACACTGTTGCAGAAATATACCAAAGCTTAAAATTTTTGTGTATTGTTAAATTCTGCTGTTTGCACATACATGATGGTTTAAAAGGGAAAATTCATGAAGTTTTATACAGGCCTCAAAATGAAGACAAAGAATACCGGTACAAGTCACAAATCCATGCAGGACGTATTCCACATGTACTCTAATAAGCTGCCAATGTTCATTAATTTCCTGTTCAGGCTTTTAATTTATGAACTCACTTGAGGATAGTTTTTGCCGAGCTGCAGTCCTCGAATCTGATAGAGTAGCCAACTTCCTGTCCCAGCATGACATCCATCTCATCTGCCACTCGCTGTGCCACACTCATGGCTGCCACTCTGCGGGGCTGGGTACAGGCTACTCCACGCTTCGGCCCCGGCAGGGAGCGCACCATATCCACACACCACTGAGGGATCTATAGAGATGAAAAAAAAAACTCAATTTATAAAGTTACAGATAATATTAGGCTGTGACCAACATATCACTCAGCCCATAATAGCAGCCTAAATTATGGTTCTACTTATTAGTATAAGCAAAAATGACACAGATAAAGCAAGGTTTCTTTCAGTACTAAACAGAAAATCAGCGTTCATTAATGTGGTGCCTTTTCTTTTTTTAGAAACTTGCTGCAGGGTGCTAATCACTTTCTTTGTGACTACAGGTCTTCGCTTGACAACTCTCTGACTCATCAACACAGCTGTTTGTCATTTGTATTAACATTACAGGGTCCCTGGTTCAATCCTGAGCTTGGGTTACTGTCTGTAACATTTCACATGTTCTCCCCATGTTTGCGTGGGTTCTCGCTCGTGTCTGCATGGGTTCCCCTCCAGTTTTCCTCCCATGATGGTATGTGAACTAGCCATACTAAAGTTGTGAGTGAGTGTGAATGCTTGAGTGCCCAGAGTTCCCAGGAAATGCTCCAGATCTACCATGACCCTGAGAAGTGGTCACTGAAGATGAATAAACGAATTAATGAATGTGCTGGCTCTACTCTGACACCATATGCACTAGACTAGAATACATATTTTAAACTCAATATGTGGTCAATCAGTTTTGAGCATCTCTTCTCAGAAACCACACGTCAATTAGATATAAACATAACATCCCAGCGATATGAGTAACTATGTTATTTACTTGTGTTAAACGTATTTTTAAGGTTATCGATAAGTGCCTTTTTCACACTTAAAGACTGAGTTTGAGATCTTGGCATATCAGTATACACCAGTTTAATGAAAATTACTGGTCACTGTTATTTTGGAAAATTACAAATTCTAAGTTATGTCTGATGATATTATTGGAAAACACAATCAGTAACAAAAGAAATCATATCTAAGCAACATTTAACTTTTGGAGGAAGTTTATCACACTTGTTTTTTTAATAATTAAAACAAGGTTATACTTAATAGTTTATAATAACTGAAACCCTAAAAACCAACAGAAGTGATATCAGCTAACTGACAGACATAACTTAGCGTAGTCTATGATTCCATTCACAGCCATATATATGTGTATGTATATTCCTTGCGGTGTAACAGACCTGTGTGGTCTTGCCGGAGCCGGTCTCTCCCACCAGCACAAAGCTTTGATTGCGTGTAAGGATCTCATGGAAGCGCTCTTTGTACTCCCAGACAGGAAGCTGCAGCCGTTTCTTGAGGATCTCGTAGTAGCGTGGCGTGTGGGGTAGGTTGGTGAAGGGGTTGATCTGCTGATGAATGGCTGTCTGTTTCAGAGGAAGCATCCCTCCTCCAGACGCTGCGCTCACATTCAGGGCCGAGTTGGGAGCTTTGCTGTCCCTGTCTCGCTCCCTGTCTCTGTCTCTCTCCCTGTCTCTGTCCCGATCTCTGTCACGATCCCGGTCTCGGTCCTTTGACCTTTCATCTCGATCTCTGTCACGGTCTTTTCTGTAGGGGATTGAAGGGATGATTTGAAATTAAAATTGCAAATTCTAACAAGGATATGGCTTTGTATTTCAGTCAGCAATGACATGCAACAGAGTTAAATTTGACCTTCTGACATTGGTGTGGTTCATTACTACACACCAGTCACAATGCATGAATTTTTGAATTCATCATCTGTATAAATACTGCTGAAAACATCACTAAATAACCTGCATCATACAAAATACATAAAACTGTGCTGCTGCTGAGACAGACTTACAGTTTGTTTTCATTCATTTTATATCACAGTGGCCTGAAAATGAGCTGTATATTTATATACAATATATGTAGCAATGTTTCAGTGGCTCATTTCCCCACAGAAAGGTGACTGTCTCTGGTGCAAGTCCTTGTAGTATACACACAGGGGTCACTTTCCTAGATGCACTTAGTACTGGCTAGCTCTTTATTGCGTACAGTTTGATCATGTACAGATATTATTTAGGTGGTGGATCATTCTCATTATAGCAGTGACACTGGCACTGTAGTGGCATGGTTGTGTGTGATGCTGGTACGAGTGTATCAGGTGCAGCAGTGCTGCTGGGCTTCCTAACCCCTCCATTTCACTGCTGCCAACAGTGCTTCTGTGGTCAGACACTGACACTGATATAGGGCTAATTAATTAAGACACAGTGTGAATGGAAAAATAAATCAGCCTTAATTTGATACACACCGTAATAGAGAGCTGACAAATTGCTCAGTGTAACAAATGGGCTACAGTCAGTAACATAACTCCTACAACACGCAGTTATAGCTATGTAGGTGTACCTAATAAATTGGCAACTGAAGCAAATGTATTATGAAGCACAATGGCAGCACACGGTTGAGATTTTCCCCGATAACGTCTGCCACTGAGGACACTTAAGCACATAATATTGCAAATTTTAAATGAGTAATAAATAAATATTGTGCAGCTCTGGTGCCTCAAGCGCTTGTCAACAGTCCGCCATAGTGGACTACACTGACCTCCGCCACTGCCGCAGCTACTAGCAAGCTAGCTACTTAGCCTTAGCACATTCATACTTGGTGAGC
Organism: Pangasianodon hypophthalmus; assembly: GCF_027358585.1. Classification (NCBI taxonomy): domain Eukaryota; kingdom Metazoa; phylum Chordata; class Actinopteri; order Siluriformes; family Pangasiidae; genus Pangasianodon; species Pangasianodon hypophthalmus. Next base: position 19,535,903 of record NC_069713.1, read on the forward strand.
GAAACCCAATAGTTTTTGGGGTGGCTGCTATTTTCGAAACAAAAATTTTGAAATAATAATGATAAATTATTGTTAGTTAGCTAAAAATAGTATATTAACGGTTACTATCTAGCCAGCTGGCCGTCTTTCAGGAATACCGGGTGGCGGCAAACATGAACGCGTTAGCTAGCTCAGTGTTATTACAAGCGCTAAGCAGTTGTCTTGAATTATTGTTGACAAATTGAATTGCTGTATTGGCTATAAAGCTAACGAGAAAGCTATAAAGCTAATGAACAGTCATTAAAACTGGCTAGAGGGTCCAGGGAATGAAAATAAGCGGGCAGCAACATTCCAGCTAGCACAACTAGCTGGACTCATGTGAGGGCTGAATCCCAAATACCCCCCTCACTCCCTACATAAGGGCACTACATGGAGTATGTAATAACGGCTTCTACACTCTATGCAGTGAAATATACATTCACTGGGGAGTCCATTTGGGATCCAGCCTGCGGCGCTTTGCTAATCATCAGAGCTAATAGCAGTCAGGGAAAACGACCCACGTGTTCTGGCGGCATTCGGCCAATGATAGAAAATGAACTAACCGGCTAATGTCGTCTTAATCTTGATAATCAGAAAAAGATATATTAAAGATTTCGAAAATGGTATTAACAACAGTCAAATTCCGGATTAATTGGGCAGCTACACTGGCTGACTAGCCCGACACAAAGAGCCTGAGCGGCCGGGCCGGACACCGCGCAGCGGACAACAAATGTTCAAATTCACCATACTGCATTAAACCTACCCGTCTGATGATCTCTTTTTGCTCGAAGAATAATCATCTCCTAAATCCAAACGATGTCGTTTAGACATTTTCTAAAACAAATGTTAAGTACTAAAAAAAAGAAAAGAGATCGTGGTCGATTATTCCAAACAAACCCCCTTAGTGCTCAGCACTGTTAAACGACAAGATGGCGACCGGAAGCACTTACCTCATCATTCTTATTTCTGAGAATGAGATACAGGGAAATATTCGACAGGAAGAGACGAACAGAAGTGGATAGAATAGCCCAGTGGCAACAGTTAGTATTGCTGAAAATGTTGCATGAGTTTATTCGCCGTCAGAGCGCTTTGTTGGATTAAGAGCGTAAGTTAGAGCAGCTCTGTTCCTTGTACCGGGAGAGGATGTTGTAGCTTTAGCGCCAAATTCCTGCTGCAGTTCCCACATTGGCCGCTAGGAGCCAATGGTAGGTACCAATAGGTAGTGAGTACAGAGGGTTCATTTGTGAAGAAAACATTCCGTTGAAAGTTCTGTATAAATATATCAGATTTCCTCAGTGAAGGAAAAAAGCAGAGCACTGTATCGACAGCACACTGTAAGTTATTGTGCTGATGTGGTTTATTTTACAAAAAGTCCTAAGCACAAGCCAATCAGAATAACTTCATTATAGGTATGTGTACTTCAAGTTAGATCACAAGTTAGTCACTGTCACTTGGACTCATCACTCCTGAAAACACTCCTCACTCCAGCTGGCATGTTTTTGGCTGTGTGTGAACAGCACCAAGCAGGATAGACTCTTCAGAGGGTGGTGCGATCGGCTGAGCACACCATCCGCACTGAGCTCCCTGACCTGCAGTCTAGAGTAGAGTAGAGAGTACTTTATTGATCCTCAGGGGGAAATCTGGTGTCACAACAGCCACGACACAAGAGCAACAAGGAAGACTAAGACATAACAGTTCACAAGACTTTAACAGTGCACAATAAACTCACAATATACCACAAAAGAGAAGGAATAAAAATATACGTATAAATAGGTACAGCAAGCGGTGCTGGACCAATGGACTCTTCTCTCTGTTGCGGTCAGGGAAGCGCTTGAAGACCAACACAGAGAGAATAAGGAGGAGCTTCTTCCCACAGGCCATTCGGGCCCTCAACATGGACAACGCCTTGGATTTGTTTGCACAAAACCCACACCCCCTAAATTCCTGTTAATATACCAATATTACCCCCATATTTATAAATACTTATCATATAGTTAGCAATTTCATTGCAGTTACCTCAGACTGATGTTGCACAGTGTTGCATTGCACATAAAACTGCCTTTATATTATATTTTTATATTTATAAATTAACTGGCTATACTACAATGTCCCTAGGTGTGAATGAGTATGAACGCACATGGTGCTTTGTGATGGACTGGTGTCCCATCCAGGGTGTATTCCTGCCTCACACCCAGTGTCCCTGGATCCATCATGACCCTGATCAGAATTAACTGGTTACTGAAGATGAGTAAATGAATGAAAAAGTCTTTGGGGTTATGGCTGAAGACAAAGCGGCAGGTAGTGAGTGAGAGAATGGAGGCAAGAAAAATAGAGAAGCTGTAACCTTAAGGAAAAATAATTAACTGATGGATCTGGTAAATGCTCTCCTTTCCTGCTTTTGATGGTAATGAGGTTTTCTGCTAGATAGTAACATAACTAGAGCTCAAGCACCTTCCAAACACCCCTCCCGTCCCAGCATGACCCAACCCTGGTACTTCCCCCAGGTTTACTTCAGGGAAACACTGAACCCTCATATTTAGTGGTGGCTTTATGTGTATGAGGGTGTTGTTGTGTGTTTGTAGTATTACTGATCACTTATTCCAGTCATCTTGTTTTGTTTTGGTACTTTGTATGTGTAAATGTGTTTCTAACTATGAGCATTCACTCCACCCCTTGTGTTTAGATATGTGTATGCGCATTATATCTCTCTTGTGATTCTTGCACTTGTTTGTCTCGCAGCTCTGTATCACCATCGGCTCTTTTAATAGCTAGTTATTTTCTGCCTGTACGTGTACACCACCTTGGATAAAAGTATCTCTACCTGAATAAATATATCTAAATAACTCAGGCCTCTTAACCATACATGAAACAGATATTCTATTAATATTATTTGATTCTTGATTAATATTAACTGATTAATTGATTCTGATTGGTCAGAATGTGTTGATTCGTTTTTCATAACAGCACAATAGGTAGCAGTTTTGGAAAGAATCTCCAGTGTGAGCGCTTGGTAACAGTCAAAGGTAAGACTGTAACTTCCAACATGTTTTCCAACATGGGGGGGGGTAAAAGGACAAGCTGCATTCTTGTCTTATTAACTTATTAACTTCAAGAGAGAGTAAAAAGGGAGGCTGGTGAGGAAACAACTGTTTATTGCTGCTGTAATATATTGCTGCATCACACCCATATGTGATTCTTCCCTAAGCTGTTGCCACAAAGTTGAAAGCACACAACTGTATAGTATGTTTTTGTATTCTGTAGCTTTACAATTTCCCTTCACTGGAACTAAGAGTCACAAACCTGTTCCAGCATGACAGTGCCCCTGTGCACCAAGTGATGTCCATGAAGACATGGTTTGCCAAGGTTGGAGTGGAAGAACTCGAGTGACCTGCACAGAGCCCTGACCTCAACCCCACTGAAGACCTTTGGGTGAACAGGAACACCGACTGCACCCCAGGCCTTTTCACCCAACATCAGTGCCTGACCTCACTAATGCTCTTGTTGCTGTTTGGGTCCTGTTTTAGTCCTGACATTACCGGGTACCACACTCTAAGGAAACATAATCAACCTGTATTCTGTGCATGGCCAGAACCCATTGATCTCTTCCTTCTTTATTTGATTTTCTTTGCCACAAAGAAGTTTTGGAAAAATGAACACTATTATTTGCATAGCAGAAAAAAACACATCTTTTAAATCTTCCCAAGTCCTTTCCCAGCTCTCCTATTATATTAGGATGAATCAGCTAGTGCAGAAGACAATCATTGCCATTGACACAGGTAATTATGCCACCTGGGCATTTCTAACAAGCCACATAACAGCAGCTGGCTCATTGCTTGTAACTAGCAACTAATGGTGATGGGGACGATGAAGTTAATATTACGACAAAGCCTTTGCAATGCTCTAAATATGCAAGACTAATCTAAAATACTGTTTTTTTCTCTACTCTCACTTTCACAGGTAATTAAGTAATAGTTCAGTTGTGTGTGAAATAGGCCTGGCAGCCAGCCCCTATACACACACACACAGAAACCTCAGGCAGCAAAAAATTGTAGCTTGTGCCCAGTAACCTTGGCTCCTTTACTTCAGCTAAATCTATTCACAACAAAACAGTAGTCTCAGATCTGATTCTGAGTCCCAGAGTAATTTAATTACACAGAAAAGACCAGCAGAAACTGAATATTCTAAAACTTGAAACAACAGAGCTAACTATGTACTGCATACCTTGACCGATCCAGTCAATATGAGTTCTACTAAGCATGCTGAATTCTGTACAATTCCACTGTGGAATTAAAGAGTTAAAGTTTATGGCCAGTTACCTGGTTGTATGATAGCCAGCTAGCTAACTTAGATGTCACAAAAAGTAGCTTGCTACAAGGCTTAACAAGAGAGACAATAAGCTCTCAGCACTAGAAATTTCAGATTTAGTCATCACAAATAAATTGTGAATGTTGAAGTAAGTTTCAACCAACTAACTGAGGAAGAGGATGAAAACAGCTAGCTAACATGAGCAAAGTGAGTTATCTAGCTAGTTATTTGATGATTTTTCACAGGAACTATTATGACTCTTTAGACCTCTGAGTTTAAAGAATTGGCTCAGAGAGAGGAAGAATGATTAGGCCAAGGAAAATCAACATTTTTTAATTTGTTTATAAGTCATGTACATTTATTGCTCATAGTATCAACTGGTAAAATTGTGTATTTATATTTTATTTTTCTACATAAGATATATTGCTATAGATTTTCCTATTCCTGTCCTCAACAATCGAAAACTACTCAAAATATTCAATAAATGTAATTTTTCACAATACACAGCAACTCAGGAATTTAGGCAGTGTTTGCCCTCTAAAACTTTCTCTAGCTCTGTGTAACTAAAGGTAATCAATAAAGCAATGTATCACGTCAGTGTGTTCCTGACCAGCAGTGGGGTAGAAAGTCCAAGATTCCACATTTCGTCTGACGACTCTGTTGGAATCAGAACTTACAGAAATGGTAATGTATATTTACTGGAGGATTATTGGGTGTTTGTATGGTGTTTATTGAGTGAATTTGCTATTTCCATATGAGAGTGCACAAATAAATACCATAATGTTGACATTGTTAGAAAAGGTTATACCAGTTAAATGGACTCCAGGCTGTTTTGCAAAACTGGTCATTGGTGGGCCTGATGAAGTAGTGTGCTATAGGTCTAATGTTCTACACCACATGTTGGATAAAAATCTTGTAAGTGAAGATGAATATGCATCACATAATTCCACCCTTGTGCATGTTTCAGATGAAGCTAATCCACAAGGGAAATAATATGTTACCACTGCTTCTGACCTGGGTGATACTTGTGCACACTGGAGAAGGGATTGCATTTAATCATAGCAAAATGTCTGTTGTTGAAGCTCCTATTGAGGTTACCCTCTTCAATGGAACTCTGTTTGCCACCTGTGAACTCAAACCTGACCCCAATCTTCCCACTGGCCAACCTGAAATATATGGACAGGTTCTCTTCAAACAAACCTTCCCAGCAGGCATACTGCAAGTGCTGATCAATGTTCATGGCCTGCCCACTGATGACCAACAGAAACGAGCTATTCACGTCCATCAGTTTGGAGACCTGAGCCAAGGATGCATCACTGCTGGTCCACACTATAATCCCCTGGGAGTGGACCATCCCACACACCCTGGTGATTTTGGCAACTATGTGGCCATCAATGGAGCTATAAGGCAACATCTAAACATGGAAAGGGGCACCTATTTGGAGGTCAGTCGATTTTGGGACGCGCTGTTGTGATCCATGAGAAGGAGGATGATTTAGGGTTAGGGCCAAATGAAGAGAGTAAACGAAGTGGGAATGCAGGAAGAAGGATTGCTGGATGTGTCATTGGCATCTCGCCTCCTAGCCTGTGGGAGAAACTCACCAAGGAGGTGGAAGAGGGGAAGAGTGATAACAGCAAGGCAGAAAATGAAACATAGGAGAGGAAGTGTGAGAGATGGATGAAGGAGACAAATTAGGAGAAGGCATACTACATACTTTTCTGTTTTGAGCATAATGAATACATTCTAATGGTACTTTGCAAACACAGATATCACTATCATGGAGAAGTCATGATAATCTTTATATCTTTTGACTAATGTGAATCATTTGACCATACATAAAAAAAAAAAACAGATCAGGATTTTGGGAAGAGATGATGCCTGAGTATTTCTCCAAAAGTGTTTAAATGTTGATATGACTGTATAAGCCCATTATATAAGAGAGGCTTGCACGCTCAGTAATCCAACTTTGACACATTTTCAGCACAGACATTTCAAAGCATAGCACTTAAAGAATTTCACATCTAATTCATAATACATAATATACAAAAAGACACATTTATAACCAAATAGATACCAACTATCAGTCTTTTCCTTGCTGGTTGTTATAGTAAACATCCCAAAACTCATACATAAAAATATTATGTTTCAATTCATGAGGTTACTACGATAGTGGACATATTTTGTAATATTAAGTAGTACATTTGTGAATTTGTGAATGACACAAGGAGTTTAACAGGAGTGTGTAAGCTATCTAAGAAAATATTAGGTGAAAGTGTGAGCCTGTATGAACGATAAGCCTACAGCAGAGGCCCATGAGATTTATGATGTATCCAGCAACCATGAACCCATACACCACCTCAGTTCTCAGTTTAGAAAAAAATCAAATGGACAATAAATTAAGGCATAAAACTCAATGTTCTGAGTGCTTCTTCATATGGTCTCTTTGGGAACATTTTCCATGTGGGCAGCACAACAACAATACCTGGATCCGATAAATAAGTTAAGGAAGAATGTGAGAAGTCAACATCAATTTTGTGTGTGGCCAGGGTCAAGCTGACTGGACTGGAGTGATCTGCCAATTTGTTCAGTCAAGTAACTTCATTATTTAAACAGTAAAAGTCATGACTGAAACACTTGATTATGGCATATTGTAAATTTATACAATGCATTTAGCTGTATTTCAGACATTCAGACACTACTAGTCAACAGTTTGGACAGACTAGATTGAGTGTATGCTTTTCGCTGTCTTAAAGGCAATTTGGTAAAGACTCGTTTCTAAAACAAATGTAAATAATTAAGTAAATCTATATTAAATTTATTTAGGAATCAAATTGTATTTTTAAAAAGTTTTATGGAACTTAGGAGAAGCAGTCAACAAGTGTCTGCTTATTTGGAAATGTTCCTCATGAGGTCGTTGAGAAGATGCCAAGAGTGTGCAAAGCTTCATCAGGAATACTGTTATGAATTTGAAAAATAAAAGTTTTGATATGTTTAACACTTTTCTTGCTCACTGCACAATTTCATGTGTTACTGTACACTATATGGCCAAAATTTTGTGGACGCCTGACCATCACTCCTGTATCTGGGTCTTCTCCAAACTGTTGCCACAAAGTTGGAGGCACACAATTACACAGAATGTCTGTGTATGCTGTAGCATTACAATTTTACCTTCACTGGAACTAAGAGGCCCAAACCTGTTCCAGCATGACAATGCCCCTGAGCACAAACCGAGCTCCATGAAGACATGGTTTGCCAAGGTTGGTGTGGTGGAACTCGAGTGGCCTGCACAGAGCCCTGATCTCAACCCCACTGAACACCTTTAGGATGAATTGGAATGCAGACTGCACCCCAGGCCTCCTTGCCCAACATCAGTCTCTGACCTCACTAATGTTCTTGTGGCTGAATGGGCAAATCTCCACAGCCATGCTCCAAAATCTAGTGGAAAGCCTTTCTTGGAGAGTGGAGGTTATTACAACAGCAAAGGGGAACTGAAATAGGTTGTTCAAAAAGCAAATATGAATGTGATGCTCAGATGTCTGCAAACGTTTGGCCATATAGTGTACAGTGTCTACTGTATATACAATACATATAGTGGAAATAAGAAATGAAAAAACAAAACAACCTGCCATGAGCAGATGTGTCTGGTAGTGTAAGTGACTATATCACTGGAGGCAGGTTAGCTTTTCCTGAGAGGATAGAGCATGAAGTACTTTTTAGAAATGCTAGAAAAGACACAGATTCACATTTATCCTTTGCCTCTACTAGTGAGCTTCATGCAGGATGCTGTTCATTCATTCATCTTCAGTAAGCCTTTTATCCTGGTTAGGGCTGCTGTGGATCCGCAGCCTACTCCTGGAACACTGGGCATGAGGTGGGAATACACCCTTCAATGGCAGCATGTACACACACATTTACCTACTCCTTCACACTTTTTTGTGAAGTGAGATGAACCCAGAAGGAACACACATGGACACAGGGAGAACATGAGAGAATCCACACAGACAGTATTCTCAGATCAGAATTGAACCCAGTACCCTGAAGCTGTGACGTATCAATGCTACCCACTGCACTACCATCTAAATCAGTGGAAATAAATAAGTGTGTATCATTTCATTTGGCATATGATATGAGAAACATCTTCATGTAGGAGTTAGCAAGATAAGTATATTAATGCATCAAACATCTGTGTTAGACCAAGGCCCTGATTTACTAAGGTCCCAAATAAAGAGTGCAAATTTGGTGTTAAATTTAATAATTTGCATGCATGTGTAGTTGTGGGCATGTCTTTGGTAATATACATATACAGTAACTGCATATATGAAATCACATACAAAGCACTGAGAGGAATCAATATTTAAATTGTGAGGTTTTATTTAAATATTATGTGCTAATTATATGCTAATTGTTCTTTATAGTCATGGTATTCACCATATCTTAAAAAGATAAATTAAAATATGTTTGGATATGTTGAAACACTGTCTGAAATACAGTATGAATGCAAATTATACAAGAAATATATGGTAAAATGATAATTTTCAAGAAGCTAGATGGTATAAAGTACTAGAAGGTACTAGTACTAAGCTAGATAGTATAAAATAAGAGCCTATGTTTGATTCAACTCCAATTAGTGTGAGCTCACATTTGGCCACATTGTCTATTAATTGTATAAGACATTCACACATACATACTCACACATATCTCATGAGACACCTGACACAGATCGAGTGGCCTCATTTTCCTCTTAGCTCTAGAGGCACCCCTTCAAACTCAATCATCTCACACTGAGGGAAGAGCACCAGTACCTGTCAATCAGAGATGCTGTTGGCTCATCGAGTCCTGAACAGTGTGTTGGACTCGGCACAGCTGCACTAGATCAAAGGCCTAGCATTACCAAATATATGGCACGAATTAACCAATTATAGATACAGTATATACTGCACATAAAATCTCTAAATATCGCAAATTTCTTTTTAATATTTAATATTTCTTTTTAATGGATAATGAATGAAAGACCAACGTTTATGTACAGGTGATTGTTATTCACCATTAAGATGCAACACACTGATATTTCTTCCATTTTCAGATTTACATCTTACTTTCCATGATCCTTAACTTGCAAGGACGCTCCTAACTGAAAGCACATTCACAACCCATCTTAGACTCATACCAGCACTCAGATCTGACAGCATCTCCTTACTCCTCTGTGAATAATTGAACAGGGTCTGTGTGCATTCTCCTGAACCAATGTGCTGTTCTTTGTCTAAAACAACCTAAGAGTGAGTTGGGAATATCATCCTTCCTGTGGAGTAGCTGTGGCAGGAGACTGACGATCTGACACTGAGACAGTGGGGGCGTGTGATTGGGACGCTGGGCTGATGTGGGGGATGGAGGGTGTGAAGTGGATTGTCGACTTCAATCGGCATCATATCAGCATCTTGATTTCCCTCTGAGCCTGCTGGAGCCGAGACAAGGCAGAGAAAGGAGTAATGAATTGGGTGGGCTTCTTTTCTGTCATAAATAGTGACTCAGATGATCTGTGGGAGCAATGAAAGGATGACTCAAAGCAGAAACGCCCTCTGTGCCTGCAAACCATTCCAACAAGTTGCTCCCAATTTTTAGAATTCTAACCTCAAATCCATACCTGTAGCTATAACTGTGTGCCTTCTTCATACAATATCATAACACTCATTCCCCTTCACCTTTTAGCATTCAGTGTCATTAGAAATCAAGTAAGATTCATTATTTAATCCTTTTGACATTGATAGTGTTTAGGGTAAAACACTAGCATGAATGTCTGTGATCTTGTCTAAGTATTTGTTCTTTAAGTATAGTGGATATAAAAAAATCTACACACCCCTGTTAAAATGGCAAGTTTTTGCGATGAAAAAAATTAAACTAAGATACATCATGTCAGAACCTTTCCCACCCCCAATGTTAAATTACAATGTATAAAAATTAAGTGAAAAACAATCAAAAACATTTTAGGAAAAATAAAAAAGTTACTATAACCTTGTTGCATACGTGTGCACACCTGTTTATGATTGAACATTCAATCTCATGTTCAAAAGTAATTCTCATACAGCTGTCATCAATGAAATTATTCTGATTAACCCCAAATAAAGACCTGCTCTTTCTGAAGGATTTTCTTGACATCTTCTTGGTTTCATCTGACTGCTGAAGCCATGGTCTGCAAAGAGCTGACAAAGTTTGTACAGGGTCTCACTGTCGAAAGGAAGCGATCAGGAGAGGGATATTAAAACTATTTTCCGAAACATTATATGTACCATGGAACACCGTGAAGGCCATCATCAACAAGTGGAGACAATGGAACACCGCAGTGACATCATCAAGAACAGGAAGTGCCTCAAATATTTACAAAAGTACAAGACAAAAACTTACCAGGGAGGCTGCCAAGAGACTAACGGCAACATTAAAGGAGCTGCAGGAATATCTGACAAATACTGATTATTCTCTGCATGTGACAACAATCTTCTTCATGTCTGGGCTATGAGGTAGGTTGGCTAGGTGGAAGCTCCTTCTCACAAAAAAAATCCAAGCTCAACTAAATCTCTCTAAACTATGTGGCAACATATCTTATGGTCTGATGAGACCAATTCCAAAAGGTATAATAATTCCATAATTCCAAAAGGTATGTTTGATGCAAAAAAGCACATCACCAAAAGTACACCATACCCACGGTGAAGCGTGGTGGCAGCATTATTATTATTATTATTGAAGCATGGTGGTGGCAGCATTATTATTATTATTATTAGGTGCTTTTCTTCAGCCAGAAATGGGGCTTTTATCAAGGTGGCAGGAGTCACTAATAGCTACAAATTCCAGTTGATTTTAGTGCTTCAGGTGCTAAAAGCTTCAGGTGTCTGTTATTAAGCTGAAGATGAAAAGGAATTTTACTTAGCATGACAATGACCCAAAGCATACATCCAAATGAAAAAAAAAATGGCTTAAGCAAAAGAAGATCAATGTTTTTGAATAACCTAGCCAGAGCCCAGACCTGAATACAACTAAAAATCTATGGGGTGACCTGAAGCTGGAGATGCCCTTGCAATTTGTTGGATCTAGAATGTTTTTGCAAGAAAGAGTAGGAAAGTATTGGAAGAGACAAGATGTGCCATGCTGATAGACTCTTACCCAAAAAGACAGAGTTGTGACGGCCTGCATACCTGCCTGCTGTGTTTTTTTTCTTTTTGTGTTTCAGTGGGGCGGAGCTGCAGTCCGAGTGCGGATGGAGGACACCTGGGCCCGGAGTCTTTCCTCATTATAAAACCTTTCCCCTGTTGGGGGGGTGTGTGTGAGGGGAGTTTCTCTCTCCCGCACGGCACCCTTATGTTACTTTTGCTGGCATTTGTGTTCAATTACTATTTCGTTTGTTAAATAAATTTGTTATATTGTGATTAAATCCCTGCTTCCCTCTTTTTTGTCATAATCTCTGAGCCGGGTTATGACAAATGGGGGCTCGTCCGTTTGTTTTTGGGTCGTTTTTGGGCTACGTATTAAGTCGCGCGTTTGCGGGACAATATTTGTGAATGAAGTGTCGCTGGAGTGACGTCACATGTCCGTAGTATTGGACCGCGTGGTGCAGCTGTAGGTTGTTAAGAAAGTTTGCGTGGTGATTGTTTGCGTGAACGTGGTTTTTGACCGATGCGCGTGAAAATCTAGGTGAGTAAGTATTTTAAATTAAATTCGTTTTTTAATAAGGTGCTTCTCTGTGAGGTTTAGTGGCGTTACCCCTTTGGGTTTGGCCTGGTTTGTTTCTGTAGTGTTGTGGTGAAAGTGGACAGAGCAGTTGTCTCGGGGGCACTTCCGTGGTTTTAGGAGAGTCGCCAGTTTCTGGTTGCTTTTCCTTCCCATCGGGTTTTGTGCATAATGGACCCACCATCAGTAGCCGCATGAAGATTAGGGTTGAGTTTATGTAGGTAGTTTAGGGTTGAGGTAGTTAGAGAGGCGCACCTTATTTTGTTTCTTTGTGGTATAGTTTATGTAGTAATTTGATTGCTACTGTTTTTGCTGAGATTTCACGCACACGGTTAAAATGCCTACAGTAGAGGAATTTATAGCGTCTCCGTCGGAAGAATTATTGGATCTCTGCACAAAAGAGCGGCTTCTTTAAATAGCTGAACATTATGATATTGATGTCAGCAATGATATGCTTAAAGAACGACGAAAAGCTATTTTGAGAAGTAACTTAATTGAAAGAAATTTTGGCGGAAAGATCGTCTGTTTCATTACCTTTACTTTCTATGTCGACTTCAGATTTCACATTTGAGCAGCAAAGAGTTACTTACGATGCAAAGTGAACATAAAGTTTAAACTGAAGGCAGAAATGGATAGGGATTTAGCAGTGGAGAAAATCCGACAGGAGACAATGCAGGCTAGGTTCGATTTTGAACATGGACTTGAAACGGATAGAGAAGGTGCCGCAGCTGGGATAGGTGTGTTCAGTCAACTTCTTTTTTAGGACGGGGTAATTCTGGTTTTGATGTTGTAGGAAATCTGCGGCTGGTGCCGAAATTTTGCGAAAAAGATCGAGATTCTTTTTTTTGTACTTTTTGAACGCATTGCCGATGCGTGTAATTGGCCGGATGCGGCCCGCGCATTGATGCTTCAGACTGTATTCCCAGGTAAAGCACAGGACGCTTATTCGTCTTTAACTGTGGAGGATAGTCGGGATTATGCAAACGTGAAGGCAGTAGTGTTAAAAGCCTACGAACGTGTCCCAGAATTTTATAGGCAGCACTTTAGAACCTGGAAGAAAAGCGAAAAGCAGTCATCTTGAGTTTGAGTTTGCGCGGGATTTGCAAACGCATTCTTCACGCTGGTGTTCTGCTGCCGAGGTCAGTGACTTTGACGGGTTGTGCAACTTAACTGTTTTGGAACAATTTAAAAATTCTGTTCCCAATCGTGTTGCGGTTCGTTAGTGAACAAAAAGCGCAGGCAGCAACTAATGTAGCAATGCTTGCAGACGATTGTGTTAACGCACAGACACATTTTTAATCAATAAGTACCAGTCAAGTTACAGTAGGCCAAGTGCCAATGTGTGACGTTTTTGCGCGCCAGAGTGAAGGATTCCCGTCTGAAAATAGAGCTAATGGTTCGCGTGACTCGGATAGATTGTCAACATTGCCATAAACGAGGTCATTGGAAGTCTGACTGTTGTATGCTTAAATCTAAGCCCAAATCTGTTCCAGGTGCTTCGGTTAAAGGTACGGGTTTAGTAGTGCCTGTGCGTTCGTCTGATGCGGGCTCTTCTGTACAAATTAGAAACTCTTGCTCCGCAGTGTTGGAATCTTACCAACCTTTTGGTAAGGGTTTGTGTCTTTAGTAGGCAGTGATACAAAAGTGCCTGTAAAAACTGAGACAAAGGAGCATTCGATTCCTTTATTCTGGCTGATGTGTTGCCCTCCTGGGAGTCTGAATTGGGTAGATTAGTGCCAGTTCGGGGGATGGGGTTGAATGTTTTGCATGTGCCGTTGCATAAATTGATGCTTGACTGTGACTGAGGATGATCACTGATGAGCCCGGGTTAGCCCATTAGCATCGCTAGCCCGTTAGCCCAGCTACCACAAAGTTTGTTTACGTTTCTCACACCGAGTATCTCTGTTGTACTACTGCTATAAAACACTCTGTCGGTTGTGTGTCTGCCTTTGAGTGCAGGTGAGGATACATTCGAGCTGCACTCGGTGGATCTGGAGCTGGAGGCCGCGGAGAAGCAGAGCTGCGACCTACAGGTGAAGCAGGCCCAGCTGCGACGGCGGAAAGCCGCGCTGGAATTGTCCCGGACTGACGCTCACCTGTCCCAGGTAAATTCGGGGCGGGAAACAAACACTCCCACACCCTCAACTCCGCGTACTTCTCCAGGTCCACTGCACCAAGGACGCGGCCCGCCCAGGTTTCGTTCACTCCGGCGCCGGGGTACCACGGAGCCTGGATGCAGCAGCAGTGGAAGACACGAGCCAGGACCTCTCCCCCTCCGCCATCACCCGTTTTCGAGATCTCGACCCAGAACTGCTTCGCTCCCCTTCGCAAGACGGAATGCGACGCGGTGATCATCGGAGACTCCATCGTCCGGCACGTCCGTGCTACCATGGCTAAAGGTAAGGTGCGCACTTGCTGTTTTCCTGGTGCTCATGTTCTCGATGTCGCTGCACAGGTACCTGCGATCCTGATTAAGAACAACATTGGAGCTGTGGTCCTCCATGCTGGCACGAACGACACCAGGCTGAGGCAGACGGAGATCCTGAAGAAGGACTTCAGAAGCCTGGTTGAGAAGGTACACAGCGCCCATGACGAGGATCATCGTGTCAGGACCGCTTCCCGCGTTCCAGCGAGGAATCGAGAGGTTCAGTGGGCTATTTGCTTTGAATGAATGGTTAGTCATGGTGTCAAGACCAGAAATTACCCTTTGTTGATAACTGGAATTTTTTCTGGAAGCGTCCTAGGCTCTACCATACTGATGGCCTGCAGGGTTGGAGCAGCGGTCCTCTCGGACAACATTTCCAGGACACTACGCACCATCTGACTGGTAAGTCATACCTCAGATCACAATTATAATAGCTACTGTTCAACTCACCAGACTGATACAAGTGTACACATAGCTTGTCTTATAGAAACGGTGTCTGTTCCACGAATAGTGAGATCAAATCTAATCACCATTAAACCTGAAAAAGGCCAAATAAGTAAACAAACAATTTCTAAAGTTTGGGCTTCTCAACATTAAGTGCTTTCCATGTAAGAGATCTACTGTTAATGAAGTAGTCTCAGATTATAGTCTTGATGCACTCTGCCTTACTGAAACCTGGCTTAGACCAAATGAATACACTGGTCTGAATGAGTCTACTCCGTCAGCATATTCCTATAAGCATGAGCCCTGTCAGACTGGTCGTGGAGGTGGTGTTGCAACTATATATAACAATTTTCTTACCGTTACTCAGAAAACAGGACCCAGGTTTAACGCATTCGAAGTGCTTGTCCTCAATGTTGCACTCAGACATGCATAAAAATCCCTACTATATCTTGCTCTGGCCACCGTATATAGACCCCCAGGGCCGTACATTGATTTTCTTAGTTTGCACATTTACACTCAGACCTGCTGATTAATTTTGACAAAGTGTTGATTGTAGGAGACTAACATTCATGTTGATGATGCTAATGACGACTTAGGACTGCATTTATGGACTTATTAAATTCATTTGGGGTTAAACAAAACATTACTAGACCAACTCATCGTTTTAATCATACGCTAGATTTAATTATCACGTGGAACAGATGTCACTGATAGATATTCTACCTCAAAGCAGTGATATCACAGACCAACACCTCTTAGTGTACACTCTACCTGTAGAACATATTAGCCATGTCCCTCCACGTTATCAGTTCAGTAGAAATATTCTGACCACTAAAGACAGATTCACATGTTATCTGCCGGATCTGTCTCAACTTCTCACTAGACCCCTAAATGAAGTGACTAACAGCATAGATGAAGTGACTAACTAGATGAAGTGACTAACAGCATAGGCACTATTTTCACCAGCACACTAGACACTGTTGCCCCCATCTGATTAAAAAAAGGTCAGAGATAAAACACCTGCACCATGGTACAATAGTCATTCTCGCGCCCTCAAGAGAGCAACCCGTAACCTCAAGCAAAAGTGTCGAAAATCTAAATTGGAAATTTTTAGAATTGCGTATAAAGACAGTATGTCTAGCTATAGACAGGCTCTAAAAGCTGATGGGGCTAAGCATCTGAGCAAACTGATAACAATAAACCAAAACAATCTCAGATTCTGATTTAGTACAGTGGCTAGACTAACAAAACATCAGATATCTCGAGAGAGTATTCTATTACAGTTTAGTAGTGAGGACTTTATGAACTTCTTCACTGAAAAAATTGATAGTATCAGGAACAAAATACTGGATGTTCAACCTTTTGACAGCATCCTGTGATCTAGGGGAACATTCTTGATTTGGTCATTACTGAGTCTCCCCTTTTAAATGCACCATTTGTGTATGATCTGGGTGTATCTGACCATAAGGTCATCTCCGTCGAGCTGCCATTTCTGTCTTCCCACATCAAGCCCAAACGTGAAATACGTTTCAGAAATCTGAAAAACATTAACACAGAAAACTTGACCTTAAGCCTTCAACATCTTCATTCTGTAAATGTCTCATCAGTCACTGAATCTGTGGAATCTTATAATAAGATACTGAGCAGCATTTTGGATTTTCATGCACCCATCAAAGTTAGGACAATTGCGTTTTCTCGCTCAGCTCCCTGGTTCACAAGTGACCTGCGGAAAATGAAAGCAGCTGGACGTGCCATTGAGCGGCGGTATAATGCTTCTGGACTTACTGTTCACAAGCTGGCCTATCGGGACCACCAAAAAGCTTATTTGAAGTCCATCAAAGAAGCACGGTCACAGTACTATTCAAATATTATTCACAATAGTTCTGCCAATTCCAAACAGTTGTTCTCCACCATAAATCACCTCCTTAAACCTCAAATTGCTCCACTCACAGGAGCTACAGAAGAACAATGCAATGATTTTATGACCTTTTTTTAAAACCAAAATTGACAAAATTCACTCCTTTTTATGTTCCTTCCTCCTTGTCTGCCCCAACTGCTGACCCGCAGTCTGATATTTCGATCCTGCTTTGCTGCTTCCCAGAAGTTACTCAACATGAGGTCGAAGACACCATCAGGGGGATGAGATCCTCCACATGTGCCCTCGACCCTTTTCCTAGACCTCTGCTGAAAGCAAATATTTCTGCCATCAGTCCCCTTATCACCATAATAATAAACCAATCCCTTCAGACTGGCCATGTACCGTCTGCCTTGAAAACGGCCATAATCAGACCATTACTTAAGAAACCCTCAATTGATCCTCAAAGTTTTGCTAACTATAGGCCCATATCCAACCTGCCATTTCTCTCTAAGGTTCTGGAGAAAGTAGTTGCCAGCCACCTTCAAGACCACCTCAAACACAATAACATTTTTGAAAAGTTTCAGTCTGGTTTCCGTTCCGCTCACAGCACAGAAACAGCCTTAGTGAGAGTCACAAATGACCTGCTGATGACAGCTGATGCTGGTTCACCATCACTTCTTGTCCTTTTGGATCCTTCTGCAGCGTTCGACACCATTGATCACGGTATATTTCTCAACAGGCTACACCACTCCGTTGGACTTAATAACACCGCCTTGCGTTGGTTCGAGTCATACCTTGCAGACAGATCTGAATTTGTGGCCATGGGAAGCTCAAGGTCCCGCCTGTCTGGAGGAGATAAGGGCTCACTGCCTGTCTGGAGGAGATAAGGGCTTGGATGAATCATAACTTTCTCCAGTTGAACAGCTCAAAAACAGAAGCCATCCTCATTGGTTCCCCTCATCAGATCAGAACATCTACCATAACTTGTATTACATTCTCTGGCCAGGACATCCCCCTATCACCATTAGTTACAAATCTTGGTGTTAGGTTTGACCCTCATTTAACCTTTGAGGCTCACATTAAACATCTTTGCAAAACATCATTTCATCACCTCAGGAATATAGCCAGACTCCGTCCTATACTCTCCCTACATGATGCTGAGAAACTCGTCCACGCCTTTGTCTCCTCCAGACTGGACTACTGCAACTCTCTTCTTATCGGGATCCCTAGCAAGAGCATCCAGAAACTCCAGCACATACAGAATAGTGCCGCTAGGATCCTGATGAGAGTGCGTAAATACGAACACATCACACCAATTCTTCAATCATTACACTGGCTTCCCATTTCCGCCCAGATTGAATACAAGGTCTCCCTCCTCACACATCAGTGCATCTATGGCAACGCCCCCACTTACCTTAAAGAACTCTTCACCCCACAGATTTCAGCACATCCCCTCCGCTCCACAAACACTCATCTCCTCCCCCCTAGGACTAATACCCGCACCATTGGGGATCGAGCCTTTTGCGCCGCTGCTCCTCGCCTGTGGAACGCCCTCCCTGAACATCTGAGGGCTCCACAAATGACTGATGGTTTTAAAAGGGGTTTAAAAACATACCTTTTTAAAAAGTGTTTTAATATAGTTTAAATTTCTGTGCTAATCTCAGTTGGCAGCTGGTTTTAATTGCTGTTTTTTTGTAGCACTGAGATTTTCTTTAAAATGTAAAGTGCTTTATAAATAAAATGTATTATTATTATCTAGTCCAGCCTAAAGCTCCACATTTAGTGCTAAAATGCTTTACAGGTATAGGACAGGAAGAGCTTTATAAACTTATCACCATGGCTAAATCAACATGTTTGTCAGACCCAATCCCAACTAGATTGCTGAAAGAAGTGATACATACAGATGGAGAGCCTCTTCTCAACATTATTAATTTCTCATTATATTTAGGTCACGTCCCAAAACCTCTCAAGTTAGCAGTTATTAAGCCTCTTCTTAAGAAACCTAAACTAGACCCTAATGAATTATCAAATTACAGACAAATTTCAAACCTTCCATTTATATCTAAAATATTAGAAAAGGTTGTCTGCTCAATTATGCTCCTTTTTACAGGAAAACAATATCCTTGAAGAATTTGTCAGGTTTCAGGCCCCATCATAGCACAAACTGCGCTAGTAAAAATCACAAATGACCTGTTTTTAGCTTTGGACCAAGGCTGCATCTCAATATTAGTCTTACTTGATTTTAGTGCTGCATTCAACACTATAGATCATAACATTCTCGTAGATCGCTTACAAAATCACATGGGTATTCAGGGACGGGCATTAAAATGGTTTAGATCCTACCTGTCTGATCGATACCATTTTGTAGATTTAAGTGGAGAACTATCCAGTGTAATGCCAGTGAAATATGGGGTTCCACAAGGATCAGTTTTAGGACCTCTGCTGTTCTCAATTTACATGCTTCCCTTGGGTAACATCATTAGAAGACATGGGATTAGTTTCCATTGTTATGCTGACGATACCCAGTTATACATCTCATCAAAACCAAAATAGTCTAGATTAACTGAGTGTTAAAGATAGAAGATTGGATGACTGAATTTTCTATTACTAAATCCTGATAAGACAGATTACTTATTGGTCCAAAAACCAGTACACAAGCTCTCACAATTCAACTTGCATTTAGAAGGATGTATTACTACTAGCTTGACAGTGAAAGACCTGGGTCTAATATTAGACAGCAGCTTGTCTTTTGAAAATCATATTTCCAATATTAAAACAGCCTTCTTCCACCTTAGAAACCTTGCCAAGCTTAGGAACATTTTATCTGTATCAGATGCAGAAAAGCTAGTTCATGCATTCATGACCTCCAGACTGGACTATTGTAATGCATTGCTAGGTGGTTGTCCTGCATCTTCAGTAAACAAGCTACAGTTAGTCCAGAATGCAGCTGCCGGAGTTCTTACTAGGTCAATAAAAGATGATCACACAACCTCAATATTATCCCTGCACTGGCTACCTGTTAAGTTTAGAACTGATTACAAACTAGCACTACTTGTGTACAAGGCTCTAAATGGTTTAGCTCCCACGTATCTAGCCAGTCTTCTAACACGTCACAATCCACCATGCTCCTTAAGATCTCAAAACTCCAGACTTCTGGTAGTTCCCGGAATATCAAAGTCTACAAAAGGGGGTAGAGTGTTTTCGTATTTACCTCCTAAACTTTGGAATAGCCTTCCTGACAGTGTTCGGGGCTCAGACACAGTCTCCCAGTTCAAATGTAGATTAGACATATATCTTTAGCCAGGCATACACTAAATACATACCATAACCTTGTACTTCAGTACATCTGATTAATTGCACCTTATGATCTAGTGCTTGCTAATATTATGAACAGCAGCTATGCTAATTCCTTTCCACTTATTTCCCTTCTACCCATCCCAAGGCACATAGAGATTGTGCCAGCTCCGGTAGACAGAGGCCAACCCTACAAGGATCCTGAGGCACCCAGAGATGGACCAGCTCCAGCTGGTTTCTGCTTCATGAGGACTTGGGTATTCAAAGCAACGCTGCCAACCCTATGTGGACTTTGAGGAAGACAACAACCTCCAAATTAATATACACACACAAATCTACATGACTATACATAAATGCAGAAAGGGTATTGTTCATATCACACTCCAGTGTCACCCAAATGAGGATGGGTTCCCTTTTGAGTCTGGTTCCTCTCAAGGTTTCTTCCTCATCTAAGGGAGTTTTTCCTTGCCACAGTCGCCTCAGGCTTACTCACTAGGGATAATTTTGTCTAACATCTAGGACTGTTTGGATGTTTTTTGTTTGTTCTGTAAAGCTGCTTTGAGACAATGTTCATTGTTAAAAGCGCTATACAAATAAAATGGAATTGAATTTGTTTCAGGGCGAAGCTGCACTGGCTGTGTGTCCGGCATTGCCGATTGAAGGAGTGGCAGTTATTCTTGGTAACAAACTAGCAGGTGATCGGGTTTGGTCTGATGTTTCGCTGTTGCTGTTGGTGAGAAAATGGGTTGATCATAAAGGTAAAGCCCTTGGGAACCCTGTTTTTCAGATTGTGCTGCCATCAAAATTTCGTGATGCGAAACAGTGAGGCATTTCTTTTGGCCTCGTGTTAAAGACATGTCTGCTTATATTAAAACTTGTCATACATGTCAACTTGCAGGTAAACTGAACCAAACGTTAAAACCTGCCCCGTTATTTCCCATTCCTGCAGTGAGTCAGCCTTTTGAACATCTTATAGTTGACTGTGTAGGTCCTTTGCCTAGATTGAAGTCTGGTGCAAACTATTTACTAACAGTAGTCACATTTACATGGACACTTTTTGTTTCAATCGGAATGAAATTAATCGGATTGATTAATCCGATCGCAGTGTTTACAAGAACACTGAATAAAGTAATCGGGCTGATATGCGCGTTTACATGACAGAATCGGATTTGATCTTCGGACATGCGCCCAGTGCATGAATACACGTTTCCAGCCGTTCCAACACGCAGATACTAGCAGCCACTCTTGCCATTGCTTCTTTTTTGCCATTGCAGATAGCAAAACTATCACTTCAACCCCTGAACGTAGAAAGAGCACACAGCTGTCACGTTAATCTATTAAAACCGTGTGCTGCCCGTGCGCTTCAGTCGTCTGCGTGTAGTGATCGTACTGTAAACCACGCTCATGCGGCGTGTGTCGCTGACTCGGCAGCTCCAGTTAAAGCTGATTGTATAGACTTTGAAAATGCATTGGATGAGAGAACAAATGTCTATAGATTGTTTTAAAAACTCAGACTGTGGCTAACTTGGGAAAAGTGTTTGCTCATTTGCCAGCGGCGCAGTCGACAGAGTTAATAGTTGTCCTTGTTTATTCTCCTACGCGCACTCATCTGCTAGAACATGACATTGAGGTTGGCGATGTTAAACTAATAAAACAGATTCTATCGGGTAAATGCGGAAAAACAAACAAATGGAGGAGCAGATAAATTACATGTTGGAAAATGACATTGCGGAACCCAGGTTTTCTCCCTGTCTACTCGTTCCTAAGTCGGGCGGCGCTATGCGTTTTTGCACTGATTTTCGTAAAGTTAATTCTGTCACAAAACCAGATTCGTTTCCCCTTCCGAGAATGGCTGACTGCATCGATCAGGTGCGACCTGCGAAGATTCAGTAAATTTGACCTCCTTAAAGGCTACTGGCAGGTCCCCATGTCTAACCGTGCACGTGAGATTGCTGCGTTCATTACTCCAAAAGGTTTGTATTCTTATAAGGTAATGCAGTTCGGGCTTCGAAACTCACCTGCGTCCTTCCAGCGTCTCATGAATCGCGTTATAGGTGATGTGCAGGGTTGCGCTGTGTATCTTCACGATGTAGTCATTTATTCAGACACCTGGGATGTTCACTTGGAACGTATGCGGGAACTTTTTACGCTTTTGGTGTAGGCAAAGCTCACGGTCAACCTCGCAAAGTGAGTTCGCGAGGGCGAGCGTGACCTGTCTTGGCCGTGTAGCCGGACAAGGGCAGGTGCGTCCGGTTAATGCGAAAATTCAGGCGGTGGAGCAGTTTCCAGTTCTAACAACTAAGAGCTGATGCGTTTTCTAGGCCTCGTAGGTTATTACAGAGCATTCTGCAGAAATTTCTCTAGTGTTGTGGCGCCTCTCACTGATTTGTTGAGGGATAAAGTGAAGTTCGTTTGGTCTCCTTTTTTGTCAAAGTGCCTTTCAGCACGTTAAAACGCTCCCTGAGGGCAGCCCTCATGCAGGAGGATGACCTTGGCGTTGAAAGGCCGGTTAGCTTCTTTGAATTTTTTTTTTTTTTTTTTTTTAAATCTTTGTCAGTTGAATTATTCAGTGATCGAAAAAGAGACGTTGGCTTTGATTATGGCTCTAAAACAGTTTGTTTGTCAGTGGCAGTGCTCCTGTGGTGGTCTTTACTGACCATAATCCCCTTACCACCTTAAACTCCTCGCAGTGTCCGAACCAAAGATTGATTCGGTGGTTATTTTTGCAGTCTTATTGCCTGGATGGTCGCTATGTGAAGGGAGCTGACAACGTGATTGCAGATGCGCTGTCTAGAGCGCCTCTAACTGTTTATCCTCTGTGTATTCTGCCTCTTCTGGATACTTAAACTGCTTCCTAGGTGAACCGTTTGCTGAAGCAGAAGCAGGAATGGGAGATGAGGGTTGGAACAGTGGCAGTCCGAGTGCGGATGGAGGACACCTGGGCCCGGAGTCTTTCCTCATTATAAAACCTTTCCCCTGTTGGGGGTGTGTGTGAGGGGAGTTTCTCTCTCCCGTGCGTCACCCTCATGTTACTTTTGCCGGCATTTGTGTTCCATTACTATTTCGTTTGTTAAATAAATTTGTTATTGTGATTAAATCCCTGCTTCCCTCTTTTTTTTGGTCATAATCTTTGAGCTGGGTTATGACAGTGGTGTCATAAAATCAAAAGGTGCTTCAACAAAGTATTAGATTAGGGGTGTACACTTATGCAACGAAGTTATTGTAAGTTTTTTTTTGTTTCCCTATAAAAGTTTGATTGTATTTCACCTTTTCAGATACTTTGCAATTGCACATTAAAGGTGAGAAAAGATCTGACATTTATCTTAGTTTCATTCTTTTACTTCACAAAAACCTGCCATTTTATAGGGGTGTGTGGAAATTTAAAAAGGTCTATTGTATTAATAAAGTTAATTTCTCTTCAATTATCCTATTATAAATAGCTTTCCAATACACATTCTGTTGTTTAAGCTCCTGCTCCTGTATCTGTGTTGCTCATGTTCTAATTTCCAATACACACAATTACACAAACCCTCCTAAGAAAAGGCAAGTGGTCTCCCAGTGTTCCATGTGGCTAATTTCCCATAATCACTTGTGGGCTAGCCTGGCACTGCAGTGGCTCAGCGCATGGCTTCAATAGAGCATAATCCAGCCTGCCATTCCACACAGCCCGCCAACACGACGCATCAAATACATCAGCTGGCATCACGCCTCACCCTCCGCCTGGCTTCTCCAGAATTTCTGCCCATATGATTGAGAAAGTGTGTGTGTGTGTGTGTGTGTGTGTGTGTGTGTGTGTGTGTGTGTGAATATAGCAAAGTGGGATCAAAAATAGAAAAGCCATGCCTTCTGCAGAATACGCAATTGAGTTTTTGGCTTAGATGATGCATTTGCTCAGAAAAGCTGAATGCCAGCTGAGTCCGTGCTGAGATGGAATGTGTGTACAACCTGAATTGAACTGGGAAGTAGTAACTTACTCCTGAAAATAAGAGAAGCGAGAGTTTGTATAAGAGTAGATGCTACCTCTTTCCAAGAGAAGTCAGGATTTTACAGGATGTTGATTTTGCACAGGCACAAGAGGGTAGATTCTAACAGTGCTACCCTTGACCGCTGGTGTCATGGCCTTCACAGCACAGTAGCTACATGCACAAGGGTTCTGGAAGATTCTAAGAAACCACTGACACTGTAGATGTGGAAAAGTTGCATGATCATAGCTTTTCAATGTTGTTTCCTTCTGATAATTGTGTTACAAAGATAATACAATTGACTAACATACAGAACTATCATTTCTGAATCAATCAGTTAATAAATGTGCCATGTATTTAAGTTGGAACTTAATGGAACATGGTTCAAGAACAGAAAATGACAATATGAATTTGACCCTTTGACAATTTGAGAAAATATATATTTATATTTAATTAAACAGGTATACCATATCAGAGTATACAGGTCATAGACAAGATAATTGACATGAACTTAATGCCAAGAGACTGAAAAAGAAAACAAACCCTATCCCATATCATCCCATCACATTTATCTTGTCTCTCCCAACAGAGAAAGCACAGTTCATTTTGCATTATAAGGCACATGCAGCAAAAAAAAGAGGGAGGGCAGCCACAATCTACATTTGTAAACATTTAAATTAGTGTATAATTAGTTGTGTAAACAGCAATACCATCATGATTTGAAACAATTTGATATCTTATGTGAATCATTTGTGATTCAAATGTAATTTGTGTGAAATCTGTGTGCATTTCTTTTTTTAAATTGCATCATTTGTATGACACATGTGAATACAATTGCCTGACTTTTTTCTCCAAAAAAAAAAGAAAAAGGGAGCTAAAAGAAATAAACATTCTACAGAAACAACAGGAAGTAGAGAAGGTAGAAACTATATGGCATTGGCAATCAGGACAACAAAATACTATATGTAACAACTGCAAGAAAACAAAATCATAAACAATTACATAATCAGTGCTGAAAGGGTTTCTTAGACTGGTTTCAAGATTGCACAAATATGATCCCTTAACAACAACACTAAGTTGACATAAAGTGTAAACACATGTAAGATATTAAGTGGTTCACTGACACCTTATTCTTGACACCGGCGTGATATATGTAGAGTACATGATGCAGTCTGTGATATACATGCATTTAAATAAAGTTCAGAGTGAACTTATCCCTGTTTATGGAGGATGAATCACTGTTGCTTGTGAATTTTTGTCTAATCATAAACTTAATTTATACACAGGAACTGTAAATTTAGCATACTGTAATTCAACAGACAAAGACATGTAGAAATAAAGCAAAACACAAAAATCACTAATACATGCACTGGTTTTAGATTTAGAAGAATATTCCAACATCTTGAGATGCAAGCGTAAAGTATGCACACTTTAGTTCATTTACAGCTGGGTCCTGCCTGTTTCATGTTTCATATTTGTTCTTATCTACCATGCCTGATCGAGGTCATCAACTAAATATTAAGGCGTTTTGAGGGAAAACATGAAACACGCAGGGCAACAAACAAGAACTGAAAACCTTTGCTTTAGAGATTTAATTCTTACACAAGTTCCTGTTATAAGGAACAGAAATTTGGTCACTATTTAAGCCACACTTTCACTGTGACAGCTGTCAGTCTCTCCTGATTGATAGTCCAGATCCCACCTTGGTGTGAGAGGTGAAGCCGGGGTAGGCTCTTTGGAAGTAGATGCAAGACTTGAGAACTTCTCTTCCAACACATCTGCAGGGTCAGTAGTTACACTTAAAATCTGTCTAAAATCATGATGGATATAGTCCTCATGCTGGCTTTGGTCACAGATGCGCATTGAACTGAGATGTGGAGAATAATCAGAGCTATCAGACACTGGAGAAGCCAGTGCCATTGCAGCATCTTCACCTTCCTCCACAGTCAAGCTGCTGTCCACCTCTACAACTTCCCCCTCCTCTACAACAGGATGCTGCTTCGTGATTGGCTGCATCTCTGCAACTGGCCCCACTTCCTCATCACATAGCCGCTGCTCTGTCTGCCTCACGATTTCCAGCCCGCTAGACTGCGTATCCTCCCCTTGCTCAGAGGTGACAGGTGTCTCCACCTCGTCTCCACCTCCATCTGGACTGGGGCGGGAGCGAGGCCACACATTCAGGAAGCTGTCATCGCCAGCTGTGTCCAGTTCCCATGGCAATAACCCTCCACTTCCTGTCCTGTCATCTGAATCAGTCAGGGGGACAAAGAAGATTAATGGTCATTGTTTTAGTGCCATTGCTAATGAAGAAGTGTCCTGTGGGCTCATGTCTGCAATGTGGAGATGGTGGTAAGATCTCAACAACTCCAAGACAGTTCAGCTTATAAAATGTCTATATAAAATAATAGCCTTGATATAAAATAGACTGTTGTTGAGACTAATAAAGTCAAGAAAATCCTAAAAAAGCAGATTTTGGAATGCCTAAGTAGCCTCTCAATAGCAGAAATAGATTTATTTACAGGAGTGTTTTACACCAGCATATTTTAATGTGAAGTCATCCATGTGGAGAAGCAATTGACACCCATTCTCTTGGATTACTGAGCCATGTTTGGATGCATGCAAGCAAAAGGTTAAACACTTTCACAGCTTTCTCAAGTACGAGTGAAAAGAGAAACAGCTCACAGTATGGCTGGCATCCATATTTATGGACCATCCCTTTTGCAAAGACGTCCCAAAAGTTGGTGAATGTCAGCAAGCGAGAATTTGCTAGCATTTGCAAAATGCCATGGCATTTGAGAAGGATTGGCCATTTAGCCACCACAGCGATAAGAGTGTGCGTGAAGCAGAGGTGCGTTCATGGGGACACATGCAGGACGAGCTACAGTGAGTGATCAAGCTAATTATGGCTCTTTAGCTTTGAGTTGAGGGCACAATTAGAGAACAGTGGTTTCAGTTACACACAATTACAGTCCCTCACCTGCAGGGGGCTGTGAATCAGTCAGCCGTTCACTGAGCACAGGCTGTAAGGGAAAGCCAAGAGAGGAGGGAGGCGTGGCACGCTGACTCTCATTCAAGATAATGGCATCTTTACCTCCTGCTGAACACCAAGACCAAGAGAGAACATAGTGTTATCATTCAATTTCTTTAAGACAACTACATTGGCATCCTGAATGGTTCAGAATGACTGAGGAGGATTCAATGATGACATGATGGGATGGACAAAAAATGGGACTATAGAGGACATGGGTGTCAGACTAATTCTGGAGGGCCAAAACCCAAACTCAACCTCAGTAATCCTAAGATCATCGGTACTACACATAACCCTAAACTCAACCTCACTACACCGAACCCTAA
Organism: Pangasianodon hypophthalmus; assembly: GCF_027358585.1. Lineage (NCBI taxonomy): Eukaryota > Metazoa > Chordata > Actinopteri > Siluriformes > Pangasiidae > Pangasianodon > Pangasianodon hypophthalmus. The sequence continues at coordinate 19,563,279 of NC_069713.1, forward strand.
CTTCAACCTCACTACACATAAATCAAACCTCAACTCATGGCACATAACCCTAACCTCAACCTCATGACACAAAACCCTAACTTCAACCTCACTATACCTAACCCTAACCCCAACATCACTATACTTAACCCTAATCTCAACGTCACTACACTTAACCCTAACCTCAACCTCAATACACCTAACCCTAACCTCAACCTCACTATTCCTAATCTTCAACCTCGCTACACCTAACCCTAAACTCAACCTTACTATAGCTAACCCAACCCACAACGTTACCATCACAACTCTCAACCTCATTACAGCTAACTTCAACCTCACTCCATCTAACCTGAACCTCAACCTCACGGCACCTAAACCAACCCTTAACCTCATTATATCTAACCTCACTACACCTAACCCTAAGCTCAACCTCACTGTGCCAAACCTCTTGACGCTGTTCTGGCAACTTGCGGTGGCCCTTTATGTTGATTTATATATGTATATGCTGGAACAAAATATACTAAACACACACACACACACACACACACACACACACAGAGGAAGTGGCTACAGACACTCTGTCATCTGTCTTCATTAGTGCTAGCTGTATGCATCACAGTCTAAAGCCATATGCTGCTCACAGACAAATTTCCACTATAGACCTGTGCCATCACAGTTGCCAGTGCTTACATGTTTGATCTGTCTTGAAACCAGGTTCCAGGTTCCTTGTTGATGGGAACATCAACAAGAATATAAAAGATATATGAGATATAAGAAGACTATCATGTCAAGAGGGCACAGGAATGTTGTGCCAAATTTGTGTTAAATTATCCAAAGATTAAGCAGTGGGAAAAATCTCTTTCTCTGTCTCTCTCAGTCTCCCTCAGTTTCTCTCGGTCTCTCTCGGTGTCTCCCTGTTCCTCCCTGTCTCTAACCCACACATCCGTACACAATAAATGTGGTTATTATTTTTTTCTAGTGGTGAATGAGTGATGCTTTAAAAGCACCATGTTCAGCTCTCTTGGTTTGAAAAGGTCATTGATGTGATGTAGAAAGGCACCTCAGAACCAATTAAAAACTTGGGCTAATTTGGTATGCAGAGCAGGATGGACGCTTGGCACAGCCTGCTGCGCAAAGCGGAATGGATGGATGAGTGGCTATTCCCACCTGGCAGCTGCCCATCCATCCGTTCGCTCTCTGTCTCTCCCTGTGTCTGTCATTCTCTCTCTCTTTCACACACACACACAAACACACACACGCATACAAAAAGCAGATTGGACAAAACTCTCTCCCTCTGTCTCTCTCACACACACATAATACATATATGCTTGCACACACACAAAAACTAGGTACTTCACAATTAATACAGCTTGTTTCTCACTAAAAGTGCCTGCACTGTCCCATGCAAATGTGCACCTGCCTGTCTTTTCTATGCATACAAAGGCAGGGATGTGAAGACACCTGTCTGGGCTCGTATTTTGACATGACCGTTAGTCTGTCACATTGTCATCACAAACACAGCATCTAAAACCAAAGCTGTCACATAAAGAGACAATAACAGGGGATGAACTGACTGGAAAAAATGGTTTACACTGTTTTACAACTGAACATTTCTATGCAAATAAATTGGCTGTATTTCTGCACTATGGGCAGGTTGTGCTCTTAATACGTAATGAAATGCTGACATTTCCCCCTCATGGTCACATTATTCCTCCATTTTCTCCCTGGCATTAACTGGTACAGGCTGTCTGTTTTCACAAGGCCACTCACTTCCCTCCCCACTGCATTTACCTTCGTAGGGTGAGCTGCGAGCCCCTCTGTCTCGTCTACAAATTCCACTAATAACAACACATTCCCCAAATGTGTTTGTAATGTGGGCAATCATTTTTTGTAATGGATGCTTGTCAGCTTTATGGTGGTAGAAAGACAGTCTTACGACAGGCGAGCTTCACTGGGCCTCAGTGCATCAGAGTTAGACTTGGAAAATGGTGAAAGAGCCACACTGCCCTCTTGTGGATGGAGAATGGGAGCTCTGTCCTTCACTATGACTGTGCTTTTGTTGGTAAATGCATTAAGCCCATCAAGGTAAAGGCATAATAGTTCATTTAACAATTTGTCATGCTTTGATAAACATCAAAAGATACTAGTGCCAAAGCAGTTGGTTCCACAGTGCTGTTAAGAATACACAATATTTATTGTTAATTCATTCATTCATTAATTTTCAGTAACCACTTTATCTTGGTCAGAGAGTTGTGCTAGATCTAAAGGCTATCCTGAGAACCCTGAGTGGGACCCTAGTCCACTACAGAGCACCATACGCGCACACACTCACACACTCACACACTCCTTTATACCTAGGGGCAATTTACACTACAGTTCAGATAATTACCTGCTAGACCACCATGCCCCCTCATCTAAATATTAGTTAACAAAATTTACTAAAACAAAGAGTTGTTGTAATACCAAAGTGGCGTTTGAAAGGTTTCAAACTCAACTTTATCAAAAAATAAATCCATAGTCATGCATTTCAGGCTTGTTCTTTCTTTGCTTGCATGTACTTTCACTACTTTGTCAAATGTGTCATATTGAAAAATGCAGTGTGAAAACATCTAAAGAACATCTATTCCTAACGCACCACTGAACACATCTCTACACACTTTAGCACTGTCACTGAATCAAAAATAAAGTTGAGTCCATTTTTTTTTTCCAGAAGCTTTCTTAGTCACTGGGCAGATGAACACATTGAGCTATTCTTAAATCATCTCTATAACTGCATTGTTACCTGCACATAACAAATCTGCCCACTCAAACACCATTTAACACACTGTTAATGCGTAGAGCACCTAATTTCACACAAGGGAGATCAGATGCCAAAAACTGAATGAGAATCTTGGACTTGCTGACATTTGAATTATTGATATAACTAATCATCATGTTACAGAAAAGCTAAGTGCTATATTTTATTTGTTTGCTGCAGATATTAATGATGTGCTTGCGCACTTATTTTTCACTTTAAATTTGCAGTACAGACCACTTAGCCTAATAAACACAAATTATTTACTAAACATATCAGCTAATTATCAAGACTTAGATGACTTGGATATGGTGAGTTTGAGCAGAAAAGCATTAAACTCTACATCATTAGGGCTTGGGGTGTGAGCTCTGGACACACACAGATGTCACATTAGTATGGAGTGTTTATGGGAGGTGGTTATGACAAAAAAATGAGGGGCAGGTTAGTGGGCAGGTGCCCAGCATCCTGGTGACACATAATAATGAAGCAAAAGCCAGAGGGGCAGAAACATACTCCCTAATCCCACTGATATGTTGTAGGTCAGACCTTAACAAGGCAGCAAAGGAAAGGAGAGAAAACATCATCAATTTTACATCCAGCTTGGTTTTCATACAGCAAGGCTTTGACATGCAGGCACTGCTACAGCTGGGCTGAATACAGACTAACACATATACACTCACCAGCCACTTTGTTATACCTGATAATTCAGGCAATTATCAGGACTGGTTCACACTGACAGGAAGGCCACGGTAACTTAAATAACCACTCTCTGCAGCCATGTAGAGCAGAAAAGCATCTCAGAACATGACACGGCGAGCTTTGAGGTAATGGACTACAGCAGCAGAAGACCACATTGGGTTCCACTCCTGTCAGCCAAGAACAGTTGAAGATTGGAAAAAACATCATCTGGTCTGGTGAATCTTGATTTCAAATGCTGTGACATTTGAAATGCTAGGGTCAGAATTTGCAATGCTAGGGTCAGAATTTGCAATGCTAGGGTCAGAATTTGGTGTCAACAGCATGAATCCATGGAGCCAAAATGCCTTGTGTCAACAGTTTATGCTGGTGGTGGTGATGTAATGGTGTGGGGGATGTTCTATTGACACAAATTTGGCCCCTTAATACCAATCAAGCATCGTTTAAATCCCACAACCTGCCCATCTGATTACTGATGCTGACATCATGCATCCCAACAATTTACCCATCATATAATGGCTACTTCCAGCATGATAAGCCATCACAAACTGGTTCCACAAACATGTTAATGAGTTCAGTGTACTTCAGTGGCCTCCGCAGTCACCAGATCTGAATCTGATAGAGCACCTTTGGGATATGGTAGAACAAGAGCTGAAGAGATCAAGAGATGATAGTGCACCTGAAAAATCTGCAGCAATTATGTGATACAATCATGTCAGCATGGACCAGAATCTCAAAGGAATTTTACCAACACCTTGTGGAATCCATGCCATGAAGAACTACGGCTGTTCTGAGAGAAATCCTACAAAGTATTAGAATGCTGTCCCTAATAAAGTGGCCGGTGAGTGTAGATTGACTATTTTTCACCCAGATGTTAAAGTTTTAGTTAGACAATAATAATACAGTTTTAAATATGGTGAGCAAGATCTAGTCATACATATTATTTAACACTGCTATATTCATTCCTGGTACTGTGATCTCAGATCTCCACAGGTACAGACATTAATAAATGTGTTTGTGTGTGGTGTTTCAGTTAACAGATACAGCAACAAAAATATAACATGAAATGAGTGTAAAACTGCAATTAACAGCCATGTGATACTAATGCACCTTAATGTAGACCACGGCATGACAATTAGCAAATACCTAAAAGCAGAACACAGCACTGACCTGGTAAACTCCAAAGCCCAGATACCTCCAGAGTCTTCAATTTCTTCTCAAGCTCAGCAACTCGGTTCCCCAGAATCCTGTTAAAGGAACATCAACACCAAAGCTGGAGCTGTCAGTCTCTAGACATCCATGCAAAAACTACCATAAAGCTGCAGTAAGCATTTTTACGTGTGATCTCAGTCCAGAAATACCGTTCTGTGCAAAGGTCTTAGGTACCCTAATATTTTTTTAAATGCAAATGTTTATTTTATGACATCTGATTATTAAATCTGTAAAAAAAAAAAAGATTTGATTTGCAAACATTACTTTTCCAACCAAAACAGAAAAAAATGGTTCATATTTCAATACACCACTTTTCAGACCAAAAATAAACATAATAAGGCTGTCAGGTTTTAGCAAAAAAAAAAAACAAGTGTGATGAAGTCTTTTAAACACAAATGGTTGTCGCACCAAATACTGACTTTGTTTAGTTTATTACTGTTTACTGCTCTTTATAGTAGATTTTTTTATGCAGAAAAATTTCATTTCATTTATCAAAGCATTTCTTTGCATGTGCCTAAGACTTGCACTGTACTGTATGCGCATGAGAAAATTAAGAGATTAGAGTTTAAACAGAGCAAAAAAAAAAAGCAAGCAAAAGGAACACACTCACACACACACACACCTGTTAGTCTGTCGTTGGTGCTGAATAACCATGTTCTTTTCATGAATTGTTTCCAGCAGAGCCATGGCTAGAGACTTCAGGTCAGAGAGAGACTGAGGCGTGACTGGAAGACCACATCCATTATCCTCCATCAATAAATCTTGCACTGCAGTGAAACGTGGTTTGTGTGTGGTGTGTGAAAGTGAATATGAGAAAAGAAAGAAGAGAAGAGAGACAGAAGAAAGCAATCTGATATAAAAAATTTCCAGTTAAAGACATTCACAGTGTAAACTGAATAATTCACTAATTCTTCACATCTTCCATTCTTAGCATTGAAATATTCACTTCTGAGCTACTGTCCAGTTACCCTGTTTGGCAGAGAGCACACCAGTAAGTGCACTAGTGTTAGATTTGCCACTTGTTTTTGAGTTCTTTCTCCGGTCCAGGGCATTCTGCAAACAAAAATACACATGTACAGATGCAGCTTCCTAGAGAAAAATGGTTTGCTTCCATTAAAAGCATAACCTTCTCCTTTAAATACTTCAATTTAATTCATACCTTGTATTTCATTATGTTTGTTTTCAGCAGACTGACTTCTTCTTGAACTTGTTTCAGTCTCTCATGTAAATACCTGGAGTTAAACGAGACATGGCAATGTGAAGTACTAAGACAAAATAAATTTGAAGAAACAAAAAACCATTAGGTTACTGCAAGTATTTGTTTAAAACATACAGTGCTCTCCAGTAATAATTAGAGAAATTATTGTACAATTTAACCATGACAGACAATTTAAAATTTCCATTCAAACAATACAAAAAACTGTTTATTTTGGATCTAATAAAAATCATTCTTTTTAGAACTACTTTTTTGATATTAGCATTTCCTCTCAAAAATATAGAGGCTTGTACTAGTATTACTGACAATACTAAAAATTATTTTAAATAAATAAAAACAAATTGTAATTTTTGAAAAACTTATTTTTCATTTGCTCTCAATCCCTAAGTATTCTGTTACAGCCTTTAACCATGTTGGCTGCAAGCATTGTAAAATCCCTCTGACATCCATTACCATGGCAAAAAAAAAAAAAAAAGCACTTCTAATAGAAAATGGAAATATGGGCATTGACCTGCACAAATCAGGTAATGGATATAAAAAATACATAAGAAGATAAGAATACCATTAAGTACAATTAGTGCCATAAATAATTAGAATCATGTGTTGTGGACTACTGAGGCCAAAATCAAAATGTTTGGTCATGCACACCCTCAGCAGGTTTAGTGACAAAAGGGGACTTCTTACAAAGAAAAGGACTTGATAGCTAAAATATGTAGCCTTGGAGCTGTTTTGTTATTGGTGGTTTGGGGGCTCTTGATAACGACATTTCAGCCCAAAACCTGGTTGCCTCTGCCAGGAGGTTTAAACGTGGCTGTCAATAGAGTTTTCAATAAAAGGGTTTTTAAATCAACACAGCAAGGTTAAAGAAACACAAAATCAATGTTTGCAATGACCATCTCAGTTTCCAGCCTGCTGTGGTCTGTGGTCTGAATTCAACATGCACAAACCTTAGAATATAATGAAGTTTAAATAGGAGAAGTGGACCTTAAAGCAACTATTTCAACATTTACATTTACTTGATTGCCATTTAAATATTTGGTTCTGGGATTCAGAGTCTCATTTATAAATTATAAACCTATTCAGAATGAAATGAATACTTGTGGTTTGTTTGCTATTTTTGGTATGGTTCAGCTTCAAACTATACATAATCAAACCAAAAGCAAAAAAAATTGCAGAGAGGTGGTGAGGCTGAAAATGTACTCTATTATTTATTGCTCAGAATACAGTGAATGAAAATATAAACCAATTTTTTGCAAGTGCTTACAGAAGATCAAAGAAAGCTCAGAGAATATAGGCCCTATGCTAAATATATGATAAAATGATTCTATAAATAATTAGTTTAAAACATTCTGTGAACCATATTCAACACTTCCTTTCTTTTTTTTTCTTCTAGCTATTGTGCTCTGTCCTTTGGCTCAGTTTGCTTCACACATGCCAGTTTTTAGTCAACACCCATGTGCTGTGTTCGCACCTGCCCAAACGAACTGCACTGACAGACTAAATCCGGTCTATGTGAAAGTGCCCTTAAAGCTCTGTTCCAGTGTCAAGTCCCATCAAATTGAAAAAAAAAAAGACTGAACACAACAATGTGATTAATCATTAATAAGCTTCACAATAACAAGCTAGGACTAAATTCCTTGTAAATTAATGTTTAGCCTGGATCACTATAGCAATTTGTAACTGTTGAAGGTTTATAACATAACTAGCTGTAGCTACATAAAACACTGCCTGACCTGTTCTCCATGCAAAGAGCGTCCACATCCACGATGCGTTTGCCTCCACCTCCCAATACATGGTTGAGCTCGAGGTTGAGGCGATCAGCTTTCTCCTTGTATACAGTCCTTTCTGCCTTCACATCCTCCAATTCATCACTCACTGCCTTCAGGCTGTTCTCCAGCTCTTCTCTCTGAAACAGGGATAATATTGCACTGATGTCAGACACTGTCAGTTCTGCTTCAATACTCTTCAAGTTTTATTATACAGCACTGTCAGTCTTGTTAAAGTGAGATCATCAAGCCCTATCAAGTCCCCTGATGTACGGCATGATTATCATTCCCAGTCTATAAGTAATGCTATTACACATCTCAGCAGTCATGAAGTGTGAAAGTCGGAGTGAAGTGCGCTACACTCTAATCTACTACATTAGTGTTACTACACTTGGTGCTGTCACATGCTGATGAAGAATGTGTTAACGTTATCCTGGATTGGAAACACAGGAGTTAAAATCTCCCGTTAGATGGAAGGCTGAAATCTATTCTGTTGTATTCAGAAGCAAATCAAAATTCTCAATAGTGCTCATCTTTTTAGGCATCAGTGACTCTTTACCTGCAATCCTGCTTCCTCCAACTGCCTGACTAGATCCTCTCGTTCATGGGCTGGGAAGTGCCTGACCCCAACTTCATCATCCCCAAGCCTCTGTTTAGTAATTGTCATTCTCAAAAGCTGTTGAGGAAGCAGAAACATCAGATAAGAACAGAAAGCTCTGTATTTGCATTTTTACAGCAGACAGATTTTTACAGCAAATTAACTGTGATCCTGCATATTGTTACTATTTCCATCACCACACAAGTCATGCCACACCCAAGTACCATGTTTTTTTGCCCATGTACCAAGAGAACCAAGGTGGAACATAGCTAATAATAGTGGAGACCATCAACTGGTCAAACACAAGCATCACAGAATGTTCCTGATGACTTCTCTGGATCATAATCACTTTTCTACTGGACAGCGATCTTCAGTAGTGTAGTGACTGTTTACCAAAAATTATTCCTTTTCTCAAAAGTCAAAAGGTTTTCTGGTAGATTTAAGACACATCACAGTTTAATGTTTCTGATTCATTTTTATTTATTTTCCCACTGTAATGTTTTCTTAATGCTATTTGGTTTGATTTCACATTCCACATAACAGTATTTATAAAAGCAAGTAAAATTCCTGCTTCTTCTAGTTAGGGCAGATCCCTAATAACTTTCTATTCAGGTGGTGCACCTATAATATGAGTACAGCATAATGAAGCTGTGCACCCTACCTAGTGTTCTATATGCATACTGTAGAACACCATTTGAGTCTCACTGACAGAAAAAACACATGACTCCATGGTTTTGTTGTATTTTCAACAGCCTTATATAAAGTTTGTGCTCTAGTTGTATTTTCACAGAATCGAGATTAAAGTATCAGCACACATAGCTGTGTTTGGGTGTGCCTTGTTTGCTAGAAAAGTGCTGTAAGAGTGTGTGTGTGTGTGTGTGTGTGTTTGTGTATTTACCTTGTTGTCACCCTGGGCCTCAGTTAGTCTCTGAGTCAGCTCCTTCACTTCCTCTGCTAACTGCTTACTCCTCTCCCGTGAATCCCTCAACAGCTGGGCCAGATTTACCTGAGATAGAGAGAGAGAGAGAGAGAGAGAGATTATATATTGTGTAAGTGGAATATTATTGACCCGTGATAAATAAGGAATAAAACATGACGGAGTGTGCTGTTATAGGAAAATAATCAATGACAGCTGGTTTCTGTTACTGTCTGTTACTGTTACCACCCCAAAGTTGATTATTTTCCTATAACAGCATGTCCCGAAGCGTGTTATTCCATTTAAGCCACAGCAATTTCCCAATGATTGCAATTTTTTTTTTATTAATGAACAAAACATCATACATCTTCCACTTAATCCACTTACAGTTACATTTAATGTTGTGGAACAAACAGAAAATAAGTTACATCCTGTTATCGTGTATGTTATGACAGCTATAAGCAGTCATTCCCTCACGAACCTCTCCTTTTTATGTCTAATAAGCTAATAAGGCAAAAAAAAATGCAGCTAGTCATGTTACCAACAAACTCCCTCCAAAATCCTTGCAAAACTGTGAAACACACATCTCCTCACAGAACACTTTACTATATAAACAATTACATGTTTTTGTTAATCTGTTTATGTAGAAAGTCCACTTTTCTATGTCCTTGTGTTAGTTGTTACTATGGAAATGATAACGTGTTAGAACGAGTTCTGTGACTTGTCTTGCAGCTGGCACTATTGTCAGCACTGCTGTTATAGAAAATTAATCAACACCTTCTGGTCAGTCAGATCAGAGAATTTAACAGCACAGAGCTGTAACTGCAGTTTTCCCTATAAAACATGGCATTTGCATTTTTTTTTCTTACATCGCACATGTCTTTCAGCACTTGTCATTTCCTTTAATAGCTCTATGCTTGGATTGTATTTTGTTTAACTTACAAATTGATTTGGATAAACTTGGCTGCCTACGAAGAACTGTAAATAATTTAAACACAGTTAATCAGTCTGTCTATAGCATTCAAATTGATCATATCACAGGTTTGGTAATATTCACTCCAGTACTGAAGGCCCACTGCCCTGCAGAGTATCAAGTGTTTCCTGCTTCCAACACAATACATGCGGTTCATCATATAATAATTGATTTAGGTGTGTTTGCAACTGGAATTGAGAAACGCTGTCTTACTGAAACCGCTCTGATGGTTATACTATTGATCACAGACCCACCTGGTTGCGTTTCTCTGGTGGTAACGTAGGATCTCCATCCTGAAACACAGAGTACAAGGGTAAGCAAAGCTAACAGTACAGTTCTAGCAACATTTGTCATTCATTCTTTTTAATGTTAGATAATATTTCATGGAATACTGTCTTCAACATAAACACTGCAAAATTCAGCTGTAGTATGTATGCTTCATAGGACACACAATAAGTTCTCTGTATTTTTTCTTCAGGCCCTGATGTCTCTCGCGCAGCTGATTGGCCATCAGCTTGTACTGGTCTCTCTCCTGCTGGCATGTGTCTAACTCTTTGGACAGAATCAGCAGAGCCTCCTTCTTACTCTCTAGCTTACGCTTGCAGATCAGAAACTGGAAATAAAAACAAACAGATCAGTTTATTCAGGTGCATTTATGTGTTTAACAATAAGGTTACCATTCTTACTCTTTGTCATTTACAGTGGTAAATTCACCCGTCAATTCTATTTATATCTAGTATTCCAGATATCAACTACCCTGCAGATATATAACTACACAGAACACGGAGTTCAGGCTCAAGTTTAATTTGACACTCCTGGAAAAGTAAATATTCCGCTTTGTTTGAGGGGAGGAGATAAGAATCTACCTCTTTCATTTTCTTAGTGGAGTACTTCATGCTTACGTAAAGCCATTCTGAATTAAAAATGGCTTACCAGAACAGCAAACACAACAAATATCCGTTACAAACACAAGACAAATAAAAAACACAAAGTTTATGTTTGATGCCTCACACCAAATGACCAAATACTGTGATCTATTACATTTGGTGTCGGAACAGCATGCACTCGTAATGTCATGAGAAAAAAGACTGCTGCACAGGTTTTTACACGTGGCAAATGGACACGGTTGTTTTTATCTCGAATGGAGACGAGCAACTTGACTCTAGACAGTGTTCGATGCACATAACCCAGAATGATGACTTAGTGCTCTTCCACACTTACCACTTTTATCCCACAACACCATGAAACTAATCTCAAATTAGATGTCAGAACATAATTACATTTACAGCATGATGTGGCCCAATATATTACAGTTGGGCCACTAAAATCAAACTGGTCCATTACGTACAGATGGTAGCATTCAGCCTTTTTGGCACAAATGCTCTGAAACCTTTAATTGTGGCATCGTTTATTTGAGCAGCGTTTGTGGTTACAGGAAATTACACAACAGTTAGTTCCAACCATGCAATCTGATTGGTTGAAAAATGTTCTTGCTCGCACTTTTTTTCAACGAATCTGTATTTTACTGCGACCATAGGTTGTTAAGTAACAGCAATAGTAGCGTTACTGCAGTTTAGGGCTTAAAATAACAGGTCATGTGACCCGTTGACATCACTATTTGTCATTTAGTCTGTTAGAAAAATTTCTCTCTGATACTGTGAGGAAACCTGCATCAAGACTGGATTTAAAAAAACTTTTTCACAGAGTTTGGAACAATGAAAATATGTTTAAGTTTGTAAAGCAATGCAGAGTTTATAAAATATAATCTCAGTTGACCTTTTTTGACAACCATCATAAAAAGAATAGCTGCACACTCGCCAGCTAGTGCAGCTTCCCCAATAGCCACTAATTTACAGTTACAGTGTACATCTATTTATCCACCAAATAATAACATTGTTACTTTGTTGCATAGCAACAAGCCACTTGTGATGAAACTACTTTTTTTGTGATGGATGAAATAGCCAGTATGAAAGGTCGATATTTAAAAGTGTTTATCATTGCTTTACTACTTAAAAAAGCAATAAAACCTATTGTGTTATTGCCAATAACATCACACCTTCTTTAGCTATTCCTGTAACAAATTCAAGCAGTGATATTATTCAAGCTAACACAATAACTTTTGTGTTTTATTGCTTAATTACACTACAGCAATTTGCAAATAATTACACTTTAATAATTTCATTAAAGAACGAAGTGTTATACTTTTTATCCATTTATAGTTACATTGTTGATTATTTTCCTGTAACGACAGTGCCTGTCTGCCTTTATTCCAGACATAACCAACCAATGTGTGCCTAAAACTGTCATATTTGTTCAGAAATCATCTGCTATCTGGGTAGGTGTACATTTTCTGTGCAATATTCTACTTTTTTACTTACAGCTCAATAGTTATACCTCTGTACATAGGAAATTTGTGTTACAAATTCGTGTCTTGTCCTTGTTATCTTGTTGTAATGTCTACAAGCGAGAGTTCAACAACCAAGTGAAATTCCTTGTATAGCCTGCACAAGTGTACTTGTCCAATAAAACAGGATACTGGTCCTTATTCTAATGCTCTAAATCAAGGTATGGCCTTTTAATAATAGCTGGAAAAGAACCACAAGGAATTTCTTATTCGCCCTCGATTAATTTATATCTACATCTGTCTTTCTATCTATCTATCTATCTATATATATATATATATATATATATATATATATATATATATATATACATAAACAACTTAAACCTTTATCTTCCATGTAACTAATGTAACTAATTCTATGCTGCAATATATATATATATATATATATATATATATATATATATATATATATATATATATATATATATCTGTGTGTGTGTGTGTGTGTGTGTGTGTATATTGCAGCATAGAATTAGTTAATTAAAAATAAAAGACACATGGAAGATAAAGGTTTAAGATGGTAAAGCATAAAAATGACATACGACCAACTGTAAACACAGTAAATACACACACCTGCACTTAACGTCCTTGTCTAATCTAACTGTATGATGAAGCCATCGTAAGTGTATCATATCTCTCCTTGTTTAATACAGAATGTTAACTGGATACTATATAATAAACAAATAAACAGTATGAAAGTTAGCGCATGAAAACAGCTGGTTGCTATGCGTATCCTGTTCCATATGTTCCATATGTTCCATGATAACACAGCAGCCTGCACTGCACTGCATTCAGCACCCACCTCGCTCACTAAGCCTTGCCAGTCACTTTCACTTCTTGTAGAAGAGTTCATTGTGGCAGCATTTACTGGCAGCTGATTAATGCAGCTCTCATTTGATCTGCTAGCCAGCATCATGCAGCAACACCGAAATATTACGCTAGTGGTTTTTTTTTTTTTTTTTGGGAAGTTCCGCCCTCTCGCCGCTATTTACCGACTGTAAAGATAAGCAGCCAATCGGATTGCTGAGTTTTGTCACGTGATAGGATTCGCCACCAACCTGAGCCTGCACTGATGGGAATTCCAGCTCCTGTCAGTAGGGCTGGGCGATACCACTTTCCAAACAAATACCGAGTAATGTCAAATTTCAAATTTGACATTATATATATATATATATATATATATATATATATATATATATATATATATATATAAAGGAGCATTTTTAATTTCTAAAGCGAGAATTTACTAGTTACTGAGGTTAAGGTTAGATTCAGGTGTAGCATAGCATTAAAGAGCTGCCTCAGTAATTATGTCAGTGTAAAGTCCTCACAAGTATTTTATTTTATTTTACTTTATTTTATTTTTTTTTTAAAGATTTTCAAGCCTGTAATTCAAGCACCAAAAACAGTACATAGAACAAAAAAAAATAAAAAATCAAAAAATCAAATAAAAATAAAAATAAAACAAGATGGACATAACTATCTGAACTATTACTGAAAACTAACAAGCTTGTTAATTATGAACCAACATCATTCAAACTGTTTACCTGTTTATGAATGTCTGCATTTAGAAAAAGAAACATTATTTAAAATGTCAGGAATGTAAGCACGTGTCCTGTGAAATTCCCAGCTGGCAAAGAGTCTTATGGGTGTTATTCTGTTGAACACTATGCTTCTGATTGAAATCTTTGGTTTTTGTACCCTTTGTGCAACTTGTTTTTGGGAAGCCAGGCTTATGTTTATTATGCCAGAAGAGGGAGTAACCTTGAACTTTGGTGTGATTTATGAAAGCTTTCTCAACCCATTTTAGCTCAGCAGGTCCATTTTTACCCTGCTGACATAGCCCGCATAGTGATTAAAAAATAAACATACTACACATACAGTGCTGGTGTGAATCTGCCACCTCTTTGCCACCTGCCACAGCATAGAGGAAAACAGACAAGCATATAATACTTGACTAATTCTGAAATAAATGAAAAGGATGGACTATAGGCTTCATGTTGGACTTGTCTGGACTTGCATCTGACTCCTGGACCTACGCAGTCTCTGCAGAGTCCCATCATTATGCTTCAGACCATCCACTAGAGGGGGTACCAAACATGAGAGATGATACCAGCAGCAGTTGAAAGCAAGAAAACTGTCACTGTACTGTTAGTGTGCACTGAGCCATTGCTGCAAGATACTTTTCCAATGTCCAATGACAGTGACAATCAGCTGTTTAAATGAAAAAATGCAGTATATCCAACACTCATTAAATGGTATCCTTTCTTTATAAATGATATTGATAATAGAGAATTTATTATAAATAGAAAAAGGGTAGTTCACAGGCAAAAAAAGATCTAATGCAAGACACTGAAACTGCTGACACTTGGTTTGTCTCTGGAAGGCCCTAGTTTGGTAGAGAACATAACTAAACAAACATGATCATGAAGACCAAGTCAGTGAAGCAACCAGGGGACTAAGGATAACGTTAAACACGATGCTACCACCACCATGCATCATTGTGCAGATGGTGTTCTCAGTCTGATGAGTCACGTTTGTTAGTTAGTACCTAGGCAAAAAGTTTTGGTCTCATCAGACCAGAGAACATTTTTCCATGAGTTTTTCTGAGTCTTCAACATGACTTTCACAAACTCCAATGAGATTTCATATGACTCACTACTCTTGCATAAAACCCAGCTTTGTGGCTGTCCTGTGAACATCTTCCATCTGAGCAGTGGATCTTTCCAGAATTTATCTTGTCCTTGTTCCCCTTATCTGGTCACTAATTTGTGGTGGATTTCCTCTTCTAGGCCATGGTTGGGCAATATTCTTTCCAATGTGTTACAACAGGGAATTTAAATTCTAGTTTGTAACTTATGCAAGCTGTTGTAAATGCTGATTTTTGCATCTCAAACTTTCATTGTTTGGAGAGCAAAAACATCTCTAAATAGGCATTAAAACATCCAAACATTCGTATTTACTATTTAACATTACCTTTACCTGTCAATGGTGATGAACAAGTGATACTGTATGGAAAGGATATCCTCAAACTATACTCTCTAAATGTGAAATGTTTTAAGGAATTAAATGATTCTTCTGTCTCTTCCTAAGAGCTTAATTCTTAGAATGTATCAACTGTAGCTTTAAAATTAAATGTTTAATGAAATGAAATTCAACATTCATGTTGTCATGACTGCCTCATTCAGAAAGAGGTAAGAGATAGTTAAATATTGTGATTTTACACAGTACTGCTAAGCCAACACCATAAGGTTGTTTCTCCCTGTGCACTTTTTACTCTTGTTCTTGAGTTCTTTAAAACGTAAAATATTAATGGCATTAAGCTTCATTTGTTATACATCACAGTGAAAAGTCAGAAATTTTTTTTTTAAATAATTTAAATACTAATAATAAATAAAGACACCAACAGAAATTTAAATAAAGAAAGTAGTTTAATTTGGGTAAAATTCAGATTTTTCAAAAATTCAAAAAGGAGTAATAGAAAAGTTTGAAACAGGAAATCTTGAATAAAAAACATTATCTAATAACATAAGTAAGAAGCCTTTCAGTTATCGAATGCATTTAATGATTTTGACGTTTACAAGCAAAACTGTTTTTATTCAAATTAAATGATTCTAAACTGTATCAAAAAGACACATTTAACAAAACATGTTTCACAATTAATGGCACCCCTAGAAATTCCTGTAAACAAATTCTGGTATAAAATTAACGTATATTCCCATTTATATTTTACTGTATTCCTTTTTATTTTTCAGTTAAGTCTTTTGGAAATAGTCATCCATGACTTTCTGTTTCACAAGGGTATAAATATGACAGGCTAAATCTATTCATCTTTAAAAAAAAACAAAAAAAAAAAAAACATGCCCTGTTTGACTTGCCCTTGTCATTTCCCCTTAAGGGAATCCTCAATGCCACTTTACTTCATAAGTGAAGTTTGTTAAATGAGGGCAAGGGATCTAGCCAACGCAGGTTTAGACTTATCTAGCCAACGCAGGTTCTGATTTAGACCAGAACTTGCCCAGAAATCATTCTGATATTACCCAATTTCATTTCTTGTTCTGAGTGAATGAAAAAGTGAATTCACAATATGACTTTGTACTGAAATAACAATCTTCACTGAGGGCAAATGCATTCTTATTTTAAAATCTGCTCCTTGTTTGGCAAGTGCCCACTTATGTGTCATGGGTGTTAAGGACTTCTGCATTCATAAGGGCATGTTAAAAGGAGCATTGATAAAGAGCATTAGTACTTTATCAAAAGGGGAATGATCAGAGAATACAGAATGTTTAGCCAAGGAACAGTCAATGTTTCTCTAAGAATTAATGTTAGAAAATTGCAGAAGTTGATAACACCTTGGGATCACCAAATCTCAAAAACTATAAATCAGACACCAGCGCCATACCAACTACCAATTTGGAAGTTGTGCCAGAAAAACGACTCAAAACAACTTTTAGAAAATGCTGGGGACAAGGATGAGGGCCAGGTAGTTAAGTATTACATTCCTATTTCTCTTTCCATGTAAGAAGGCATCCACCTCATGTAAAACGTCACCTAGAGCTGGCTTTTTTTTTTTTTTTTTTTTGCTTTTATCATCAGTTGGCTAGAATGTTTGAAACAGCAGCTCATGAATCTATTGAAACAGCAACAACTACACAACAAACTAAAAGCAGTAACTAACAGAGTGCTTTAAAATCAAATTCTGTGAATGTCACACAGCCAAAGTCTGGTAGTAAAATGGTGCCAGCTGATTAACCGGGGTGTAGTAATCACAGCCACAGGGATAAAGCCGTACTTTTATATTCTCATAGGACAGTATCATGACTGTACTTTTCTATAAATAAATGAACAATTCATTAATGTGATCAAATGTTTACAATCATTAGGGTTGGTATAAAAACAATAAGCTGCTAGACCTGTGTTCATTTGTAGCTGTTCAGACTTGAGAGTTTTATCACAGATGACACATACAAATATTACAGACATTTCCCTGAGAAACTTACACTTTCAAAATGAGGCTTTAGGGACATTTGTCTGGAATGGCTTCTTCCATGAACTATTATATAAACAATTTTTAAAAGAGTACTTTTAAAAAGTGGAGACATCATTGGGCATTTTAAAAGTGGTCATGTCCCTGGTATCCCAAGCATAAATTATACTATGATGATATACACATAGTGCTTATTTAGAACAGATTTGAGTGCACTTCATGCACTGACACATTTGATCACTCCACAGAAAACTCATACCTGATCATTTTAAACATGGAATATTCTCTCATAATTCTGGTGTCACACAAACTGGTTACAATTTTGAATATGTAGTACATGCTATCCAGTTAAGTCCTGATAAATCACTGGTACTGTGCGAAGCCATTTTTTCAGACTTGGTCTGGTGTTCCATCCTCTCTTTTTGGCAAACTTGAAAGAATTTCCAAAAAGGTCAGGGAATAATGTCATCAAATTTAACTTCTCGGCATCTTCAGGGCTATTCAGACAGAGCAAAATTAATTAACTTTTACACAGTACAAACAAAATTATATCAGTAATGTATCTTTTTTTTACACCACTCACTAATGCTCATGTAGATTCCGTATGAAGCGCAGCAGGCCGAGTGTGTTCTCCGGGTAGGGCTTTTTCTTACCATCCAATTTTTGTACAAGCTCAGAGGGCAACTGTGGAGAAACAGGTATTATAGAAAGCCATGAACTTTATGATGCATGAATAAGTATTCTGTAGTAGTCTCACAAATCACATTTGCATGGTGAGATCACTGATGCAGGCTATTGCATGATATAATCCCTCATAATAAACAAAGCACAAGCTTGTTTGTATATCTTTGAGCAGAAACACTTTAAACAGTTGACTTATAGTTTTTTCCAGCTACTATCATAAATCAGTAACTACCAAATTCACTGTTTCAAAATTTGCACATTTCTTTGCACAAACATACTGCACATTATTGCACACATATTTCATGACGAAAATGTGACTAAAATACAATAAACACATCTTAAATGAAACATAGTGGCACATCTGTATTGTCTTCTGTAACATGGCTGAGAAAATCAAGTCAGTATTAAAGAGTGAGATCTGGTTGGACTCACTTTTGTTTTCCAGTCTGAGAAGCTTTTCCCTGCTGTAATATCCTCTATAGCAGAAAGGAGGTCCGGGTCAGCGTTACGGCAGTTCTCCACATCCTTTTCATTCCCCAGCCTTTTTAAATACTCCACTTTCCTGAAAATTTTATATGAAATTTGAAAAGCAACACACCATACAAAATTCAGTTTGCGATGTATTTGAAAAAAAAAAATAACTTAGAAAATTTAACTTAAATATACAATGCAATTTCAGTTTGTATTACAGTTTTTTTTTAATTGCTAACAAAAAACTATACACTCCCAAATTCAGTTTTTCAAAACTCTTCACAATGTTTTTGTACAAACATTCAGATCAGCACATCAATTCATTTTGTGACCAAAACGCACAACTATCAAAATGCAATGAACACACCTCATGAGAAACTAATTTGTCAAAACACCAGGGCTAGTTTGCTTCTAACAAGAACACTGTCAATCAGAGCGCAACAATCAAAAACACTACAAACTGGTAGCGTTGTAGCAGGTACACTTTGTGATTTAAAGTTTCCAAGTCTTCTGTGTGGTTAAGTTATTGTAAATACTGTAGTTGGAAATGTGAAACAATTTTCGAATGGACTGAAAAATCAGTGTGTCCAATGCAAATGCATGCTTTCCTACCCGTTTCCTTCCACACAGGGCTTCCAGAATAAAATGAGGCACTATGTATTGTATTCAGTATTAGTGGTACAGCAATCTTCTGGGTGATATTCCTGTACACGCTGAGCTGTTAGTAACCCAGTGAGCCAGAACTTTCACCGTGACTCTTTCCTCTTTCACTCATTTATAATTTTGAGGGATTTGTTCAATTTTTTTTTTTGTTACTTCAATTTGATATCTCATAACTAAGCTTTAGTTCTGAACTTGAATGTAATCAGTTTTGAAACAAAGTATGAAATAATTTATAATTTATTTGGTGATTTTTGGGTATGTCTTACCATTCATCTCTCCAAAAGAATGGGTGGCAAAGAGTCTCCTCTACATTAGGTCTGTCCTTTGGCTCATGACTGATCATCCACTCCACTAGATCCTTTGCCATTTCATCCTCCAGGTGTTCCAAAGAGAACTTCCCATCAAGAATATTAGCTTCACATCGGACACCTTTGCCAAACGGATGATGTCCGCGGGAGAGGATGTAATACACTAACATTCCTGCAACCTAAAAGAGTTATAAAACCAAAAATTAAAACCAAAAACCTTTTTACATTCTGTTATGGATTCTGCTTAATATCCAAAACCTGAATGTCAGAACTCCTCTTGTAGCCACTGTTATTGTCCTCTTCAACAGTTTCGCTGGCTTTCCAGCACTTTGTTCCAGCAGCATTAGTGCGGCAAGTCGTCTCCCCCAACTTCAGTCTTCGACTTATGCCAAAATCAGCTAATCTCGCCTTTCCAGTTATATCTGTTAAATAATAATAATAATAATAATAATAATAATAATAATAATAAAATTGTATGAGTAAAAGGGCAATGGAAGAATTTGCCTCTGATAAATATATTTTGATTGTGTCAATAATTACAGAGAGGTTTGATAATAATTAGTATGTCTCTTACCAATCAGAACATTTTGAGGTTTGATGTCTCGATGAAGCACTTTGGTATCTTGGCTGTGAAGAACTTTTAGGCTACAGAGCACTTCTTTTACAATTTTCTTCAGGACCTGTAGCTGCTGACAACTGTCTTCTGGCAAATGGTCTTGGATGTATTCCTCCAGTGTGTATTCACAAAGTTGAAGGACAAGATATCCAAATTTGTCATCCTCTGCAAAGTCCACATATCGCACAATACAAGGATTTTCAAGCTCAGGAAGCCTTAGAAATTCCTCTTCATTTTTGAGGTCTTGATAATTGGACTTAAGCATTCGTTTGACAGCGACCTCAGTGCCATCATCTCTCAGGCCAAGAAAAACCCGTGTTCCATCACTTCCTTTAGCTATCTCGAATTCAGGGCTATCACTAATTGTGAGATTCCCCAGGCGATAAACCTTACTTGCTTCCATGGTAGCTAGTTTCTCTAGCTTGGGCTTCCAGCGATGGCTGATTGAATGCCATTTTCTTGGCACAGGCGAATCCTCAGTGTATGTTGCAAATGGACGCACAGTGAAATGTGACTCCTCAACTGAAGTCTTTGCGGTATCTGAATCAAGTTTTGATTCTTCTTCTTCTTTTGAGCTTGTATCTTGCTGATTGTCTTTCTTCTTTTTTTTCTTCTTCTTTTTTTTCTTCTTTGATGGCATGCTGTCTGCTGCATCACCTAAGCTATCTAGAGTCCTGGAGCTTTGGGGAAATCTGAGATTTGTGTCCAGTTTTCGCAGTTTCTCTTTAATTACATCATCTGTTCTGATATCTACAGCAAGAAGAACGCTATCAGGCACTGAGGTTAATCCACGTGAATTAATGTGCTCTGGGACAAACTCATATAGAGCAGCAAGCAAACGGTAAGTTAGAATGCTGACATCAGTTGAGCAGATAGTGGTGGTGAGAGGCATAAGTGCATTGCATAACTCTTCAAGAACAACAAAGTTAAGACCATCAGCAGGTTTTTGCTTTGAGAACCTGTCCATAGTCACACAAAGAATACTTAGCATTTGGCGATTGGACACATTTCCCTGCACTGTACTAGTGGGCAGTAAACTTTTAACCAGAATGGGTACGATCGCATTGAACATTTGAGGGGCTATTTCTCTCATCATGCAAATTACAGCATGTAAGCTGTTCAGTGCCAACATCCTATGTTCATGAGAAATTCTGGGAAAGCGGTCAATAAATCCCTTGATGTAGATGTCTGTGTTCTTGGAGTATTTCAACCACTTCATGCTACTTTGTCGATATTGTTCTGCTGATTTTTCTGCTCCCACAACATTAAAATATCTTTCAAAAAGTGCAAGATGCGTAAAAGGATGTTCCTCAAGAAAATACTCCCTACAGAAGTTAAAAACCTCTGGCTGAGATTTTTTGGGAACAGCAGCAGTAAAATTGAAAAACATTCTGCACTTTTCTACAACTTCATTTCCTGCAGGTAATTTATTAATAAGACTCTCTACTTTTTTATCAAATTCTAGATGTACCCCATAATTTCTTTCAGGGTCAGCACCAGCTTCTATAAGAGCTTTGAACATGTCCAGTCTGTCCTTACTGGCAGCAAACTGTAATGGTGTAAAAGGTTGTTGTTGATGACCATTTGGATTAGCTTTTGCAGCTATTAATCTTCTCACAATAGTCAGTGGAACTCCTGGTGTATCTACAGCATAGTGCAGAGATGTTAGGCCATTTGTGGACAGTATGTTTGGATCAGCATTTTCTCCCAGTAGAAAGTTACAAATCTCTTCATTCCCACATACAGCTGCTGCTGTCAGCAGGGAAACATCATCATTCCAGGTTGCAGAAGGGTACAGTCCATTAATATTTACCCCTCTAACTAGTTTCTTCAATTTCTTCAGGTTTTTGTCAATAATGTATTGTATTAATGGATTTGTTTTCCTTGGTTCAACTTGAACAGGAACTGCAACAGGAATTGGAACAGGAACTTCAAATTGTATTTGGAATGCCATAGATTCTCAGATGTTCTGTTGAGATAAAATGGGTTGGCATGGGTTATCAGCTTATCTCTTTATATCCATACATTTTACACTGAAGGAAAACCTGCATGCTATTAAAAAAGACTTTCAGGAATAGATCATGATTAGTTTACAAGCCACAGAAATAATAGATTGTGAATTAATCATTTAAGAATGAGCCAGACATATACAACTTTGCAGCACTATCTTTTGTTAAACAATTTCTGTTGTTCTGAATATTTTGGCCATACTTTTCTTTGAACACGCACACATATAACCAATATTTAGGGGCCCATTACTGCAGATAAATCGCAACTTTGTTTGTCTTTTTTGTATTTATCAAAGGTTCCTCAAAGGTTCTTCAGATAGTTCAGATAAGTTCTAGCTTCCTAAGTGATTAGGGGCCGAGCACTGAAGATGCATAGGCACCCACTATGTTAGTGATCTTCTTCTTATTATTCCAAGGTGGAAGTCTATGGCAGCTCCTAGAACTGTAAAAACGGTAAAAAGCTGTGAAATTTGGCACACTGATTAGAACTAGTGCCAAAGTCATTGGTACAATTTCTGACTCTGTCCCTTAATGCCTCTAGCACCACAACTGGGTCAAAATTCAAAGTACATTTATGCTTATAACTTTTAAGCCTTTTAATGTAGGAATGAAATTCCTTTTCCACATAAATCCTTGGATCATGCCGAGTTCAACGCATCATACGGCATCATTTTCCAAAAAAATTTCCTGCCATTTTGAGTTTTCACAGCCCATAATTTTAATTTTTGTTCAATCTTCACCTAAGTTGGCTCAGATGATCTTCAGACTAATCTACATAAAAGCTATCAGAATGATTTTTGATATGCAAAACAATTTGCCAAATTTGACAATAAAGCCACCGACCAGGGACTGAGGCCATATCTTGACAATGGCACGATAGATCGACATGAACCTTGTGAATGCCAAACTTTGCATGTCATTTGAGCAATAGGGGATACTAAAACCTGAAAACATATGTTTTTGCTCTTTATTCTGAAACCCTTTGGAAATAAATTAATCTCTAGTGGCACCTGATTTCTAACAAGATATCAAGTCACCTCAATGCAAAAAACTGTCCACCCACCATTTTTTGAATTTCTACCATTACGTAAAAACAGGGTGTTTGGCTACACACTATATGGTCAAAGGTTTGTGGACACTTGGCCATCACACCAACATGCTTGTTGAAAATCCCATTTCAGATTTAGCCCCCCTTTGCTGTTATAATAACCTCCACTCTTCTGGGAAGGCTTTCATCTGAATTTTGGAGCATGGCTGTGGGAATTTGTGGTCATTCAGTCTCAAGAGCATTAGTGAGGTAAGGCACTGATGTCAGGCGAGGAGTCCTGAGGTGCAGTCGGCGTTACAGTTCATCCCAAAGGTGTTCAGTGGGGTTGAGGTCAGGGCTCTGTGCAAGCCACTAAAGTTCTTCCACATCAATCTTGGGAAACCATGTCTCCATGGAGCTTGATATGCTCATGGGGCATTGTCATGCTGGAACAGGTTTGGGTGAGTCCCCACAGCTCCAGTGAAGGGAAACTGTAACATTACAGCATAAAAAGATCCTATACAATTGTGTAGTGAAGTGAGTGTGAAGTGAAGTGACTTGTGGCCAAGTATGGTGACCCATACTCGGAATTTGTGCTCTGCATTTAACCCATCCAAGTGCACACACACAGTAGTGAACACACACACACCGTGAACACACACCCAGAGCACTGGGCAGCCTTTTTTGCTGCGGCGCCCGGGGAGCAGTTGAGGGTTCGGTGCCTTGCTCAAGGGTGGTATTGAGGGTGGGAGAGACCACTGGTCATTCACTCCCCCCACCTACAATCCCTGCCGGACCCGAGACTCGAACCCACAATCTTCGGGTTGCAAGTCCGACTCTCTATCCATTAGGCCACGACTGCCCCCATTAGGCCACGACTGCCCCCATTAGGCCACGTGTGGCAACAGTATGGGAAAGACCCTTATATGGCAAACTTTTGGCCATATAATGTTACTCTTTCATTTTTGCACCAAACAAGAATGTCTTGAGAGATCATATTAATTTGGTGGTGTCACTACAACGAGGAAAACAGTTTTTTCCAATTACTTTTGAAGTGTTTGGTTTAGAATTATTATTATTTATAATTATATAATTATGGTTTAGAATTATTATTTATCATTATTTTTTGTCAGATTGCTTGGAAGCTTCTAAAGTCACTTGATGTAAAAATTTCATGCCCACTATTGTATTTTATGCACAATTTCAAATTTCCTGAAAACTCTTTAAAATTTCTCACAGACTTCAGTTTTTGTGAAATCCTTACCACCTTTGCCTCAGGCCGTGAATTTTTGATAAATGAACGTTTTTCACCCATACACCCATACAAATTTGACAGTCAGTCAATGTGCAAAACTGTAAGTGGGATCATATTTTAAAAATGCACAAAATTTTATATGATATGAATCCAACAGTATATCCTAAATCCCTGTAGATGCATGGCAACTTTGGCCGCAATCTGACTCACAGAGCAACTCACAGAATACGGACAGAGCTAATCACTGATGATTCATAAGAGATTATCATCATTAACAAATTTCATTTTATTTTATCAGACCTAACAAAATTTCCCTTACATAAAATCCTTTTCTCTTTTATCAGACGTAATAAAAAAAAGTTAGTCTCTTCACAGGTTAAATATATATAACAGGTCATGTATCTTTGCCAGAATAAAAATGCAGTAGTAAGAAGTAAGTAGGCCTACCTCCTAAATCCTGAATTAAGTCCTAACAATGTGGTAGAAGAAGGCTGACAAATTTTGCAGAGTAAAAGAGCAGCTCATGTAGGGATTTTTTCTCCTGAGATGCAGATAGATTTGCAAGATTTTACAGAGATTTTACAAACCATTATAATGGAGTTCTATGCAAGGAAATATGTTCAAATAAACGTGTTTTTTTAAAAACATAACGTAAAATTTTATTATCTTAGAACAGCAGTGTCCAATCTTATCCACAAAGGGCTGATGTGGCTGCAGGTTTTCATTCCAATCAAAAAGAGCCATACCTTATATTGGGCTTAGCTGAAACATGAAAATAAGGTGTGGTTCCTACTTGGCTGGAATGAAAATCTGGAACTGTACAGACTCTGTGAGGATATAACTGAACACACCCTACCTGGTATATTTATTTAATGTAGAGCTCCTCTTGAGGTCAATTTATGTGAGAACTTTGGGCGCTTAAAATGGAGTCAATATCCATATCAGGGGTTAAGCACACCCTTAATAACGTTGGGGGCATGGTGGCATAGTGGCTAGCACTGTTGCCTCGAACCTCTGGGCTTGGGGGTTTGAATCCCACCTCCATCCTATGTACACGTAGCTTGCATGTTCTCCCCATACTTCAGGGGTTTCCTCCTCTAGTTCAAAGACATGCGTTATAGGCTGACTGGCATTTCTAAATTATCCGTTGTGTGTGTGTGATTGCGCCCTGCCATGGACTGGCACCCTGTCGAGGGTGTTCCCCACCTTGTACCCTGAGTCCTACATAGGCTCCAGGCTACCTCGCAACCCTGTGTAGGATAAGCAGTATGGAAAACGGATGGACAACAGAGAGTATGTTCCAATTATTAAATGTATTTAGTAGACCATCTTTTTCAGCAGTAAGTTATTTTCCAGTTTCTTATTACTTGACTACATCAAACAATAAAGGTTTAAGATTTTTTTTTTGCCTTAGTGTTGTTTTATTTTTAAAAAAAAGGGGGGAAAAAAAGGGAAAAAAAAAAAGCTTTAGTAGCTGTAATTCAGAAACTGTTTCAGTCTACCAGCAAACTAGTCTAGCAGTCTGAGCAGCTCAGTGTCTCAGCAGCTGGAAGCCTGATCATCAGATTAAGGTGGGTTATAGCTGTAGCTCCAGAGGATATTGCGTTACAACTAGACTATATGAAGATGATGTTGAGCTTTACACCTACATTTAATCAGTGACTTGCTGTAAATCACTTGCATAGCTTACAAAATATGTGAGAAAACTCACTCACTCATCAAAGGTAATAACAGAAAGGAGTGAAAGAAAGATAGAAGTGAGCTTCCCGCCACTGTTTGAAGTTACTTCCGCTTTTCAGACTACTATCCGTTTCCAACCACTTGCAGACGAAAGTGACACAACATCAAGATTTTCAGATCTGATCTAGTTTGAGCAAACTTTCAGATCTTAGGTTGATAACAAATAACATAACTAAGAATAATTAGGACAAGCGAGAATAGTTGTATGCGCCACGCTAGTTACTTTAAGCTGAACATTAGACTACTCATTATTCTGTCTGGTGTCTAACATAAAACCGGATATAAACTTAAATTCTTTATACAGTTACTTATAATAACCGTACTTACTTATTTTCGGCGTGTTATTGGGTTGACTGACAAAAGAAAAGGAATGATAAGGGCGGAATTAGAAAGCAGATCCCTCCAGTTCTTCCCTGTAGGAAGAGTGGGAGGAGTTTAGACCACATTGTGCCAGCGTCAGAGCCAACAGGAAGCGCGAGGAGATGTGCTGGAGGAGCTGTAGACTGCAATGTTCAGATCGGAAAATCTTTTTATAAAATTAGCTCAAGTGCATCTGCATTCACCGAACACTTTATTAGGCACACTATACTAATGTTCAGTTTTTAATGGTTTATGGTATGGATTCCATAAGATTTTGAAAACAGTCCTTTGAGATTCTGGTCCACGTTGACTTGATTACATCATGCAATTCCTGCAGATTTTTCAGGTGCACTTTCATGCTGCGATTCTCCCGTTCTGCCACATCCTAAATGTTATCTATTGGATTCAGATCTGGTGACTGGGAAGGCCACTAAAGAACACTGAACTCATGGTCATGTTCATGAAACCATTTTGAGACAACTTTTGTGACATGGTGCATTATCATGCTGGAAGTAGCCATTAGAAGATGGATAAATTGTGGCCATGAAGGGATGCACATGGTCAACAACAATACTCAAATAGGCTGTGGCATTCAAGTGATGATTGATTGGTAACGGGCCCAAAGTGTGCCAAGAAAACATTCCCCACATGATTACACCACCTCTACCAGCCAGGACTGTTGCAGGTTGGGTCCATGGATTCATGCTGTTGATGCCATATTCTGACCCAACCATCTGTGTGCCTCAGCAGAAATCGAGATTCATCAGACCAGGCTACGTTTTTCCAGTCTTAAGCTGTCCAGTTTTGGTGAGCTTGTGCCCACTGCAGCCTCAGCCTTCTGTTCTTGCCTGACAGAAGTGGAACCCGATGTGGACTTCTGCTGTTGTAGCCCATCCGGGTCAAGGTTCAATGTGTTGTGAATTCTAAGATGCTTTTCTGCTCACCACAGTTTTACAGAATGCTTATCTGAGTAACTGTAGCCTTTCTGTCAGATCGAACCAGTCTGGCTATTCTCCGTTAACCTCTCTCATGAACAAGGTGTTTCCATCTGCAGAACTGCCATTCACTGGATGTTTTTTCTTTATTGCACCTTTCTGAGTAAACTCTAGAGACTGTTGTGCATGAAAATCCCAGGAGATCAGCAGTTATCCAAACCAGAAATATCCAAACCAGCTCGTCTGGCAGCATCATCATGTCACAGTCAAAATCACTGAAATCACATTTTTTCCCGATTCGGATGGTTGTTGTGAACGTTACTCAAAGCTGCTGGCCCGTATCCGCATGATGTTATGCATTGCACATGATTGGCTGATTAGATAATTGCATAAATGAGTAGGAGTACAGGTGTTCCTAATAAAGTGCTCACTAAGTGTAATTGTACACTACACTATATGGCCAAAAATTGTGAACACCTGGGGCCTCATTTATAAAGAGTGTGCATGTACAAAAATGGGTCTGGAATGTCCCATCAGGGATATCCCAGCCATCCTAAGCTCCATCATGTCAGCCATATTGGTTAGCATAATTAAACTGACAAGTGGTACATCAGAGTTCCTTGCATGAATCTTTGACTGCACTCATATTGCTATAAGGATGCCTAGTTAGAATTTCGTCAATCGAAAGGAATTTAACTCTAGAAATGAACAAGTCATTTTTATTCCCAATCCCATACAGGTGGGACACTGCTATACCAACCAGAAAAAGTCTGCCAGATTGTCAGGGCATGTGCTGTGCTCCACAACATGGCATGGCACAATGGGCTCCCCCTCCTCATCTCCCCTAACCAACAACTCACTTAACTAATTCACATCTCTACCCACTGGACAAATGTAATGTTCATATTGTGACTCCATCAGAACGTTATGCATGGGTTGTGAATATCTGAGGCCAGTGCAAGAAGCACACAATTGTATAGAATGCCTTTCTTCTTTGTAGCATTAAGATTTACCTTCACTGGAACTAAGGGGCCCAAACATGTTTCAGCATGACAGTGCTCCTGTGCACAAAGTGAGCTCCATGAAGACATGGTTTGCCAAGGCTAGTGTGAAGAACTTTAGTGGCCTGCACAGAGCCCTGACCTCAACCCCTCTGAACACCTTTGGGATGAACAGGAACACTGACTGAGCCCCAGGCCTCCTTGCCCAACATCAGTTCCTGACCTCACTAATGCTCTTGTGGTTGAATGAGCACAAATCCCCACAGCCACACTCCAAAAGGTAAAAGCCTTCCTAGAAGGGTGAATGTTATTATAACAGCAAAAGGAGAACTAAATCTGGAATGGGATGTTCGAAAAGCACATATATGTGATGGCCAGGTGGCCACAAACGTTTGGCCATATAGTGTATAATCACATTATCTATTTGTTCAAAAGTTTTTCAGTTTATGTGACAATCTGGACAGATGTGCAAGGTGGTCAGCGGGGCACACTGAACCATTCATTCAAATGTATGAATACATCACAGTAAAATTTATTTTAATTTCTTTACATAAACTGTCAATTAATTAATTGTGCATTATATGGTGAAACATGATGCATTGCAATTCTTTAGGCGAAAGACTTACACCAGCAACCAATTTTAAAAGGAATTACTGCCTAACTGATCATGAAGACTATAAAATTTCAAAGATAGAAATGCATAAGATCTATAACAATTCTCCCTATTAATATTACTTTTTTTCTACTCTGTATTTCTGGGTGTCATCTTATCTAAAGATGAGATGGTAAATAGTGACATTCTGCCACAGTGTAAGATGGATGCCATACAAAACCCTAGGGAAACACTTTGGAGTGTGTTTAAGAGTAATTACAAGTCAAATACAAGAGTAAATACAAGACGCATATTGTTTCATACCCGCAGTGTGTGACTTTGTAATTGCATGAAATGTATTGTTGTTTTCCCTTCACAGAGGTCATCCAAAAATAAAACTCTATATGAAAATAAATAGTACTCATCTGCATTTATTTGATATTTTAGTAGTATTCAAAAATGTACATAACATTCAAACACAAAAGGAATGTTCCACAAATTAGCATAAAAATAAATGGCATGGAAAAACATACAACAATATATATATATATATATATATATATATATATATATATATATATATATATATATATATATATATATATATATATATATATATATATATGTAGATATCTTTATTCTGTGTTAAAGTGGCACTAGGAAACTTTCTACTTGAAATCATAAAGTTTTTTGTGTTATTTTTGCATCAGAAGATTGAATGTGTTGTACATTCAGATCTAAATAGCATGCGCTTACAATGTGCAATATTTTAAGGGCTGTCAGTGTTTACAATCCACATTTGTATGCAGCTAAAATTATTTTGATTTGAAACACTCATTTTCTGAGTATGTTTGACATTCAGTATTTTTACATGAATAATGAAAATTAAACAACTGACATAATCAACACTGATCAGTTAAAATCCAAAAGGCAGAATAGTACAACAAGAAGTACAAGAGAAAGATCAACATGTAATAAGAAAGTAAATGCATGATTAAAACTTTGTGCTTTTAAGATTTTCCCTGTAATTTTGTTGGTGTTGTTTTATTTTGTGTTTAAACAAAATTATTTCACTGGTATTACAGTAAGTCTCTCAGTTCAGAGATTACATTAATAATAGAGATCATAACATGAGCAGTAATGTTTGTGTAACTGTAAAAGACATTCAAAAGTCTGGAGGAAGACAAGTACTTATACTATCAGACATATCACTTTGAGATATCCTCATGTATAATCACATAACAAAAGGGTTAATCATATTCTAACATTCATCATCTTCTAAAATAACTACAGTAATAACTGTTATTGTGAGAATTATTACTAATAGGAAGAGCATTAACACTGCCCTCTAAGGGATAAACATGGCACTACAATTTAGTGAGTGTTAAACTGAAAGACTAGGGATGAGCCAAGGACAATTGTTTTTTTTATTTATTTATTTTTTTTTTAGTTTTTTTTTTTATGGAAATTTGGATTTTTTGGATTCTACTACATACAATCAGTCTAAATCTGAGGTATGGAGTTGAAGGAAACCACAGAGAGCAAATACAGATTGGCTGGAGTGAGCAAGTTCCAACAACTGGGCCAAAACATGGTTATATGGTTGGAAAAACTGTTTCAGTATTTCCTAGATGGCTGTAAGATACCTAAAGTGTTTTAAGGTTGTTATAGGCACAGATTAGATATGAGTTATCAAGGGTTAAAAGCCGTTGCTCTAGATCCTCTCTCTCTCTCTTTTTCTATAGTATCTATCTTACACTATGGTAACTGTACTTATTAAAAAGTTAATGTCAATAACCAGAGAGAGTTTGAATAGTTAGAGACCTTTCGTATGCCTCCACTCCACTGATATTTTGCCATGACAACATGCTGAGAGTGTAATGAAGTCTTGAAAAAATACTGGCCAATGGTGAAATGTAGGGATTTGTAATGTTAAATGGAACAGAAAATGGGTTTAGATTTACTCTATAAAAATCACATATATTTCTCTCCGTTTTTCTGTTTTAATTTAAGTAACAAAGTAAACCGAATTTGCTCCGAAACTCATACGTTTGCAAAATAGGATTAAATCTATAATGCAACAAAACTAATTTGAGTTTTAGCTGACTATGAACAAGTACCTATACTTTTCAGCATTCAGCAGGTAATAGTACGTAACTGGTTTTGATTAATCAGGTCCTATATTCAACAAAAATAATGTGTGTTTTTAAAAATGATTCAAGAATATGTAAATTAAGCATTAACTATAACGGATACTGGGGTATTTAATATTATAGGCTTTGTCACCTGTATTTCTTTTATTGTCTGTATTTTTCAGCATGCCTGGATTGAAATCATCTTTGCAACAGTATCATGCAGGTGCTGCAGCATGATTGCTGAAGAAATGGAAAGTCCTGAAAGATGTTGTAAGTGTTAGATATGCAAATGACTTGAGTACAAAGGAGCAGCTCTGCTCAGAGCTATGTACCCTCCATGAATATGCTTATTTTTTCAACTGGGTGGAAAAACATCTCTGCTAAAGAGATACAAAAACAAATAAAGACTGAATTGCAAAGAAATGGAAAAAACCTCATACAAATGCATGAATTACCATGCACATGAATTTACATTACATACCTGATAAAACCACAAACTACAAATTATTTCGACCTCACAGCCATCATTTTTAACCCTTCCTTGGAAAATATCCAATTTTAAATGGAAGACATTGTAGGATGCTGAAATGCTTCCATTCAACATTTTTTACATGTTGTCTGAGACCTCAAAGGCTCAGATCAATAATGATGTGCTCGAATATCTGCGTGCTCCCCTTGAAGCTGGAAGCGAAGATGAAGTCTCTGCGGTATGTGGAGACCACAGTAAAAGAGCGTGGGGCCTGAATGTATACCTCCTTGAAGCGCTGAAAGACCTTGTCCTCTGCATTCCAAAGGTAGACCTGTGAGAATGTGTAGTCACTACCTAAAGCTAGATAATAACGATCTTTAAAGGAAAACGGCTGAAGGATCATGGAACCTCTCGAAGGAAGGGCCTGAACCTCAGAGAAATGTTTGGCAGTCCAGTGTAAAACTTTGGAGTCACCAATATATCGCGTCATAGCCAGATACAGGTCCTCTTTAATCCAGAACGTTTTGACAGCCACTACATCCTCCATGTTGGGGATTTCACCCTGCAACACAAACTTCTGTGCACCCTTGCTCCACTGGTAGATGACTGGAACTTGGGAACGACTGGCCAGAATGAGGTGAGCCTTGCCATCCAGGTCCACAAACTCTGCATCAGTATCACGGAACCACTCGTGCAGTGATTGATAGGAGTAGAAGCCTTTGTCATTCCACTTATAGAGGGTTGAAAGACCAGCCTTAGAGCTGTCAGCAATGATAAAGAACCATTCATCACCAATTTGGAAGGTCTCTATGTCATTGGGCTTGGAGATCTTGGAGACTTCAATGTCCTGAAACTTGGTGAATTTGCTTTGGTCTTCATCAAATTTATAGATGTGAGAACCGCCAAACAGCTGGGCAACAATCATAAATACAAGGTTCTGGATGATCACTGATTTGCAGCCAACAATGGACTGACCTGAGGATTGATAAAGAAATAAAGTTATGCCTTTAAGGCAGACCTCAGAAATTCAAAAAGTTTGGAAACAATAGTCTAGTTCTCAAAGGAAAAGTCTACCCTGAAGCACAATAAATATGTTTATATTGACAAATTTGTGATTTGTTTAGAGATTCTGGTGCTAGTTTGTTAGTTGGTGCTGTATTTCCTTAGACGTCTGTCCTCTGCGACGTTAAGTCTGTGCCATGCTAATGTCACACTGCTAGCTCAGGTTCAATGGCTTTTAATAGGAGAAAAAGTTTCAATGATCACAAACAGTCAGGTTTTGCTGTTAGCTCCTAAACACAAAAGAGCAAGAGCTTCTTTTATCATGCCCAATTTTATCAATGTACAATGTCAGTGAGAAATCCAATGTAGAAATAATGCCAAACATTAGCAAACATTGGACTCCAAGTATCAGAATGTGCTGCAGCTATATACCACAAGTGTACTGAGTTGCAGCAGACACTCAGCTCAGCTAGTTGATGCTAACACTACTATGAGATAGTAGTGTTAGCATCAAAGCTGATGCTTTCTGCTCTGTTTGAGTAGAGCGTACAGATGAGGAGGTGAGAGAGATGGACAGACTAAAGAGCTATAGCTCTGCTGCTGCTGCACTGTTTGCTTTAGACAGAGAGGAAGCAAGGGCTAACTTCCCTTGATACCACACCGGCAGTTGATTGGCAGTGTGGATAATGTAGGATATCATTAGCCAAAGTGAAAACAGACCAACTTGTTGATTACATCATAAAATAAATCTTGTGCAACACTGAAGATCACATACTGACAACTGCTAAAATAATAATAAAAATATATAAATAGCGCACATCATATGTATGCTGCTTAAAATTTCAGTATTGAAAACAATGTAAAAGGACTCAGTGTAAAAGGCCTTGCCATGTCCCTGCATTTTGATTAGAAATATTGACATACAAGTCATTCAGGGTGGATTTTTCTTTTAGTCTGTTACATGCTGTTGTGTCTGCAGTATACTTTAACAGTTTGGAGGGGTTGAGATTTGGCTAAATACAGAATGTCAGGTTGTATTTATGGAAATACAAATTTAGGTTTTTGAAATATTAGTGCTCTTAATCGCCAAGGTTAAGGGTTGCTGTGCTGTATAGTTTGGTGTTTTCCTGCTCTAATAGTCTTCATATATCGATATGTCGGTTAATTATCCAATTAAGTCAGCTGCGTTAGAGGAGGGAAATTACAGAACTCGGCAGTCCCGCAGGCCAAAATTGAGAGAAATAAATATGAACTGAAGTTAGTAGTTGATGACACAAATCCTATTCAAAAAAGGACTATATTAATTGTTTTACATTTTGAGTATAATAGCAACAAAAATATACATACATTTTTATGACAATTGTGACCTGGAAATTGGGGCTAGGACTTGCTTATTTAGCTTATCCCACCTGTAATGTTGTCATAACTCCTGAAGTTCATTTCGATGTGGTCCCACTGAAGCACCATACAGCTCTCTATATTAGGGGCAGCAATGGTCACATACACATCATTCTTGTGGGAGAACGTGTCCACGGAAAGAGACTCAGTGGTCACAGACTGAAGTGGAATGAAATCTGTATAAACAATGTTAGCACAGGATAGGAGATGTTAGTTCAAAATGGGGTTCCCATTGGTTAGCATTTTAGAAAATTTGCATATTTCAGTAAATCTGATTAAAACTAATTGAATCTGTATGTGACTCAGTGGTTAAGGCACTGGGCTATGGATTGGAGGTCGTGAGATCAAATGCCAGCATTGCTACATGCCACTTTTGTGCCCTTGAGCAAGGCCCTAAACTCATCAACTGCTCACTTGTATCCTGTATCCTGTCTAAACTGTAGGTCACTTTGAATGAAAGTATCAGCTAAATGTGTTAAATGGAAATGTGAATGAATGTCAGTAAAACAACAGTATTGTGATTTTGGTGTATGTAATAAAAACCTAGCAAGATATCTTCAGCTACATTTGGAAATCTCTCTTTCACATAAGCACACACACACAACCTGTGGAGATGCACTCATCTTGGAGGCTTGTCATGTCATTGAGCCTCTTGCCCTTCAGCTCCTCTGGACCAGCACACAGGATATCTGACACTGAGGCATTGGTGTTCTTCAGCCACGTCATCAGCCATTTAGCACGGCAGTCACACTCGAACGCATTGCCCCTTAGGTCTCTGTTGAAGAAGACAGTTAGCCAAAGGGGCTTCTGAGAGGGCAAACAAAAGGTTTGGTTCTAAAAACCTTTTCGAACCAGCATTATCAAAAATTATAACAAAGCACTGAAGCTACACTTTCTACAGAATAAACAGACCACAATGGCAGGAATGACAGGAATAATTTAGGAAAAACCTTTAATATAGAACTTGAATTGACAAATTAATAAAAGCTGAATTACAAATCAAAGTGTTCATAATTTAATTTTGTAAAAGTTCTTAACACATCTTCTCATCATCTGTAAAACCCAGCTTTAAAAGGTCTATAGAAATTTGACCTTTAGAAGCAATTACACCATATAAAATCCAATTTCATTCATCCAGATCCAAATACTGTATCTAGAGGAAGAACAGGTATATGACACACAGAATGAATTTCAACACGAATTGAAATGTAAGCTCACAGCTCTATCAGCGAGTCCAGATCACTGAAGAGATCTCTTGGCAAGGCTTTGATGTTGTTGTTCGCCAAAGACCTGTGGGGGGTACAGACAGACTTAGTAGCATCAGAGTCAATATGATAACAGTGTAAATAGGAAAATAAGAAGAGTGATATTATAAACTTACAGATGGGTCAGGTCCCTGAGTCCTCTAAAAGAATATTTTGATGTGGTCTCAATCTTATTGTTTTCAATAAACCTAGAAGATTACAGATTTATACAGATAGTGCAGTATAATTACAAGCATAGCACAAAGAGAAAAAGAAAGTATGTGTAAGCAAAACTGTGGCAGAACGTAATATCTTAAAAAATCAGTACTTTAGCAGTAATATGATACTGCGCCTATTTAAAACAATAATCTGATCGGAGGTATATCATTATACTATGAGAGGAAGGGGAGGATGGACTTAAATGATAAAAAAAAGGGAATGTATTTAATGCAACCTAAAAAGAGATGTTTCCATTGTGGTACAGATGTTTAATGACACAAAAGTGATTTCACTTACAAATATTCAAGGTGTGGTAGACCAGAGAATGCATCATCTTTAATTGTGGTAAGAGCATTTGAATTAAGTAATCTGTAGAAATCAATAGAGAGCATAAAGAACATAAAGCACCGCATCAATAATATATAACTGAAGCAGCTCAGACTGCATCATAATCTTAGTGAGTCATTTGTAAATGTATTGTACCATCCAGAACTGATATAGAAATATTTGCATTAAATCAACCAGAATTTCATATTCCTTTAATAAACATATTTCGTAAATCATTTATTAAATACAAGAGCATATTAGTAAACATATTTCCTGACCAGTGCAACATCTGATATTAATACAAATTCAGATCTATTTTTATCCTTTACGCAGCAAGTCAAAGCTGGCATCATGTCTCCAGTTGACAAAGTCAACAATGGCATTGTCCCCCATAAGTCACAGACAGACCCTATCACTTTTCGAGCGAGAGAAGGACAGTTATGCTGATTGTCTCTTCAACTGGACCCCTCATCTACAGGTTTAGTGCAAGTTATTAACCTGCCCCTAAACGGCATCCTTATTTTCATAGTACACTAGTTCATTGGAGCACAATAATACTTTCTTTGCCCACAGCATGAGACTAATTTGAATACTGAAGATAAGGAGCGATGCTTTTAAAATGTAATAAGATACAGTACCACATCCATCAACAATATACAGTCTAGGTGTATGACTCCTTTAAGAAGTTTTCCTGATTTCCTTGACATTCAAATCACACATTTAGCATGCTTTTGGGAATCCTGGCTCTGGTTTGCACATCCTATTCTACTGTATTGATCCTCAACAGTGTACAATATGTCCTGAATTCCCCATTACTACAAATGATCAGCATATTATTCCCTTAAAAGGGTACATCTCTAATACTTTTCAGCTAACAGAAAGCAGATAAGAGGTGGGTGAACATTCAGGTTTTGGACTTACAGCAGCTGGAGAGATGGCATGTGTGCGAACATGGCCTCCCTGACCTCAGAGAAGGTCCCATTCACAATGCTCCTGGAAAACGTAGCACCATTAGTTCATGAGGGACACGTGAAACTGACACATATGATGCCTAACGACGTTAAATATCTGTTCCAGCATTGCAGCATGGAGACATTACAGATCATGGCTACCTGGGATTATTACTATTATTATTCTCCCAAAATACATTATGCTGTACGCTGTGTTGTGACATGCGTAATGGCATCACCGACATCACACAGGTAGGCTGTGGATGGCTTTATAACGCGCAGATGTCAGGTGGAAAGCTTATTCATCTTGCGGTAAATGGAGAGACTTACAGTGAGCTGACATCGCTCGGTGTGATCCGCGGCACATATGAAGAGCCGACGCAGATGATGGACTCCTTGGAGCAGCTGCAGGATGAAGGGCACTTCACTGCCTTTTTGCCCGTGTGGCCGGACGGCACTAAGCACAGCAGCACAGTGTACACTATCACAGCGTGGTGTTTAATAACGGCCAGCATGTTGATGATGTCGGGGCAGTTTGCATGTGTGAGTGAGAGAGCAGATGGAGCTGAGGTGAGGAGGCTGAGAGCGGTCCGCCCTGCACCATGAGAATGCAGCAGTGAACCAAAGCTACTGACATCAGCAATTCAGCTGCAGCTCTCTCTCTCTCTCTCTCTCTCATCAACGCACCCAGTGCTGGAGACTACAGCTCACATGAAACAAATGAGCTCTCACTGAATTATTTCAGCCATAATCTTTATCCATAACAGGCGATGTTCATGTACTACTTTAATAGATTTCACAACATAGCAATACTTCTCTAACTTGTTTTCCTGAGCAGCTACTAGTAACACATTTAGCTTACAGTATGTTCACTCTCAGAAAAAGAAGGGTACTAAACTATAGCTTTCCCTGTGCCTTATCTTTTGTAATATGTATCTTTTGCCTGAAATTATAGTGAAGTGATGTGACGTGTAGCAAAGTATGGTGACCCATACTCCAAATTTGTGCTCTGCATTTAACCCATCCAAGTGCACACACACACACACACACACACACACAGTGAACACACACCCAGAGAAGTGGGCAGCCTTTTTTGCTGCAGCACCCAGGGAGCAGTTGGGGGTTCAGTGCCTTGCTCAAGGGTCTCACCTCAGTCGTGGTATTGAAGGTGGGAGAGAGCACTGGTCATTCACTCCCCCCACCTATAATCCCTGCCAGACCTGAGACTCAAACCCACAACCTTCAGGTTCACCTTCAGGTTCCAAGTCTGAGACTCTAACCATTAAGCCACAATTGTCCCCCCAAAATGATTTAAAACTTAAAAACTTAAAAATGAAGGTAGATAGCTGAACCTGTTAACATAAAGCTTTATATGTACACTATATGCACCTATGTAAAAGATACATACAATTGGTACAATATATGGCCAAAATTATTTGGACACCTCACCATCACAGCGATATAACTCCAGTTGGTCCTCCCTTTGCTGTTATAGTAACCTCTACTCTTCTGGGAAGGCTTTCCACTAGATTTTGGAATGTGGCTGTTGGGATTTGTGCTCATTCAGCGACAAGAACATTAGTGAGGTTGGGAAGTGATGTTGGGTGAGGAGGCCTGGTGCACAGTCAATGTTTCAATTCATCCAAAAGGTGTTCAGTGGGGTTGAGGTCAGGGCTCTGTGTAGGACACTTGAATTCTTCCACTCCAACCTTGGCAAACCATGTTTTCATGGAGCTCGCTTTGTGCACAGAAGCATTGTTGGTTCCAGTGAAAAGAATCTTAATAAAGCTACAGCATACAAAGATATTCTAAACAATTGTGTGCTTTCAATTTTACATAAAGTGTACAATAGGTATACTTTTGCATATACCACCCCAGCAACAAGGAATGGTACAGAGTGTTGCAGTCAGACTGTTAAGGTGCTATGTACTTAATATTGAGTTTCAGAATGTAAACTCACAGTGCTCATTAATTTTAGTCAGAAAGTTTTGTTTAGATTGTGATTCACTTTATCATCACAATCTTCAGTGTGGGGATTGAAAGCAGTAGCTAGTTATACCCACTAAGCTAAACCAATTTGATTAGATATGTGTGTGGATTGCCTGTACGAAATAATCTCAATAATCATCTAAATTAAGAAAGAAAAAAAAAAAAATGAAATGGATGGGGTTAGATAATAAAGAGAACATTTTTGTACAGTAAGATCAGCGGCCAGTTTTGCAAAAGCATCATAAAGATCATCAGAGAGAGAGACTTCTTTATTATGCTCACGCTACCATTCAGCAATGATTGTTTACTGCAATGCTTCAGGGAAAGTCAAACAAGATTAATAATAAAAAAAAATAATAATCTTTTATTCGGTCATAATAACACACACACCACATTTATGTTTAGGCATGCTAAATCTCTTAACAAAGTCCACCTGGTTATTTTGGGGTACAGAAGAAGGCAATATGTTATTACAATCACATGTAAACTGTAGATCAGCACCTCAGAGAGATACTGAATATTCTTACTGTCAATCCACTGATGATTTCATCCACATGCTGTGACCACTAATAAATTGTAATTAATAAATGTAAAGCCACAGCAACTACTGGGATTCACAGTTTCCCCGTTGAAATCACTACTGGTGCCATCATAAGACTTCAGCACTGCAGTGAGACTGATCAATATTACATAATCGTCAAGCACAAGTTTATGTCCGGCCCTTAGCCACTCTGTACAAAATGCTATGGTGCAAAATCAGCAGCAGGCTATAGAGCAAAGAGTGAGAAGGGAAATAAAGTGTGTACAGATAGAGTGGAAGTGAATAAACTGTTGACTCAGCAAAGAGAGAGAGACAGAGAGGGAGAAACAATTCTGGCACTGCAGCGGCAAAGATAAAGCAAGTCAGAAAGAAAAAAATATACTTAAAGTAAAAAGTGGAACAAAGGTGGGAGAGGAGAGTAAGCAAAAGAGATGGTTTCAGATCATCTTCCATGTATTATTAATGGCAATGTTGCTGCGCTGAACATAAAAATCATTATCCAGTGCTGGGAACAGGCTGACTCAACACCTCCTAGCTAGAAACAGATGCTGCACATCCCCTCAGCTCAACCAACAAATACAAAACTTCTACAATACTTATACTACATCTAGAACTTCTTTTTCCTTATAATGAGAATGATGAAAAACAATGGAATGTTGGTTTAACCTCCTAAACTCATAGGAATCTTGCATAGGTCCTCACTTCCACTACACATCCAAATGTACAGAGTGTCTGAAAAATCAGGCGTAACACGAAGTACCAAGTAGCACTATCTCTACCCTCTCATCCAATATTAATGCCATTTTTACCTGTAAGGAAATAAATAAATAAATACAAAAATAAGTGTTAATAAATAAGTAAATAAATAATAAATACGAAATCACGTATATACAGCTTAAAACCCACTTGTTTCTGACTTTTCGTACACCCTGTAGTTGCTGCATAATGAGGCTTAAACACTTAGCAACAAAGGTTCTGTAGTGGTTCTTTGGATAGTTAAGAGTTTTAAGCAAGGGGTTTTGTTCGGAAACCTCTGAAAGCGAAACCTTTTTGTTATAAAGCTTAACATACTGTAGAATCTTTAATAGCTCCCCAGAGAGGCAAACCATTCTCTCTACAGAAAAAAGAAAAGATACCTTTAGGGTGACACAATGCCACAGTGGTTAGTTTTACTGCTTCACAGCTCGAAGGTCCCTGCTTCAATCCTAAGCTTGGGTTACTGTCTGTGTGGTGTTTTGTACACTCTCCCTGTGTCCATGGTTTTTTTTCCGGGTACTCCAGGTTGCTTCCCACTTCCCAAAAACATGACGATAGGTGGACTTGTTATGCTACATTGCCTGAAGGTGTGAATGTGTGTGTGTATGTTGCTCTGAAGTGGACTGGTGTCCCATCCATTGTATGTGTAATGCAGCGAAACAGAAAAATGAGACAACATTGTATGTGTAATGCGATCAGTTGCTGTGTACCAGATAATGAACTTAGGCAAGTCCACTTATCGGACATTACTGGACATTTTCGAATTATTTTATCACTGCAAGTCTGTTATAAGATTAATCAGGACACTGTTGGGTTTCTGTGTGTAAAGTATTGTGACTCTGTGTTTAGCTGTTGGTGAGCAGGGCGATGGGAAAGGGGAGGGGTGTGTTAAAAAAGAAATACTCATTAAAAACTGCAAATTCTTAAAGCCCAGAGTGTCTACTTTCATATGAGCCATTAACCACTACTGTGTTGTGTGACATCACAAATAAATTCAATGCTGAACACAGGCATCCATAATACAGACGGAAATTCCATTTTTTGGCCTCTGGTAAAAAGAGTTTAATTTTGTAGCATAGATTGCATAATGTGCCCTTCTAAACAAACCTGAATTCTCCATTGCCTTTTTAATTCAAAATTCTAAAAAAAGAAAATAACTGGCTATTTTAAATGTCTACTACTAAATGTCCCCTCTTGAGAGCACCTGCACTCTTACACAGTGTAAGTGGATTAGTAAAGGTGATTGTGCATTTCCGTTCTTGTGGCTTCTATTCAATTCTTCTATATAATCAGGTATAGGCTTCATAACCTCACATCTGTTCCCCTGTAGGCTTCCATTTGTATTCTAAATGGGTTCTTATCCTTGGCAGTAACACACTGTTTTATATCCAGTGCTACTGATCCACAGCTGAGGGAGCAAGCATTCATTTCACTACTAGCCCCTTCTTATATCCTTCATCTACTGCAGATGTGGATCAGTAATACCAGCTGGGTGTGTGAATATTGCTGGGTACATATCAGTCTAACCAGTAATAGGGTTAATGAATTGCACTGGCATTAGGAGTGGTTTAGTTCCCATTGAGCAAATTCTCACCTTTCTGTGATGCATATCCTGATACATATCATATATCATAGAAAGGTCTTCAAGTATCATAATATGATATTTTTGTCACCCCTAGCAGATATTCTACTTACCATGGTAAATAGTAACCATGCTGACTATTTAAAAGGATTCAATGAAATAGTTTTATTAATAAATGTCTTCAGTCATATTCTAGACTAAATACTTTGGCTTGTTAGAGAAGACCAGCAACTAAAAAATCTCAGCAGATGACACTTTTTAAAGCTACTTTCCACTTTCATTACAAAACAGGAAACCTAATTGGCTCTTTTACTGAGTTTTGTCCAGAGAAGTGCAATACAGACAGATCTCACAAAAAAATCTTTTTA
The DNA here is from genome assembly GCF_027358585.1 of Pangasianodon hypophthalmus. NCBI lineage: Eukaryota > Metazoa > Chordata > Actinopteri > Siluriformes > Pangasiidae > Pangasianodon > Pangasianodon hypophthalmus. The sequence continues at coordinate 19,605,461 of NC_069713.1, forward strand.
AAGGCAGTATTTGGTTCAGGAAACAGTTTGGTCATCAGGACCTGAAGGCGATGATACTGACTCACACTTTTCTCCCTTTGTGTCTTTCTTAAGAGCCTTGAGGCATTTGTCCAGCCTTTTGATGGAAAGCTCCACGTCTTTTTTGGTGATGCCAATAGCAGAAGCAGCATTAAGGTATGGGCATGGGTAGGCATCCGAATGTGACATGAAGCCATGGAATGTGTGTCCGCTCACAGTTTGTTCAGTGCCCAGTGGCACGACCCTGAAACAATAGAATGGAAACTAATTTAAAAACAATTTTATAATCTATTAAGACACTTTCTCTGCTACTCTTTTCAATGAATGTCAAAATGTGATTCTGAAATCAATCTGCAAAAGGAACAGAGTAGAAGGAATTTTCCTGAAAATGAAAAGCAAATAAATTTACAGCATATTTATTTATTTGCCAGAATTTTTTGAGGATTAAGGACCTTGCTCAAGATACTAACGGCCGCTCTCTGCTAGTCCAAACATATATCTTTTCATCAGTAGCTCAGACCCTTAAGCACTGAGTTAGCATTTGTAATTAAAATGACTACAGCAGTGACCAAGCTGGATAGACATTCTAGTCAAATTGACCTTTTTTGCTCTTATAGCTATTTTAGGACACTTGCAGTACTAGCTACTCTGAAAAGCTGGCTGAAAAAATACAGTATTTCACAGTGCAGTGACCTTCATTTAAAGTTAGGACTCTGATTATCAGCGTTTTAAATTTGGACAGCTCACTGTGTATGGCAGCTCATCAGCTGAAACTAAATCCCAGCAAAACTGAGCTGTTGTACATCCCTGGAGATGCATCCCTATGTCAAGATCTTGCGATCTTCCTGGGCAACTCTCAGATCACACCATCTGACACTGCACACAGCCTTGGGGTAGTTCTGGACAACCAACTATTCTTCTTGTGTCACATTGCTAACCTGACAGTCATACAGGTTTCTCCTTTATAACATCAGGAGGATATGGCATCCCTAGCATCCATCCTACCCTTGCAACTGACGCAGAATAGAGCTGAAAGACTTGTTTTCAACCTGCCCAGGTTCTCCCACACCATGCCGATTCTGTGTTCATTCCACTGACTCCAGCAGCAGCCTGCATCAGATTTAAAAAAACTGACGCTTGTCTACAAATTCAAAAACGCAACAGTGCCTGCCTTTAAGCACTCATCACACCCCACACTGCACCAAATTCCATTCGAGCCTCTAGCATGGCTTGACCCACCATCCCACATGGTATGAGGAAGACATACAACAACTCAGGTGGTGAAATGAACTTCCCCTTGCTGTTGGAAAAGCTGAGTCACTGGCTGTTTTCAAATGAAGACTAAAAAAAACACCTCTCACCAAGAAATTGTATTAACATTTCTATTTAAAAAAACTTTTATCTTGTGTTCCCCTTTCATGCTGTATTGACCTCCCCCAACAGGGTTTTAGCGCGACGGTATTCTTAGTCGCTGACCTCATGAACTAGCATGAAAATGTTTTTGACAGAGGCTACAAACCACTTCTATAAGTCACTCTGGTCAAGGGCGCCTACAATATAAATTTATGACTGAGTCCTTTTCAACGAATTAACTTGAGTGAATGGACTGGTCAAAGTGTGTAAACTGTCACTAATACAGGTTTGCCACAGTGCTTTAAGAAACGGGGAGCTGAAAAGCTCGATCTTATTTAATACGGAATATGAGAGCAGTTATTGCACCATAAAATATAACAGCCTACAGCATTCTAATATGCAGCATGCAGCACCCAGAGGAAGTGGGTGGAGCCATTCCCAATGTGCATATTCATAACATAAATTTTTTGATAAGGCTAAAGTTTTAGGTGCTTCTGTGCATTATACTGATATCTACAGACATTTTTAGGTAAATTTATTAAACAGTTTATTATTCAAAACAGAATAAGATATATGGTCAAGTTCTGTGTGGCTAACACAAGGATGCACACATAATTATAATCAGTGAAACAGAAGTCAAATTCTAGTCTTGCATAATTAGTTGTAAATATTACAGCTTTGAAAATTCACTCAATTAATGACTCTAAATAAACTCTGAGACAATCGTTACTAACACAGCCCCGAACACATTAGTATATCTATTAGAAGTCCACTAAAAGCGTGTTAGACCATGTTTCCATCAGCTCAGTGAAACAGAAAAATCAATAGAAAAGGACTTGACTATGTACGCTGAAACCCATTAGACAACTGGAGAACACTGTGGACATGCAGTTAGAAGTTACTCTGTTTTGCTTTATGCTTTTCAGTAGATCCAAAATATTGACCTGAGTCTCACTTTCAGTGTACATCTGTTGATTTTTATTTTGATTCTAAATTTCTAATTTGGTTTAAAGATGTTTGCATGCAATGTACTATTACCTACAATGAGATTGATTTATTTTACACAGAGCAAAGACACTTACTTAAATTTATTAGATTAGTTGCACTATTAAAAAAAACTCTTGTATAGATAAAAAAGAAAAATAAATCATTTATATGGACAAAGTGGGGCAATTTTTGTCAACATAAAAAGTGCTAATAGAAAACATTAGTGGTGTACAAATTTAAAGACACAGCAGTAATTGCTTGAGTAAGTTATTTATGATAACTTATAAATTATTTATGTATCTCCATCACTGCTGCAGGGAAAGACATAAGAAAGAGAGCTCCGCTTGCAGTTAAGAAACTGGGCAGCAATACTAAACCCCGTCATTAATATTAAACTAACCCTCACATTAATATGCAATTCAGCAGTTTATCCATTCTATATCCACAGGGAACTGAAATTGGTTCTTACTGTGGGAAAATGTAATGTGGAAAAACACCTTTGGAAACTTAACCCTTTAATCTCACAGGATCTACTGACATTGATCACTTACATAACTGCATACCTTTTCCTATAATAATAATAATAATATATAGTACTATGGTATTAGTACTAAATAATAGAGTATGATAAAAAGAAAATAATGAACATTAATAAAAGAAAAAGGAAGTTTAAGGGGTTGATAAATGAAGATGTTGAATCATTAATATTCAGTTCAAGAGCAACACATTTGGGCATAAAAACAAGTGTATCATTAGGATAATATAGGGATATACACCAATCAGCCAAAACATTAAACCCACAGACAGGTGGTTAACATTGATTATCTCATTACAATGGCACCTGTCGAGGGGTGGGATATAATAACAGTCAGTTCTCAAAGTTGATGTGTTGGAAGCAGGAAAAATGGGCAAGCGTAAAAATCTGAGCGATTTTGACAAGGGGCAAATTATGATGGCTGGACGACTGGTTTAGTGCATCTCCAACACAGCAGGTCTTGTCAGGTGTTCCCAGTATGCAGTGGTTAGTACCTACCAAAAGTGGTCCAGAGAAAGACAACCGGTGAACCGGCGACAGGGTCATGGGCGCCCCAGGCTCACTGACGCACGTAGGGAGAGAAGGCTAGCCCATCTGGTCTGATCCCACAGAAGAGCTACTGTAGCACAAATTGCTGAAAAAGTTAATGCTGGCTACACAGTTCACCACAACATGCTACGTATGTGTCTGCGTAGCCTCAGACCAGTCAGAGTGCCCATGCTGACCTCTGTCCACCGCCGAAAGCACCTACAATGGGCACGTGAGCATCAGAACTGGACCATGGAGCAATGAAAGAAGGTGGCCTGGTCTGATGAATCATGTTTTCCTTTACATCATGTGGACGACCAGGTGCGTGTGGATCGCTTACCTGGGGAAGAGATGGCTCCAGGATGCACTATGGGAAGAAGTCAAACCTTGGGTCCTGGCATTCATGTGGACGTTACTTTGACATGTACCACCTACCTAAACATTGTTGCAGACCAAGTACATCCCTTAATGGCAACAGTATTCCCTAATGGCAGTAGCCTTTTTCAGCAGGATAATGCGTCCTGCCATACTGCAAAATTTGTTCAGGAATGGTTTGAGGAACATGACAAAGAGTTCAAGGTGTTGACTTGGCCTCCAAATTCCCCAGATTTCAATCTAATCGAACATCTGTGGAATGTGCTGGACAAACAGGTCTGATCCATGGAGGCCCCACTTCTCAACTTACAGGACTTAAAGGATGTGCTGCTAACGTCTTTGTGCCAGATACCACAGCACACCTTCAGAGGTCTTGTAGAGTCTATGCCTCAACGGGTCAGAGCTGTTTTGCCTACAGAATTAGGCAGATGGTTTTAGTGTTATGGCTGATTGGTGTAGCCTATAATATAGTGCATAATATAGTGTACAGTGTATAATATAAGAATACTCTCTTTGAGATAAAAGTCAGACTACATTGGGCATGAAAATATTCAGCATATTTTTGTCAGGACTGCTGATTAGGCAGAAGCAGCTCACCTGGCTCCCGACACCTGTCTGGTGAAGAGCATAGAGCCCAGCTGGGTAACGGCTTTATCACAGTTAGCCTGAAGAGCATCCAGGGACATAGCTGAGGAGGACAAAGTTACAAAAGCCTTTTAGCACAAAAAAGGATTTATTGTCAGTTCACTAACTTAAATGACATACAATAACTTTCATAGGGAAATAAATGAAGCAGTGTGTGTCAGTGTTTTGCTGCAGACTTGAAATGATGACTGCTCCACATTTTACACTTTTATATAAGGAATTCTCCTAGTGATATCCAACTTCAACTCTTTTTACTTTGGCCTATGAGTCTGCAGTTTTTAGACAGCAACTAAGAAAACGTGAATACCCTTAATTAAAAATAAGCAAGAATAAAATCTTATTAATAAGAATAAAAGTAATGAGCAGGTGATGTTCAGTAATGATTTATCCTTTTATTTTGAGTTAATGCTGTTAATGCTGTGGTGACTTACCGGTCACCACACCTTGGCCTGTCCTGTCATTGTCACATTACATGTTGCGTGTCTGTGTGTACCTGGTCCTTCTTATTTTCTTTGGTTGATTCTGCATTGGAAGGTTTGTGTGTCCATAGTCTTGTCTTTTACTTTATGTTGTGCTTTTAAAGTATTATTTTTGTTTACAGTTTGAATTAAGATGTCCTCACCATACATTACAGCATTTTTGTTCAACAGCAATAACTGACAAACTGATCTGATGGCAACGATTATATTCTATTGACTCCTAAAAAGAGCACTGATCATAAATTTTAAAACAAACTCAGAAAAGACTATGTGAAGGATAGGAGAAATGTCTGACAGCACTGTGTTTATATTTGCCTTGCTTATGTACTATGATGCGATGTATTGGCCTTATCCAGTGAGAGTTTAAGTAATTTATATCAACGTATAATGTAATTTATATCAACGTGTGTGTGTCTCACCCAGTGATATGGGATTATGTGGTGTGTGCAGCAGTCTCTCTCCATGCCTTTCAGCCAGTGTCTTCAGCTCCTGAGCCAGGTGGGTGTACAGCTCCTTCAGGCAGTGCAAAATCACAGTTATAAATAGCCCCACAATGATCAGCCATTTTGCTGCACACACTGTTTACTGCTCATATTGCAATTTTCCATCTGCTGACCTACTCCCTCCATCTGCTTCTCTATTCCTCACTCCTGCTGTCCTCCTCTCTCTCCCTCCCTCTTTTTCTCTTTTCCTGTCTTTCTCTACATGCCTTTATTAGCATCCCATTAGCTCTCCTCATGCTTTAATGGCAGTAGTGTACTATGAATAGCAGTGCTGGTGGTATTACAGTTCAACACTATTACAGAGGACAAAATGAGACTATGCAGCCGCACATGATAATAAGTCCTGTGTGAGCATAGTAAACGAAGGGCTGTTTCTTTTTTTTTCAGGTTTGTTTTTGTCCTGAAGATGCTGCCATTGAAACATCTTTACATGGTGAAATGCACTAATAACAGCATTAGGTTTATAATTCAAAACAACTTTTATTATATTCATAGAGTTTTGAGGTCATAAACAAACCAAATGCTTTAGTTATTTATATTTCACAGCCTTTAAAATGACAGCTGACATTTATATTTTGTTTCATGATAAATAGACCAATAGAAACTGTCCAAATCAAAATGCATTGGCTATAAATTCTGTCTCAAACCTCCTACCTCTAAGGGAGCAATTAAAAAAAAAAATTACGCAAGCAACATTAGCTTTTATTTCATTTTTTTCCATTAAGTCATGTAAGAAAAAGGAAAATAGAAACAAATTTAGCTAGTCAATTGCATGCTTGTTATTTGGAAATACACAATTTTACAGAATGGGTAGAATCTTGATTTTTTTTTCCAGTCTGACTAAGTCCCCAGTCTCTTATGGCTAACATGACATGATTGTAAATATGTTTTTGAGCCAAGCAATGGCATGAGACTTGGAGGAGATCTGTACCATGGTAAATGGTGCAGAGACAAGAATATGCAACGACAAGAATGTCATGTATCACAAAAGTGAAAGCCCCCTAGGATGGAACCTATGTAAAAACACACCACATAGGTGTGGCTCAGTGGTTAAGGCTCTGGGTTACTGATCAGAACGTTGGGGGTTCAAGCCCCAGCAGTGCCAAGCTACCACTGTTGGGCCCTTGGGCAAAGGCCCTTAATCCTCCCTGCTCTAGGGGCACTGTATCATGGCGGACCCTGTGCTCTGACCCTAGCTTTCTAACAAGCTGGGATATACAAGGAAAAGAATTTCACTGTGCTGTAATGTATATGTGACAAATAAAAGGCTGCTTCTTCTGAAAACTATATACATTATACTGTATACTTTCAGGTTGCTGCAGAAAACTTGTGTCTCCACAACTAAATTTGCTCAGTGTCCAGAGTCTGCGTATTACATTTGTCATAAAAATTATATTGGCTTTAGTAACTTAGCAGCCTTAATCACACATTTCAATGGAATTCAATTTTATTTGTATAGCACTTTTATCAATGGACATTGTCACAAAGCATCTTTACAGAAATATATAAATTCCAGATATAAAATTTAAATTTATAAATTTATCCCTAATGAGTAAGCCAGAGGTAACAGTGGCAAGGAAAAACTCCTTGAGACAACATGGAGAAAGGAGTTCTTGAAAGGAACCATACTCAAAATGACACCCATCCTCATCTGGGTGATACAATATAGTGCTATTCTAAATAATTTCTATAACTGCATACTACATAATCAAAATGGGCAATTGTGTTAACAGGAACTTATGAGCTTATGAGCAATTTATGAGTATGAGCATCAGAATCATTCTGAATTCATTATAGTTTTAACTTAGAGTCTACAGCATCGAACTTAAGTTATGAACTGTTCAATGACAGAGATTTGAGTGTAAAATGGTCTTAGCAATTTCAGTCCTAAGGCTATCCAACAAAGAACATCTTTATGGTTTATATATATATATATATACATACATATATATACATACACATATATATATATATATATATATATATATATATATATATATATATATATATATATATATATATAAATTTGTAAATAATTTATACAGTAAAAATTGAATACTGTTCTAGTGAATTTTTTTCTATTAGTTTGTTGGTTTATGATCGTTTTCTCATATCCAGATATAGAAAAATGTACATATATAAATAAAGTATGCTCTGTATCATATGATGTTAATATAATTTTCCTTTGTTCCTTTTTTGAAGCCTGGAGAAGAATTATTGCAGCTATTCCTCTGTGACATGGCCATTTATCCACAAACGCTTCATTACATGCAGGTGGCTGGTGCACTAAAACACTGCACAGCTGTAAACAACTACCACAGCCTTTTTGTTTGGAAAAGCCTCAGCTCCCCCTCAATCAATATTTCCTACTGGCTCTCATTTGTTAATGTTAGCAGGTGCTGCAGAGAAAGGAACATTCCATCATATTGGGCACTGAACGTATCAGTGCGGTGTGTTGGCGGTTTACCTTTCTCTCAGACAGGAGTTTCTTATAGCCGCTGGCTCCGAGGCTGAGTAGAGTGATAAGCACATCCAGAGATGGGGAAGCTGATGCACGACCTGTTGGAGAGTAATAAATCAGGATAAATTCGGGCAAGGGCAAAAAATTGTTAATAATAAAGCTAAAGGTGTGTAATAATTATTTTTCATATTTATAAAATATCTGTGATAACAGTTAGAAACTAATAGAAAAGAATGTCTGTTAAAACTAGTCCAGTAGGAATTGTAAAGGATATGGGATACTCAACATAGTAAAAACTTGTCCTGAACTAAAGGAGTGCACAATCAATATTACAGCATTTGGTATTCACACTGCAGTAGGAGGGTGGGAATGATGCAGGTAAGAAAGGATAGTTTGAGACGAAAAAACATGCAGAGAGAAATAATATCTCAAGTCTAACAACTACGACTTCAGAAGTGGTGCATTGTGCATTTGCAGAAAATCAATTAAATAGCAAATAAACTGAAATGGACTCTTTATAACATTTCATTTTAATGAACTAAAATGTTGATAAAGTGTTCAAATTGAGTGTCATTTACAAAACACATTCACAGAGACAACGGGGAAGTGATTCACACACTAACCAGGGTACATTTTACTGATCTCTTTAATGAAGTCCTCATCAAAGCCTGCAATAATAGCACCTCCAACAGGAACCATGAAATTTTTGTCCAAGCTTTGAACAAAGGCATCAATTCTGCCCACTCGTGCACCCTGTAAATACACTCTGTTAGCTCACAGGTCTGAACAGCTTAACCTAAGCAAGAGAAATTGTTATAGTTAGAGAAGCATGTGCGCTTTACCTGTTGTATGAGGTGCATGCATTTAGACGACTGCACTCCATAGGCATTGTTGACTATATGAGGGATGTTATATTTGGCACACATAACAGCGAGCTCTTCCAACCTGTACAATAAGAGGCATAAAAGTGATCTGCATGTCTATTATGTATTTATCTCAATTCTAGACAGGTTATATCTTAAAACTTTATATATATATATAAAGTTTATATGCCAAATATATATATATATATATATATATATATATATATATATATATATATATATATATATATATATATATATATATATATATATATATATATATATATATTTGGTACCCAAGTGGCACAACAGAAAAGCGTTTGCCATCCTCAGAGGAAGCACGTGATAGCCTTTGCCCTTCCTGGTTTGTAACCTTAAATATAACTGTTTGTAAAACTTTTCATTATGTGTGCCTTTTCATTCCATTCCATTTAAGGTTTTTTCCATTTAATGTCTTCAAGTTGTAAGAAATACTATGTCTGAGACAGGCCGTAATTGGCCAGTTGACCTGCCTGTCAGGGACGCGAGGAGCAAAACAGGAAGTAGTGGAATGAACACAGAGGATATTCTCAGCTCCAAGTTCCTCGATCTTCTTCTCCACAGCCTCCAGGTCTGTCCTCAACTCATCTCCTTCCAGAACATTCTCAATGACCACTGGCTCAAACCCTGCTCATATTTAGACCAGATAATACAGATATTTCATATCTTATTTGACATAAAATAAATATTCTGTTGTATTTACAGGCATTTCTCCACCATAACTGAACAACGCTGACTATGCAGAGAACCTTTTTGTGCACAATATCAATAAAAAAAAATCAATCATAAAGGAGTTTCTAAATATGGCAGGAAGTAGCTAACTCAACTTGTCTATCTGTAAATAAACTATAATTTTGAATGGTTGTCTGATTGGCTTTTCTTTAATGAATTAGTTTACTTTTTTTTAGTCAGTGTCATACCAGCAGTGACCATGGATTTGATACAGGACTTCTGGTCAATGCGAGGCCAAAGAATGTAGCGTGCTGACGGCCTCCTGTGTCGAAGTGTCAGGAAACACAACGTCAAGCTCATTCCAGTTGCCATAGGCACCACAAAGCATGATGACACACTTCTAACACCTGTGTGAAGAAAACAGCTCCATCCAGTAAATCCATTAACATAAGAAAGCAAATTTCTCTATGTGTTCAGGTAATCATGTGACATTCACCGCTGAATCTGAGAACATCCAGCACTACTGAATTGGTGATCTTGTTGAGGAGACTGGAGCCAGCGGCCTTCGGCTGAACAGCAGCGATATCACCGGAGCGGCCGATGCCATGGATCAATCTAAGACAGAGATACTTCCTCTAAGTTTGTAGCGTGAATGGAGCTTTACATTATTCTGCAACATTTTTCTAGTTCTTTTTCTTTTAAAGATGATATTTATATGTTCTCATATAGATATAGAAGAACATGTAGGCAGACACAGCATTCAGTGACACATTCAAATTGTTACACCAACATTTTAATCATTATTCCTGGTTGAGGGTTTTGATCTATGAACTATTTGTAACTAAAGTATCCTTTGTTGTGGAACACAGTAATAGAGTTATAATTTGATGACTATTGCTACTGTCCTGTAAACTACTTGTGTGTATTACAGTAACAGGGTGTACATATTTAAGGCAAGACACTACAGGTAGAAATGCAGATTTTGATCACATCATTTTTCTTTTCAGATTTTTGGATATATATTGTATATCTCACGTCTATAACATATCTTCACTTAAACTGTAATAAAAATACTTTGCAGAACTACGTTTATTTCACTGTTTTTGCCCCTCACGACTACTGCATTATGTGTAAATGAGCGACTTTAGAAAGTTTAACTCCTCCCCACATAGCACTCATCATGTCATTATCCTTGAAAAGCTTGTTTCCTGCTATATACAGCAGGTGATAAGGAAAAAGAAAATATGCTGGCACGGTTCTGTTGTGTGAGAAACATTTTACTGGCATGGTTAGAGTCCACTTGTCCACGTGATGACCTTTTATCCTTCAACACCTTTGTCCACATCCACATGGCATGAATGGTTTGAAGAGTATGAAAACGATGTAAAGCATATGCTATGGCATACGGTGGTGGAGGGAGCTTTTTACCACCATCATGGAAAAAAAAACAACTGAGGGAATTTCTTTTGAAAGAACGGTGTTCATCCCTCTACTACAGTTCCAGAAATGTGTAGAATCTGTGCTAAAGGCTCATTAATGATGGCTCATTTTGGCCCAACACCTTCTTATTAAGACATTTTCTTTATAAACTTTATAAACCACACTTACTAGAGTGGAAACAAATAAATTTCTGAAAATCTTTTTTATTATATCCAGAATAAAAATTATCATTTTCTAGAACAATGATCCAAAGACTAGATTCCTGTTTCACTAAGGAAGCAAATGCATTCATTTTTAATTAGATGAAGCCCCAAAACAAAATGTACTTGTATATACTTGATTGACTACTGGCAATCAAGTGGCAAAGATTATTGTGGTGTATACAGTTTAAAAAAATTACCCTGTTCACTTCTTGTGCCTTGCCTTAAGCTATTTGTGTCAGGTCTTACATTTGCCACATTTGTCTTACAATTTTATTTACTTGCTGATATTTGGCTGCTCTTCTTGAGGTATATGTGCATTTTTACCCTACTGTTACACTTATATTATGGAAGTGGCATAAAAACACAGTTTGTATGACTTTGTACGACAATTAATTGTCAGTCAAAATATAATATTTGTGATGGGTGTATCCAGGTGTGATACATTATTTTTCCCCACTGAGCTCATAAATTATCAATTATATGTTGTTATATAATTCTATTAATTGTTACTCAAGACAGTGGGAAACACACATGGATTGACAGCTCTTGGATTGACACTGAACACATGGCGACTGGTTTGCTACAAACCCCCTGAACTACTAATGCGTTAAATAATATTTCCATTCCTGCCCATTTTACACAAAACTGTGCTTTTGCTCACCAGGCCAACACTTCTAACAATGTAACTCAAACAAATCATGTAAGTTACCTGTAATGTCTTCGGGCCACCAGGTCAGAGGCGACTCTGCCTTCTCTCTCTCCAACTCCACAGTTCCCCAAGAAATTATTACTGTCCATGACTGCGAGCTCATTCAGAAAGAGCTCTATGGTGCTTTCGCTCCATCCCTCCTCTGGACATTTGCCCTGGAAAGACAGGGAAACATCTCATAAATAGCACTTTACCTATTTAGAAGAAAGCGGGTGTTAAGTAATGAGCTACAATCATACTGTAGAGTCGAAGCACTGTAATTACAGTATTCTACAGTGACAGATGAACATGACATTAACTGGGAGGGCTAAAATCTAAATCTATCAATAGCTCAACAATAAACTATTAGGGCTGAGCAATGCTTAATATCATGATGGCTCATCAATGGCATAATAAGAATGATGTGGGGCAAACTATTACACACGCACTCATACGTAAGGGCAGATAGGCAGCTGTATTCATGATTTGTAATTTTTCAGTAATGCTGTACTGGGATCATGACGTGTTTCCTCCAAATTGCAAACATAGCAATCAGAAAAACTCTAACTCTTTTGTTCAAACAAACAAAAAAAGGCTAATTTTATGGTCCTGTCGTTTGTCCTTTTGTGTACTTTGAACACTGATTGGACAATATGTGCTTAGTCTATCTACTTTTAGCTCCTGATCCAAAGGCATTTTGTGAAAAAAGGATGACAGAGTAAATAATCCACCTTGTTCAAGTTTATTACACCCATGACTATTTCACATGTGCTTTCTCAGTCACTGCTCATGATATTTAACTGATGCGTGGAAAAATATCAGACCAAATGGAGATGAAAGCTAGGGTGGGTTTCACTCTGTGTACCCTGTGTTCACTCTGTATACCATTCTGTATATTTTTCAATTCATTCTGTATATATTTTACAGCCACTGGTGGTGCTGTTGTGCTCGGTCCCAAAAAAATTCAAAATAAACCCCTTTAAGACATTTGTTAACAGCAAATAATCTGATTCCAAAAATGAAACCTTATATTTATGTTTTTATCTTTGCAAGTCAGGGGTGGGCTTAGCCCTGCTAGGCCACTTGTACAGATGTCCCAGTGGTCTATGTATAAAACAGTAACAGGACAGGATGAAGGCACAAATGATTCTAATGCTTAAAGCAAAACAGGGTAGCACCAAATACTATGAAACTCTGAAATTCATGTAAATATTTCAAAAGCTTCCATTTTTCACTCAAGTTGTCATCAATAGCCCATTCATTCCATATCCTACACAGGGTTTCAGGGATCCTGGAGCTTATGTCAGGGGACACCCAGGACAGGTGCCAACCCATCACTGGGCAAAGTCACACACTTGAACAAGTTGGAAATGCCAGTCAGTCTACAATACATGTCTTTAGACTGGGGGAGGAAGCTGGAATGCCTGGAGAGAGAGGCTTTGAGAATCAGAGAGAATGGGTAAGCGCCATGCGCACGGGCGGGATTCGAACCCACAACCTTAGAGGTGCGGGTCAAGCGTGCTAACCCCTAAGCCATGATAAGCCACCGCGCCCCACCTTCTATAGCGGTGCCGTCTAACGTCTTTAAATGTGCAGTACTGGATCTCGTGGTTGATGTGTTCAGTACAGGGTTATGAGAAGTGTACCTGCTCTAGCAGAGTCCTGATGAGTTGCTCATGACTGCGCCGAGCCTGCACACCCTGCCGCACATAGGAAGCGGCCACCAGCTTCTCACTCAGGCTGAAGTTTTCCTCATTCATTCCTGCAGCTCTGTAACACACTGACACGCACCTGAACCGCAGCAATCTGCGCCTTTGTGAACCAGTCACTGCTAGATACTGTTGCTGTCTTCTTTAACTAGCTAGCTATTTCTAGCCTGCACTATGGCTGAAATTTCACCCACCTTTAACTGCTAACCTATAACGTGCTTCTGAGCACTAATTTAGCATTTCTACTTACGAAACCCTGGCTAAAAATGTCTCAGAAAATCATTAGTCAGCATGGGTAAATCCTAAGTGCTACTCATTTGCCTATGTAATGCACTAGGTATGGTGTATAACCCATTATTTCACACCCTAGACAGGGCACTTATCTAGGGAATAGTAGCCGGTTTGGGTTCCAGCCCAATACAATCGCTATACACTTCCTGTTTATGCGTCTCTTAGACTCCGCCCACCGACGGATCGTCACTTCACTGTTTCAAAATAAAAGTCCTGTCTACTTCTGTTGTGTTGGATTGTGTTGTTCTGGATTTTAGTTACAGTATAAATTAAAACACTACAACCATCAGATAACCATCTGAAAAAAGAAAGATTTTTATTTGAGTAGATCATGATCGTGAGACACTGAGGGGCATGACATCAGAACAGTCAAGATAAGTGAAACTGTATTGCTGTTTCTATCCATAATTATTTCTTGAATATAAAATTCCTTTTGAAATGGTAAACACCTGTTAAACTCCTCAGTGCAGCATCTATTGTACATCCTCATCTTTATTGTGATATTAAAAATTTATATGACCGGTAGCTTCCAGAGGAATTTAGGAACCATGAAGAGGTATACATTAAAGCTGTATTATGTAGAGCGTTTTCAGTCATATCCTCTAGATTCCATGTTTCTCTAAAACAGAATGCTTTAAATTAACTACAGTAAAGTGCATGGCTACTGTATGGCTCACACAACTGTTTCATCACCAACAAAGCAAAAAAAAAAGTACACACATACATCTGGTTTGGAATGATGACCAAGCTTCATTAAACAGACTTACATAAGCATCACAGTGTACTATAGGCACTTACAGGAATCTCACACACTGTTAGATCATTTGGTTAGCATACAAATATGATCAATACACTGAAATATAATGATTTATACAAAATTATATGGATAGATTTCTCATCAACAGTAAACTTCAGCATTTTAGTCACCAGTAAATTAGTCACAAACACTAGTTGCCTTTTTGTTGTGTTGTATTAGTTGATAGCTGAGAAGGCTGGAAGGCAAAGATGGGCCACAGAATGTAAAGATCAAAGCTGGTGAGTATCACAGCATTATCATTTCGGTTAGTTTGAATAGACAAAGATTTTACATAGCAAGAAAAATTTTTTTACCATAAGGACACAGTGAGTTATGTTTGTTTAGTGTCTTCGTGATAGATAATATTTTCCTTGTAAAAATAATATTACAGCTACTGTCAAATCGTAATTTTAAATTAATGCGATGACTGTGAGAGACACAGTGAAGGTTATTGTTTGGCAATACTGAGGTAGGACTAGAAACCGGACCACTGGTGGATCTGCACACACCTGCAGCCAGTGCCTGTAGTTATTAAATCAAATTCTCTCCATCTCTGATTTGCCTCTTATGATCTTCATGAGGAGCTAGAACATTATTAAAGTCTTATTAAGGATTAGGGACCATAAGCAGTGATGAGAAAAGTACTCTGTTAGCCAGATGTCATTTGACCTTCACAGATACAGTGATAACAACTACGACTGCCAACTTTAAATACCAACCTCTAATACTTTCATATAGTGTATTCCAAGCTGATGTGTTGTATATGCAGTACAGACATGTTAATTTATAAACAAACATTTAAATTCATTTCTGATTCACAAAAAATGACTTATTCCTAAACAAGGCCAAAGTGTAAAGGTTTGCACATCCAAAACAAGAGACAGATGAAAAAAATGACTATGCTTGTGCACTGTCAGCTGCACTGGAGGGAGAGGAGACAACCTCTACTTTTCTGTCATCTTGCGGATCATGTAATTCAGGATGCCGCCGTGGTGGAAGTAGGTAAGCTCCACATCAGTGTCGAACCGCATCCTAGCCTGGAACGTCTTTCCATTGTCCAACTGCAGAGAGCGCCATGAAAGCAAAGAGAAAAGATGTGCCATTAATTTGAATCTAGGGTATTGTTTTTGATTTATTAACATATACGGAGTATTTCCATTTGTGATGTGTTTTAGTTCAATCGAGGATAGAACCCTGTGTGTGTTTATATGCTTAGAAAAAGTAGCAGCTGCATCTACCGTTAGTAGAAAACATGTCAGTTGTAAACTTTGGCAGCCTGTATTTGGAAATGCATGTACGTCTGTCCATGAACTGAGATAACTCTGAACTTTGATATTTTGCGGCCTTTAGACTTCTCTCTATTCTTTGGAGTCAGCTCCACACAGCACCTCTCCCCTCAATCGACTGAGCAGCACCAGTACCAGCACCAGTGATCTGAATTCTGAGCTGAGCACTCTCTCTTTATTTATTATCATATTTAGTTAATGCAGTTGCTGTGTAGCAAACAGAACAGAGGAAGCGTAATTGCATTGCAAAATTTAAATAAGGAAGTGATTTATTAAAGCCACCCTGCTTAAAAATAATTGCTGCCACTTATTCTGATGCAAAGAGTAAAATAGAGCAGCAAAAATAAAGTATAAGCAAAATGTACCTTAATGTCAACAATCATTCTGGGTGTGAGCTCTTCAGGGATGACCACAGTGTAGCGCTCTCGGCCAGTGAGCCCCAGGCTTTCAGCCGTTTCTCCAGGCAGATACTCCAGAGGAATGATCCCCATACCCACCAGGTTACTGCGGTGGATGCGCTCGTAGCTCTCTGCCAGTACAGCTTTGATACTCTGAGGGCATCAAAAGACAACTGTATAAGGACAACTTAACTCACAGAAAGAAATGCAGACAATTCTTCACATATTATTCGTCTTCTAATCATTGATTCATTGCTGAAAGAAAACAGGTATGACCTCATAGTCATTAACATTAGGTAGAACGTGTACATGACACTCACCAGCAGGAACGGTCCTTTGGCAGCCCAGTCTCTGGAGCTGCCTGAACCATACTCCTTCCCAGCCAGCACCAGCAGTGCGTAACCTGCCTCCTGGTACTTCTCTGCAGCATCATACACATCCAGCTGCAGGAAGGAACATCATTTAAAGGAGCAGTTTGTAAATTTCTGAGCTTGTTGCTACATAGTAGACAAACTGCAATTACACTGAGAACATCAAGTCCCAAAGTACTCCCCTTCCTCTGTCAAAACTATATATGACTTTTGAGCTGCCTGTTATTTTTTTCAGATCAGAAAAATATAAAAAGAGATGGAAGAGATTTTTAAAATTAAATGATTATGGATCTAAATTATCAGGGCTGTATAACATCATGGGACAATTGAGTGCATGTAGAGGAATAAGCCCACTACTCAACTGTATGCAATCAAAGAAATACCTAGAAGTGACTAACAACAATATAAATGAATATGGAGAGAGAGAGAGAGAGAGAGAGAGAGAGAGAGAGAGAGAGGGAGAGAATTGCTCTGCAGACAACTGTACTCTTGGAGTCTCTTGGGCCATTGCAATAGGACACAACATTCTTAGCACATCAGTAGTGTTAGCTAAGACTACTCTTGGTAGCACAAGAGTCAAATAACACAATGTCTAGAAATATAAGTCTTTGGGAAAAACTCCTCCATAGCAGCACATCTTTTTTAAAGTGTTTTTGTGCTGGTGTTGCATGTTACATATGAGGTCAGATCACATGATCCCTGTCCTACCGTGTCCCCTGTAGGCAGGTAGATGGTGCAAGGTGCCTGTTTGTTCAGGAATTTGTTGAAAAGGCGAATGTTTGCGAACGTTCCCCGAGCCATGACAGCATCGTTTCCACGCCGAGAGCCATATGAGTTAAACTCTCGAGGTGTTAATCTACATGGAGAAGAGAAACAATCATTTATTTCTAATCTTTAAAAACTACATGGTAAGTGACATTCTAGAGAACAACTGGTGAATATCAAAAACGTCTCACCCACGACTGGTCAGGTAGCGAGCAGCAGGACTGCTACGAGCAATGTTTCCGGCCGGAGAGATGTGGTCCGTGGTCACTGAATCCCCCAAATTGAGAAGCACATATGCATCTACAATAGACTTGGGCTTTGGAAGCTCTTTAGTCTAAAATATAAAACAGACAATTTGGCCAAGCTCTAAATGCAAGTCTTGTAATTGTTTTAAACACTTCTTCTAGTTCTATGAGCTACACTGCTTCTTTACTTTCATAGTGTAATTGTGTAGTGTGAAACTTGAAACTAATTTATGAATTGCTGTTCCTCTGAGACAGTAGTGAGTAGAAATTATATTACCAGTCCATCAAAGAAAGGTGGAGACTTGATGTAGGTGGACTTAGGGTCCCAGGTGTAGAGGTTGTCAGAGGGAGCATTCAGAGAGTTCCAGCGCTCATTTACATTCTAAAAAAAGAAGAGGAAAAAAAAAAAAAAAAAACTTATGATAACAGCCTATATACTGAACAAGACATATACTGCTTAAGCATCATTTACTAACCTCCACTTTCTCATACACCTCTTTGAACATGGCAGGGATAACAAACTTCCTTTCCACAGCCTGGATCTCCTCTCGCGTTGGCCAAATGTCCCTTAGAAAAATCTTCTTCCCCTCTGTGTTCACCGCTATTCCAACACACACCAAAAAGAACCTACTGGCTTAACTTCACTTGCTGAACCAAGTGACTCATATAAGTGAACTGGATATTAAAATACAAAAGACAATGGACATATTCAGATTTCACTTACCAATGGGCTCCTTTTCAAAATCAATCCTTATTGTTCCTGCAATTGCATAAGCAATGACCAGAAGAGGAGAAGCTAAGTAGTTGGCACGTGTGTTGGGGTGTACACGACCTTCGAAGTTCCTGTTGCCAGACAGTACACCTGCTGCTACCAGATCTCCCTGAGAAGAGACATTCTCATAGCATGATGTTCGATAAACACTTCCAGACTAACAACATGCACAGTTACAGGAAAGACGTTCAGTATTTACCTGAGTGATGGCCTCTACAACTGGCTCTGGAAGAGGGCCACTGTTTCCTATGCAGGTCATGCAGCCATAACCAACCACCTCAAAACTAACAAGGGACAAACACATCAAGTGCAAATTATAATGCCGTCATTTCTGTGGAGGCTTAAAAAAGATGATTAATCTGGTGCTCAATCGCAAAAAAGACCCTGTTTTATATCTATCATAAAAACTATACATTTGATTGCATTTCTACTTGTGTCTCTTGTATTAGTAATAAATACAAAACATATTTAAATTGCAAAAACTGTCATCTTACCAAATGAACAAATCTTGAATATAGTCAAATTTATCTATTATTTCCTATTAAAATACCAATAACCAAATATAAGATTAATAAGCCTATTTCTAGATATTTTACTATTTTTAAGCTTTAAGTAAATGCTTAAAATTAGCAAAACTACCTGCCAATAGAACAAGACTACTTCAAAATGTCTAGAAATAGGTTTAATAATCTCATATTTGGTTTTTTGTAATCTTCTGATAGGAAATGCTAGATCATTTTGTCTATGTTCAAGATATTTTAACTTACTAAAATGTAATTTTTTGCAGTGTTCTGATCCTGTTTCTGCATTTTACATAGCATTAAATACTTTACATTGTGTTTAATATGAAGTTAGTCTCATTCATTGCATGACTTAATGATATCATACCCTAATTCTACGAGGTACTCCATTACACCACTTTCCTTCAGATAATACGTGACCACTCCACTACCAGGAGACAGGCTCGTCTTAATGTAAGGCTTCACACTTAAGCCACACTGGATGGCCTTCTTTGCCAGGAGACCTGGGGGGGGGGGGGGGGGGCGGGGGAATAAAGAAAGCATTTATCATTTATTTGGATAAGCAAGACAGCTTTTTAGAGATACTAGTTTACGGACCATATTACACATTCTCACTAAAAACTTAGTGCACAAGTAAGATGCCTTTAAGAGTTGCCACTGGGTTACAGAGGAATTACATGAGTGTATACACAGCCTATACATACCTGCACCCAGCATGACAGAAGGGTTGCTGGTGTTTGTGCAGCTGGTGATGGCAGCAATAACCACAGAGCCATGAGAGAGGGAGTAGTCCACCCCGTTATACTGGAACGGTACGCTGACATTATGGCATTCGGGAGGCACCTGAAACCCCTTAAAACCTTGCTAAAGTAAAAAAAAAAAAGAGAGAGACAAGCAAACTTAACAACACCATAAAACATTATAATTAACTGATTAAAAATTCAAGGTAATGAAAATTAGATGAGTTAGGAGTGTCAAAATACAGATTTATAGAGACATTACTTAAAGTAAAAGGAAAGGCTCAGTGTAGTTTGTACTGAAATGGAACATTATGTACCTTGGCTCCTAAACAAGTCTCAAAGTCCTGCTTCATTTCCGATATGGCCACTTTGTCCTGTGGCCTCTTCGGACCACTGCAGCAAGGGTCAACTGTGCTGAGATCAAGTTCAACAACCTGCATGAAGAGAAGACTGTGTAAAGACAGCTGAATATGTGAATCTGAGTGGATGCCACCAAATGAACACACCACGAAGGCAAGGCATAGAATAGAACAGAATGAAAAAGTATAAAAAAAAGACAATTAAAAACAGAGAAAATAAAAACAATAAATAAATTAAAAAATAAAAACATCTAAATGATAAAAATTAAGGGAAATATATAGGATAAGAAGTAAGTTAAAGTTCAGTTTAAAGGAGCAGCAATAAATATTGCAAAAAAATGTCTGATGTTGTGGCACTTCTGTGGCTCTATGATAACTGATTCCATCTAAAAACAGAATAAAAACTAAAAGCTGCTTCGCCATCCTTAGTATTTAGTTTCAGCTTAACTAACTGACTAGTTCCTAATGACCTGAGCGTCCTGCTAGGCTTATATTGCTTGAGCATATCCAGCAGGGATGTTGGTCCTAATCCATGCAGGGATTAATCAAAATAACAACATGTTTGTGTGTGTGTGTGTGTGTGTGTGTGTGTGTGTATATGCAAGTATACCTTTGTAAATTCTGGATCCTGAGCCTGATTGCTGTAGTCCCTAAACATGCCAACTGCTTTCAGGTACTGTGTAATGTAAATAAGCTTCTCAGCATCTCG
The DNA here is from genome assembly GCF_027358585.1 of Pangasianodon hypophthalmus. Taxonomy (NCBI): domain Eukaryota; kingdom Metazoa; phylum Chordata; class Actinopteri; order Siluriformes; family Pangasiidae; genus Pangasianodon; species Pangasianodon hypophthalmus. Next base: position 19,626,212 of record NC_069713.1, read on the forward strand.
CCCTATCATACACAAAAAGCCATTACATATCAGGCACACCTCTTACTTAGAAAGCAGAAACAATTACACTACACTCACCGTCCACTTTATTAGGAACACCTGTACACCTGCACATTCATGCAGTTATCTGATCAGCCAATCATGTGGCAGCAGCGCAATGCAAAAAATCATGCAGATAAAGGTCAACAGCTTCAACAATTCTTTTTTTTTTTTTTTTTAACCAAAACTGCACAGTTGAAGACTGGAAAAAGATCAGGTGATTTTTTTTTTCTAATCTTCAACTGTCCAGTTTCAATGAGCCTGTACCCATGACAGCCTCAGATTCCTGCTCCTGGCTGACAGGAGTGGAACCTGATGGGGTCTTCTGCTGTTGTAGCTCATCCACCTCAAGGTTCGATGTATTACGTGTTCTGAGATGCTTTTCTGCTCACCACGGTTGCAAAGAGTGATTATCTGAGCTAGTACAGACTTCCTGTCAGCTCAGAACAGTCTGGTCATTCTCCTCTGATCTCTCTCATCAGCAAGGTGTTTCAGCCTGCAGACCTTCCACTCACAGGATGTTTTTTGTTGTTGTTGTTGTTTTTCACACCATTCTGTGTAAACTGTAGAGACTGTTGTGTTTTAAAAACCCCCGGAATTAGCAGTTTCTGAAATACTCAAACCAGCCCATCTGGTACCAATATCCATGCTATGATCAAAGTCACAGATATTACACTTTTTCTTCATTCTGATGTTTGATGTGAACATTAACTGAAGCTCTTGACCTGTATCTGCATGATTTTTTGGATTGCCACATGATTGGCTAATTAGATAACTGCATGAATGTGTAGGTGTTCCTAATAAAGTGAACTGTGAATGTATATGGCCAAAAGTATGTGGACACCTGACCAATCACCCATATCTGATTGTTGAACATCCCATTCCAGATTTACTCCTCCCTCTGCTGTTATAATAACCAATATCAATTCTTCTGGAAAGGCTTTCCACTAGGTTTTGGAGCATGAATATGGGGATTTGTCCATTCAGCCACACAAGCATTAATGAGGTCAGGCATTGAACTGAACTTTTGGCCATATATTGTATGAATTTGACACAAAAATGCACTTAATGTTTGAACAGATGATCTGAAATCAATGCCAGTCTACCTGTCTGCTCGAGATACTGGACACTGATGTGGTCCACAGGGAAGAAGGCGGCCGTAGCACCATACTCTGGGCACATGTTGGCAATAGTGGCACGGTCTGCAATAGAAAGCTGAGCCACACCAGGCCCAAAGAACTCCACAAACTTCCCTACCACACCAACCTGACGCAAATGCTATAAGAAATAAGAGACATAGAGACAAGCCACAGGTTTACTTTATAAATGAATAGTCATATTCTAACAATGGGCCTCATTTATCAAGATGGATAGGAACGGATTTATGCCTAAATTCTTGTATGAGCATTTCCACAAGAAATGTGCTATTCATGAAAATCTTGTAAATTCAGAAAAATGTTCATATCCTACTCGTGCTCCTGAGTCTGTGTAAATTTATGCATAACTAATATAAATCTCAACTTGATTGACTTCAAATCATATCGTTTGCTCGGATTACTGTACTTCTGAAAAAAATGGAACATACTGTCAAAAATGTCAACATACTGTTTTGTCATTGTTTTGCTTTTGCTATACACTGAATACATTTGGGTTTGACATTAAAAAAAAAGAAAATGATAGATGAGAATTTCAGTTTTCATTTGCTGATACTTACATCTGTGTTAAACAAATTAGAACATGGCACCTTTTGTTTGAACCCACTCATTTACAAGTGATCAAAAATAGTCTAACATGTGACTGGCCAGTGTTTCTTGTTTCTTGCCCTGACAGATTGACTAATTAATAGCTCTGAATGTCTTCTCTTGGTTTGAGCCCTGGGTTTCGTCTATAAAGACTGCATTTGTTGTTTAAAAGGATAAACCAACATGAAGACCAGAGAGCTGTCTAGGGACAGCTGGGAGAAAAGCAAGGCATTCTGAAACTGAGAAAAGAGGGAAAATCGATCAGAAGCATTGCACAAGCATTGAGCATAGCCAAACAACAATTTGGAATGTCCAGAAAAAGAAAGAAACCACTGGTACCAACAAACAGACATTGAACAGTTCGGCCAAGGAAAACAACAGCAGTTGATGACAGAAACATTGTAAACATTGTATATTTCTGTATATTTTCTAAATTTCAGAACCATTATAGACACTGTATATTTCTGCTCGTGAAGTCTTCTTGACTTTGTGTCAGTTACAAGAAGTCAAGAAGACTTCGAGAGCAGAAATATAGATGATATACCACAAGATTCAAACCACTCATCAGCAGTATGAATCGAAAGGCCAGGATGGAATTCGCAAAGAGATGAGCCAAAAAAAGTTCTGGAACCAAGATTGCTCTCTACCAATGTGATGGAAAGGCCAAAGTGTAGAGAAAGAAGGGATCTGCTCATGATCCAAAACATACAAACTCACTGGTCAAGCAGAGTGGAGGTAGTGTCATGGCTTGGGCTTGCATGGCTGCATTGGGAACAGGCTCACTAATCTTTTTATTGGATGATGTAACTCATGATGGTAGCAGCAGAATTAATTCAGTCTACAGAAACATTCTTCATCATGCAGCAAGCCAGTGACCCAAGAAACACTGCCAACACAACAAAGGACTTCATCAGGGGAAAAAGGTGGAAGGTTTTAGACTGGCCAATTCGATCACCAGACCTTAACCCACTTGAGTATGAATTTCACCTCCTGAAGAGGAGTCTGAATGGAGAAACCTCCCAAAACAAACAACTGAAAGAAACTGTGGCACAAGCCTGGAAGAGCATCACAAAAGAAAAATGCATTTTCGATGTCAGTGGGTCACCAGCTTGATGCAGCTTTTGCAAGCAAGGGATATCCAACCAAATATAATAACCAAATAAGTGTTATTTACTTTAATTCTATGTGTTCCTGTACTTTTGCTCACCTAAAAATTGGGTGATCTGCCACCAAAGGTGCCATGTTCTAAGTTGTTTAACACATCTAAATATAAATATCAGGAAATTAAAGCTTCTGATCTATCGTCTCTCTTTGATCTGAAACGCAAATGTATTGTCAAAACAAATTGGCCTTGCCGTTCCAATTATTTTCAGAGGGGACTGTATTATTAAATATTTTTATTGGCATATAAGTGAGTCAAGATAACTTCCACTTCTGTTTTTTTGTGATTTACCCTGATTAATCATTTTGTGCTCACAACTGTCTTTGCACTTGAAACTATATGAAGTGTTGTGGGTGTCACTACATGCAAATCAGCTGTGTCATGCAGGCACTTTGTAATTTATGGGTGATTGGCATTCATCAACATAGAAGAAAATCAGCGTTTATGCAAACATTCGCACACAGCTTTACTAAAAGACTGATAAATGAAGCCCAAAACTCTTATATTCTCTGAACACACAAAAAAGAGTACCTTAGTGACAGTTAGGACAATATCAGTGGAAGTGATGTACTTGGATGGCATGCCCTTGAGTTTGTACCCAACGACCTCTGGGAGGACCATACTGATTGGCTGACCCAACATAACCGCCTCAGCTTCAATACCTCCCACACCTGCTCAGACATAGTGATAGTACACCTTGTTAGAATTCATTGCTCTCTATAACAAGTATTTGAACACAGAAAAGTTAAGATACTTTCAAGCAAAAACCAAACTGTATAGGTTAAACATCTACACTATATGGCCAAAAGATTGTGGACACCTGACCATCACACCCATATGTGCTTGTTGAACATCCCACTAATTTAATCCCCCTATTCTGTTATAATAACCTCCACTCTTCTGAGAAGGCTTTCTACTAGATTTTGGAAAGTGGCTGTGGGGATTTGTGCTCATTCAGTAACAAGAGCATTAGTGGGGTCAGGCACTGATGTTGGGCGAGGAGGTGCAGTCTGCATTCCTGTTCATCCCAAAGGTGTTCAGTGGGGTTGAGGTCAGAGTTCTGTGCAGGACACTCGAGTTTTTCCACTCCAACATTGGCGAACCATGTCTTCAAGGACTTTGCTCTGTGCACAGGGGCATTGTCATGCTGGAACAGGTTTGGGCCTGTTAGTTCCAGCGAAGGAAAATTGTAAATCTACAGCATACACAGACATTCTAGACAATACTTCCAACTTTAAGGCAACAGTTTGGGCAAACCACATATGGGTGGGATGGTTAGGTTTCCACATACTTTTGGCCATATGGTGTATATTTAGGTCATTCTATATAACAGTATTAATTATCGGCCCTGAGGGCTGCAACTGTGCACGTTCAGTAAAATACTCACCCCAGCCCAGCACACCCAGGCCATTGATCATGGTTGTGTGTGAATCAGTGCCCACCAGGCTGTCAGGGTAATAGTAGCCATCCTGCTGGAAGACGACCCGGGCTAGATATTCCAGGTTCACCTGATGCACTATTCCCGATCCTGGAGGAATGATGCGCATATTCTGGAATGCTTTTGAACCCCACTGTGGACAAGAAGGTAAAAGTTATCACTCCTGGCATGTAGGAAGGAATTGTGTGCAAGTATTTTACTGTCAAAACATGAAGCTAAAATAGAATATGTGATTACCTTTAAAAACTCAAAACGTTCCCTGTTTCTTTCAAATTCAAGTTCTTGGTTTTTCTGAAGACTGTCAGACCTGAAATGAATTTTAATAAAAGTCAATGAGCATGTCGATAAAAACAGGTACCATGTGAGATTGGAACTGGTGTCTTATAAACATCATACACATCAACAAATATATTTCTAATTAAAACAAAGCGTAACTAATATAGGTATAAGTTTAAATATACTTTGCGGCTTCTAGTGATATACTCCGAACATAGTAACACTTCAAATGTGAATAATTTATGATAAATGTATAATTTATAATAATAAGTGGAATGTGTAAAAGCTATTTTGTGTAAAAGTATTAAACATATTCAGTGCAGATTTAGGTGATCAGTCAGTGTGCCACACAACCTGTGTGGTCAAAGGTAAACCTTTAATACATGTCCAACTTGGCAACACTTGCGGTATAAGGCTCACAATGTGAGTGCAGTACGATTACGTGATTTTTTAACTTGGGATTGACACTGCAGATAACAAACCAAATCTCCCATTAAACATACAATACTGAGATTTAAATGATTTACTGGTACTGACAGAGCTGCATTTTGTGTAAACAACTTTTGAATGAATGAAATTTATTCCTATATAATTTTAACTATCATACAATCCTGTAAAATCTCATTACAATCTCTGCTCACTTAGTTAGATCTTAAAAAGAAGAATTTCTCATAACTGGATTTGATAAATTAACTTTATAAGCATATCCTAGGCAGCTAATCCCTTGACCTATGTATGTGTAAACAGACTCAGCTAATACAAATAACACACATCACAAAGCCAACTTGACTCAATAACAAGTACAGTACGTTTGTGTTGCAGTTTGTGCCATAGTCACCTGAGCGTTTAAAAGGGTCTTTCTAGAGGGTGTTTGAGTATAAACCCAGAGGAAACTCACTTTAATATCTCTGAAATAAATTAGATTAAATGTAATTTCTGTCCTAACCATGGTAAATAACTTACTTCCTGTTGAAGTCCACCTGAATAGAATGGTCAATGACTAGGTCAGCAGGACACACGGGGTTGATCTTCTCAGGATCTCCACCCAGCTTCTTTACTGCATCACGCATTGCAGCAAAATCCACCACTGCAGGAACCCCACTGTCAACAGCAGAGATATACACTCATAGCAGAGCAACACTTAGAGACACCAAATAACTACTTTCTCATATGTTTTTTTTGTATGCTGTTTCATGTGTTGTCTTGCACTCCCCCTTACCTTATATCCATTTTACATCGTCTATATAGTCTATTTGTCTGTTACGCACAGTCTTTGGAGCTGTGACATCTCATTTTACTGTACCTTTGTACCAGATACAAAAGCGCATACGACAGATAAACCTTTGAATTTTGAATTTCTTGTACATTAAATAGTGCCAGCGTGACATGTAAGGAATAAAACACAATGGAGAGTGCTGTTGTAGGAAAATAATCAGCTGCAGGGTGTTGCGATGCCACCACAAAGCTGTTTCTTTTCCTATAACAGCACATCCCAAAGTCATGTTACCAAGAAACCACAAAGCCCTCTGTGCTAAAGACGCCTGTTCCGGAAAGCTTAAAGGAACAGCTTTACCTCTGACTGTAAACAAAGTGCTGACACTGGAGACTACTTCCAAAAATGCTACAGAAACATATCATATGGAGCGCCTGCCATGCAAGTCCCTGAGTAAGTTGTTACCATAGAGCAATAACATACTAGAAAAAGCTCATTAATATAAACCTGCCATTTACCTTGCAGCCCCACCGCTGTCTGAGCCATGCTATTATAGAAAATTAATCTACACCTCCTGGCCAATCAGAATCGAGAATTCAACAGTACTGTCGTATAAAACACCATAAAATTGCTTACAGCTATTAAACACACCAGAGGATAGTGTTTCTTGTCTGTTATTAAGTTACCAATTAAGTCTTGGACTTTTGATATGAATACTATAAGGAGGGACAAGCAGCATGAATAGCTTAAGTACACTTAAGAAAAACACAAAACTTTACAAAAGCCAATATGACAAGGAGTCAATGCTGTTAAAGGCTAAAGTGTAATTAACCCTACGTGAAGTCCTGCAGGATGACGCGGGCAGGCCTGAAGGGCACCTCCACCGTCTGGGTCTGGGTCTGCTTCCAGTTGAGTATGCGCTCCACATCTTCCTTCTTTACCAGAAACTCATCACAGTTCCTCACCGCCGACTCCAGCAGCATACGGATGGAGAAAGGTAGGTGTTCTGTATTTAAAACAGAAAATAAGTTAATGTTATTAATAGCTCTCTCCAGCTGTTTGCAGGTATCCTCAGATTAATGTGATTAATTTTTAGGACTTAAAATACTTCAAAATTTACATTTACATTTATGGCATTTAGCACACGCCCTTATCCAGAGCGACTTACATTTAATCTCATTTTTTTTTATACATCTGAGCAGTTGAGGGTTAAGGGCCTTGCTCAAGGGCCCAGCAGTGGTAGCTTGGCGGTGCTGGGGATTGAACTCATGACCTTCTGATCAGTAGTCCAACGTCTTAACCACTGAGCTACCACTGCCCAAAATAACACACACATGAGGATTTTTTTTTTTTAATTAAATACAGAACTACAATTTCTTTAACAATCCTTTTTACAATATAGTTTAGAACTCACATCATCAAAAAATGTTAAAAAAAGAAAAAAGTTTGGCATAACATGTAAGAAGTTTCATTGGCAAGAGTCACTGGCATATGCCAGCTTTAACATGTGAGAGCATTTGCTTTTCTCTGTCCACTTTTGGTTCAATTTTCCCTCATCATCTCTGTGTATGCTAGTTGCATCAGTTGCACATGAAAATAACATTAGAAGACAAATGCACAGGAATTAGACTACAACTAACAAAAAAATTAGTATATGGCATAAACACTAATGTCACTATTAGATCGCTCGAAAGATCATGCTTAGCTGAGAGAAAAAAAAAATTGGAAAAAAGGAAAAAGAAAAATGCAGTGACTCTGCAGCAATTCTCTTACCATATCGGGGATCTCCAAGCTTTCTGAGATTGAAAAACTTGCATTCAGGCTTCTGGGAGTTCAGAGGCTCAATGATGTGTGCGTAAGGGTTACTCATAGCTGAAGACTCTCTCCTAACCCACAAGCTACCTTTGTGTTACCTGATAATGTAGGGAAAAAGATATAATTAACTAAGAATAATTATCTAAGAAACAACATATGCATAAAGAGCACACCATTTAACCACAATACATGGTTACACCCAAGACCTGGTTTTAAACATGCTGTGACTAGCTTAAAGACCCAATTAAACATCCAAACCTGCCACTTAGACTTGAGCATTTTAGCTCCTTCTGATGCCCCTATTTATCAGTAAAGACTTGAGGCACTGCCAAATTCGAGAGGTTGGTACGTGACGAGCAGGATTACACCATCTGAGATAGGACAAGCCACAGAGAAGGGGCAATGTGAAATTTATCTGCTCAGACTTGAAATAGAGGCTAGGATACTTGTTGAATAATCTAGTGTTTGCATCAAAACCTTCATGTCTGACAGATCCAAAGCCGATAAATTAAATCTCCAAAACATGTTCCCATAAACTATGAAGCACAAACATAAAAGCTAACAAAACTGTGACTAATACTGGATTATGGTGTTTGAGGTTATATGAATTACAGCAGCCATGTTGTCCTTAGACGTCTAGTGAAAAACACAGACAGGTGATTGTGTATATTGTGAAAGTCTGAATGGAAGATCATTGTGAAACTGGAGGGAGGGACTGAAGAAGTGCTCAGGTGACATGTCACACGATGATGTCAGAGCATTTGCAACACAACACAGTATTAGCAATAACATCTAGTTTACCCATATTTAATTCAAACTTACAAGTTCGAGGATTAGAACTGGTTAAACTATTGCTCATTGGATCCAAGCAGTTAAAAAGAGAAATCACTGACCCAGAGGAAATGACAAACATGACTAGTATAGTCTGTAGCAAAGTAATTTTTTTTTTTTGCTGCAGTTAATGAGTCTATGCTTCAGAAAATGCTTCAGGAAACCAGACAAGCAGGGTGGTTCACTCTATCCTGCAAGCGAACTAACCAGTAAATTCCAGGTCAGTAAACAAAACATATCTACCGTCATATTTGTAAGTGTTTCCAGTTTGATAGTCACAGTCTCAAAAACTCAATACATTTTCAATTTAGTCCTTTCATGAATCACTTTCATAAAATAAAAAACAGATTTTATATTTTATAACTGATGTTAACTATATACTTGTCTAATGTTAACCAAGACGAACATACATTGATCGATTTTATTTAACATTAATGAACTCAAAATATTCTCCATGTACCTTAGCAGAAAGTGAGAGCACTGCATCTGCGGATCTTTCAAGCAGGAAAATCGAGAGGAGACGACAGATTACTAATGTAAGATGAGGGGAAGGGGCGGAGCTTCCAGGTTGTCAGTTAATATCAGGGACCTTAAACTTTAACACCTGAGCAACTGTCAGTCATTCCAGATTCATGTGTTGCTTGGCTCATCTGCCATTTTTATTGGGGGGAAATTAGAAGACTGCTCTTTTGGAGTATTTTTGAGTGATAACTTGTACCAACATACTCTGATGTTAAAATGCACCTAGGCAAAATGCGTACAGGTTGCCAGGTCTGCCAAAAAAACATTAGCATATTAGCATTAGTGTTTTTCACCTCTCTGGCAGAGGACAGTCAGCAGAACACTTCTGTGGTGACATAGCTAAAGCAGTTAAATCAAGCTAGCAGTCCAGACCTATAGCTGCAACAACTCATCAGCAATTTTGAACCATTTTGCATATATTAAACCTTCAGGTGTGAGACTAGAGTTAGGCTTAGGGTTTGAGAAGCCAGCACACATACAGCTTCCAAACTTAAGACTTTAGGAGATAATAATGCACCGTGGTGTGCAGGACAGGTTTTGTGTTTAGATTATTTTTATGATTTTAAAAATGCATTTTTAAAAAGACATTTTTGCATGTATTAAACCTATAGGCGGAGAGCCCAGTGGTGCAGTGGTTAGGGTTGCCACATCACAAATCCAGGATCTCCAGTTCAATCCTAAGCTCGGGCTACTGTCTGTGGGGTTTCACATGTTCTCCTCATGACCATATGGGTTTTCTCCAGGTTCTGCAGTTTCCGCCCACTGTCCAAAATCATGCATGAGGTGAATTAGCTAGCCTAAATTGCCAGTAGGTGTGAATGAGTGTCCTGCAATGGACTGGTGTCCCATCAGAGGTCCATTCCTGCCTCACATCCAGTATTTCCAGGATAGGTTCCAGATCCAAAGCAACTCTGACTAGCATAAAGTGATTACTGAAGATGAATGAATGAATAAACCTATAGGCATATGGTTACGTCTACAGTTATGGTTAAGAAAACCAGATCACCTTTCTGCAGACTTAATGCATTATATCAACTCAAAAACTCAGTTGTAGTGCTGTAACTATTTTGAAATAATCTCTCCAGTACTAGGAACTATAAATCAACTATAAAGCCAGTACAGTAATGTCATTGTGTGTCCAATCACCTTGTATCAAGCAACAAATTAGATATTCTGCAAAAGCAGCCTATATATAAAATCAATATATAATCATGTGTGCTCTTATTAATGACATTGTAAGACTACTGACAAATAAAACTTCTGTTATATCTAATAAAAACTTTGGTAGATATCAACTTAAATCAACTAGCTAGCAACCTGGGCTTCCAGAGACTGCTTGATTAACTACATAACGGACTAGCATTAACGCAATTTGCAAAATAAATATCAGTGTGCACAAACATCCAGCTTCTTCCTGCTGCTGCTGTGTACCTGCTGCTGTGTATCTGCCTTCCTCCCTCATGAGGATCTGTCAGTGGCCTGTCTGTTGTCGCTAAGGTTAGCTAGCTAACAGGAGCATGCCCTCGCATTGCTAAAGGTCACATTAATTTCAAAAACTAACATGTTGTTTCCCCAAATCCACACAAGTGAGGCTATGTTATTCCACAGGACTTACCGTTTTAAACACTACCCGACCCCTGGAACTCAGTTCAGCTACTAGCACTACCTGAACCAAAAACCAGTAGACCACTCTCCTACCGTAATGCACGTAGTACCACAGACTCCAAATAAATACAATTAGATAAATTCTCTTTAATATTCTCCCTTGTGTTATTTCGCGAAAGCTGTAATTCACATATATACACTAGTAATAGAAATACAAGCATATAGATGTGTAAATATGTTTTAAAATTTGACTCTACAATGAGTAATGCTATTAAACGACGCTTTCTGGCTGTAATACGGTAATGATTCAGCTCTTTGTCAGTGAGGTTAAAGTAATTAGTTTTACGCCTATGTGATACCAGTTTTATACCTAAAAGGTGTTTTTATAACAGTTGAAACCTATAAATAAAATAAACACAGCTCTCCAGCGTACTGTTTTGGGTAGCAGGAACCAATTAAAAGTTATACTGAACAAGAAAAACTGCTTATTAAATGAAGGAATCAACATGTGCAGAGAAAACAGCAAGTGTAATAAATAATATAGTAGGCTTATTTCATTCATCTTATTTCTTCATCTTTGTTTTCATTGTTGTCCACAAGACAAAAATCCTAAAGAGTAGGATATTACTTAAAAATGTTTTTAATGGACAAAACAGCAATATAGCTTATCTTGAAAAGTATAGAATGTTCAGACAACCCATCCAACCTGATCTAGTACTTGTTCATATTGTTCAACATTCATTAAAAAAAAAAAAAAGAAAGAAAGAAGGTTGGTACAAGTATAAAAACAGCAATTATCATGTATTTGTGTCATTCTGGATTTCAGGTCAGTTCATATCACCACTACAGGTCAAGCTTGGCATAGAGCTCAGTAGCATCCGATGGATGAAGCAAGCATCAGTGATGGAGCTCCTTCCTCCTTTTACTGCCATCTCTGCTCTTCCTCATCCTGTAAGTCTTCCTGGCCTGTGCTCTCTCTTTCTCCTGCACCTCCGTGTCATCCAGCACCTCCAGACTGGGGAGCTGACTGATAACATACTGCCTGGAGAATAAGAGTAGACCCAAATCAGCTTGAACTCAGTAGGAATCTTTGTTTAATAACCATAACTGCAAACCAAAAAATTCAATTATCTGTTCACAACTGAGAGAGAAATACGTTCTGAGATTTAAGCACATAAAGCTGATGTAAGCAAAAGTGCATCATCAAAGGCAAGAATTTGATTTTTGACACAAGTAATGTACTTGATTTCATAAGGCAAGACAATACAGGTGAATATGGTAATTTTTATAAAACAATAGATATCATATTTATGTAGATTGCTGATCTTCTTGTGTTTTTATTGGAACATTTCTCCAAGTCATGTAAATGAGGCTGTAAATTTAAGTCATGTAAATGAGGCTGCATTCAACTGAATATGTGCAAATTTGCATGCATTACAAAATCAAAAATCTACTCCTTGAATGATGTCAGAATTAAAATCTTCATTTTAATGTGTACTTAACAAAAAGGACTTTTACAGAACAGTTTGTTGGAATATAATTTATTTATTGTTTAAACAAGAACATACCATGTGCTGTTTTTCCCCCCAAATTGTTTTATGCTATTTTCAGTAGAAACTCTATCATTAATCCAGCAATTATCACTATTTTGGGGAAATTCCTCTCTAATAAGCTTTAATAAGCTTCTAAATAGGGATAGGAATGCACATGTAAAATTTCATGAATACATGTCATGTAGAAGGTCATCTTATTTTTGGGACAAAAACGATTTTGTGAAAAACGTTACTGCTGAGTTTTGACATTTTAGTAATACAGTTTAAGATTAGACATGTAAATGCAGTCGATCAAAAAAAAAAAAAAATACTTTCTGCCAAAAATCTACTGATTTTCTGGTCTCAATATTTTAAAGGGGCTTCTTTTAATGCAAAAGTTTTTATATTATTACATTATATTTTTTTGTGTTCATTAAAAGCCTGATATTTTCTTATTATTATATTAGAAGGATCTGCATGGCGTTAAATGTGGACAGAACAGCATAGCTGTATACACGTTGACCACTTGATGGAGCAGTATGCACATCTGAAGTCATGTGCTGTTTACTATTTGTAAAACCTTTAAATCACTGAACCAAACCAATATGTATTAAGTTGGTAATGTAGTTGAGCCCATTAAAAGGTTTTAGATGTTTCATATATGGGAATTTTTTGGGTTGTTTTATTTACCTGTAATCAATGTACTGAGTCAGACTGCCTCCATTAAAGTAACTGGGCGCTGCCTCATTGTTCATCATACTAAGTATCCTGTAATCACAGCAGACAACAACAACATATTCAACATCTTACTGAGACTCCAGAACACTGAGACTTATTCTCTGATGACTCAACTAATTCATAATACAGAAATATTTAATACAGAAAGAGACATGGCCAAATGGAGCCTACTTGATATTGGGGAACTTGCAGCGTATCTCCTCAACTATGATGGGAAGGTTGCTTATTTTGTTCTTGTTGATCCACAGTGTGGTCAGACTTGGCATGTAGGGGAATTTGACATGAGTGCTATAGTTGTTGCCATCCAGGATGAGAGTGCTCAGCTTGTCCAGCTCCCCCAGAAGAGCTGGGCTCCGTTTATGGCTGAGTTAAGGGCTATTGCTTTTGAAAAAAGGGATGACATAAGGCAAAATGTGAAGAGAGGTTGACCATGTGGCAAATTCTCATGCCAGAAGGTTTGTGGGTGTGCGTTACTGTGGGTGTGTGTGTGTTCATGTACAGTTTTGTGCAGAATACAATGATGTCTGGAGTTTAAAGAGCCTTAAATGCCTGTTTTATAGGCTGATATATAATTCAATTATTTACACACATGGAAAGAGGTGCACATTAAAGGATACTCATCCAGCAGGTTATAACTGAGGTCCAGGACCTCTAGGGTGTCCCGCTGTTTGAGAATGGCATCATAAGGAATCTCCAGGAGGCTCTGGTACGCAAAGGAGAGCCTCTTCAGCCCTGGCTCTATGGTGGAGCTCCCTGGGGCCCCTGGCTCCATTACACCACTCTCACACACCTCCATACGCTCAGCCCACAGTATCAGGTCACATATTAAAGATGACCAGACCAGGCATGACACCCTATACAAATATGCAGTTAATTTTTTTTACACAGCACAACCAATTTACTCAGGAGCATTAATAGAAGTAGATTCATTCATTTATTCATCTTCAGTAGCTGCTTTATTCTGATCAGGATCACAGTAATCTGGAGCCTATCCCAGGAAACTGGTGTTGACGCAGGAATACACCCTGGACGGTACACCAGTTCATCACACAGCACAATGCGCACACACATTTATACACTCATTCACACCTAGGGGCAATTTAGAGTACATATACTGGTATGTTTTGGGAGGTGAAAGGAAATGCAATCAAAGTAGGTCAAAATCCATCATTCATTACTATTCAGTAAGTGGGACTCCAGTACATCGCCAGGCACCATGCACACAGAATTTTGGAATTTCCACCTGTTTGTAAAAGTCAGATTATTTACTGTGCCTTTAGGACACTCCTTTATAGTGTGCATATTCATGCATTGTGTCACAGCATTCTCTGTATATGTCTTAAATTTCACTTCTCAACTCTAAAATAGTCATGCTGCTGTGAAGTTTATAGTGTTAGTGGTATTAGTTGGACTTGGTTTTGTATGGTTGGAACAATTTTTTCAGCATAGATGTGTGCGTGGTTATCTGCATCACTTAGCCACCCACTGTCACACACCTCCCATGCTAACTCTATAAATGAAAGCATCTCAACAGCAACTTGTATCTTACAGTAGAATTGATGAACTGATGAAGCACCTTGGAGGAGTATCAAAATGTTCTACCATTATTTGGCATTCAAGATCTACCATTATTAGGCATTTACTAAACTTGATGACTTCTGGACAGGCAGAGTATTTTTAACTTTGTACAGAGAGCAGTGACTATAACTAAACAGCAGAGTTAAGTCTGCAAACAATTTAGAGTTCATGCATTGCTTTGTGTCATACCAGTATGCAATGAAAGTAGGTCAAAGTCCAGTGTCAATAACCGAAATCAAAGCAAAGCTACTTACTTGGGTTTATATATATATATATATATATATATATATATATATATATATATATATATATATATATATATATATGTATACACATACATACGTATTTTTAAAACTCAAATTGGATATGGAGATAAAACTGACAAACTCACTATATATAAGTATGTAGCTTATTTGCATCATGCAACATTCTTCTAATACAAAACTCTTCATTCAAACATTCCTGTGTTTTGTTTCATGTCTTTAGGCATCAGCATGATTCTTTTTACCCCAGACATTCATCTACTTTCCTCAAATCTGTCATGTACCTTTCTATTCACAAGAAGAATAGTTTAATATCAAGTTCATAACAAGTTGTCATCAGTAATTTACTTAAAGGTGAATTATGTCCATGCACTTAAACACTAGTACACTACATTATTGGACTAAAGCAACCATAGGATAAAATGTATAAAAAAAACTTTGTATTTTAATGCACAAAATTCTGCTCACCGATGTAAGCTGGGTTCCTCAGTAGGTTGTGTATTGAGACAATGCCTGAGTGTGTGTGCTGAATGTCTTCTTTATCCACATAAAGGCCTTCTTTCATGTCTGGAGTCAGGATCACAAGATCTGGATAATTACATTGCCTGTTAACCCCTTACTCAGGCCAGTGGTACACAGAAATAGGTCAAATGCTGGATAATTTTTAACTGAAGCTTATTAACAGTATGACAGTTTTACTGGTGTTTTAGGAGTGCCTTTAAGGTTGAGCCCAATAATATTATCATACATTGCTGGGTATAAGGTATCATACTGTGAATACGAATTACTGAGAAAGTACTGAGAGATGTTAGATGATGATTGTTGATGTAAAGTGGCTACATCGTTTTAACTGAAAACATTATTCAATAATTACCGGTAGCTATAATTTGACTTGCTAGCCAATGATATTATCGATGCTAGTCTAACCTGGCATTAGCAAAGACAACAGGCTAACTTAGTTACATATTATTAAATATTAGTTAATATTAGTGGAATTTACTTAATATCCATCCATTTTCCATGCTGAGCCTGGAGCCTATCCCAGAGAACTCAGGGCACAAGGTGGCAGCCAACCCATCACAGGGCACAATCACACACACATTCACACACTACAGACAGTTTGGAAGTTCCAATCAGCCTACAACACTTTAGACTGGGGGAGGAAACCAGAATACCTGAGGGAAACCCCCAAAGCACAGGGAGAACATGTAAACTCTGCATACACAGGGTGGAGGTGGAAATGGAACCCACAACCCCAGAGGTGAGACTAGATGATGAACTGGCATGGTTCTTGAGTGGTGAACCTGACTGGATGCTAAACTCAATTTCATTTTATTGATGTGTAGTATACAGTCATTAGCTGAATGACAGACCTTCAAAATTTGTGACGAGTACTTTGAAGGTCTAAGTCCTGATCTCCTCCATCTGCCACTGGATTCTGGACTTCCTGACCGGATGCCCCCAGGTGGTCAGGATGGGAAACCACACCAACGCTCGCCCTCAGCACTGGAGCTCCTCGGGGCTGAATCCTCAGCCCCCTGCTGTACTCCCTCTACACCAGCGACTGCACGGCCACACACAGTTCCAATAAGTTGGTGAAGTTTCCCAACAACACAGTGATGGTAGGCCTCATCACCAACAACGACGAGAAGGCCTACTTAGAAGAAGTGAATATATTCTCCACGTGGTATTGGAATAACAATCTCTCCCTGAATGTCACCAAGACTAAGGAGATGATTATTGACTATGGGAAGAAGCAGGTGAGGAACTACAGCCCCCATTGATAAACGGGGCCACAGTCGAGAGGGTGAGCAGCTTCAAATACCTTGGGGTCCATCTCACAGAAGACCTCTCATGAACTACACACACAAACAGCTTGGTGACAAGAGCACACCAGCGTATCTACCATCTATGATGTCTGGCCAGGTTCAGGGTCTCTCACAGGGTGCTGAAAGCTTTCTACACTTGCGCTGTTGAGAGTCTTCTCACCGGAAGCATCACCACCTGGTTCGGAGGCACCATGGCCAAGGACCAGAATATGCTGTCCAGAGTGGTGAGGGCAGCGGAGAAGACCATCAGGACTTCTCTCCCCTGCATCACATACATCTACAACCAGCGATGCAAGACCCAGACCAGGAGGACTGTGAAAGACTTTCACCACCCCGGACACAGTATCTTCTCATTGCTCCCATCAGGGTAGCACTACTGGATCCTGAGGACCAACACAAAGACTCAGAAGGAGTTTCTACCCTCAGGCAATCTGATTACTGAATGAGGACACTTGAAAAATCTGCATATCACTCTACCTCTCACACAGACACACACACACAGTTGCACTATGGATAAACAAAAACTCTTGCACTCTTGCACTATGAGACAATTTTTTTTTTGCACTTTACAATCCTCAAAACAAGCTGCTGTCTACTAGATTTTATTTTATTTTATTTTACTTTATTCTGCTTTTATTATATTCTGCTTTATTATGTATCACTGTTGCACTGTGGAACGAGGCACTAAGGAAAAACATTTCACTACATTAATACATTACATGTAGTAAATATGTATGTGACAAATAAAGAACCTTGAACCTTGAACCTTAAACAAAAATGTAAGGAATGAAAAGTACTTTTTTTGTTTTGTTTTGGAAATGTAATTAAGTAAGTATACAAGTATTTAATTTCAATACTAAGGTAAAATATAAATATGCCAAAATAATAACTATAGTAACGAAGTACAACTGCTCAGGTATATTCTACCCTGAATATGTTTTCATGAAGATTTTTACCCTTATTTTTGGGACACTTAATTACAATTAACACTAGGCCTAAGTATTTTAGATAAAATTTGTCTCAGCTGGATGTCTTTTTCACTGGCATAGCTGATGGTTGTAAATAATTCTTATTTGTTGGCAAATTTACTTTTGATCTAATACACAGATGTCTTTGCCTCTAATGTGCACTAAATACAGCTCTCCTTCATTTAGCTTATTATTCTTAGTGGCATTTAATGGGCTCTGTTTACTAGATATTTAAACTAATTACTGTTAGTGTTGTTACTTTCATATGTGACATGTAGATGAGGATTTTTTCCCCTTTTTCCTCTGAACAAGTTTTGAATTTCACTTTCCATGTTAGGTTATGATGAAATCCAGCTTCAGTCCTACAGTATTATTTATTTATTTATTTATTTATTTATCTCTATCTATCTATCTATCTATCTGTTTACTTATTCATTTGCACAATTGCAGGAACAGGAATATTACATTAATCTTACAGTGCACGCTGGCACAAGAACAGAGCTCAGAGAGACAAAAATGAAAACAAACCAACAAACAAATAAATAGCATAAACATAAGATATTTAATGAGTAATGGATATTACTTATTGTCTATTAATTTCAGTACTGTTATGGGTTATGTGTAGCCAAACACTGCTGGTTTGGTTTCTACAGGGCATTATGTAGTCCAGCCTCAGTTCTACAGTGGTTAATTAATCACTAAATAAATGAATGTATTAATTTATTAGATCGTATAAGAACAATTGCATGGACAGGAATAACAAATAACAGAGCATATCTTATGGACTCAACATATTACGTAATTTGTATTCATTATTTTCGGTCCATTTTTTGGTGGTGTGTAGTCACGGTTTTGTTTTCTTTTCTCCCAGGCTGGGTTTTGTTGTGAATTTTGATTTCCATTTTAACGTATGACGAAACTCGACCTCAATCCTGCACCGCTGCTGTCTCTGTGGGAGTTTCTCGAAACGTCACGAGCACATTCTGGTCACGTGACTTTCGGGTTCCCATGTTGGGGGAAATCTGCCTCTCCCGCCTCCTCCTCCTCGCGCTGACGTCAGCGCTCTCTATATAAGCAGCTGGTGTCGCTCACAGCATTAGACACAACAGCCAAGAAAAGAAAAGTAGATGAAACATAAAGGCAGCGAGAGACGTTCATGAGCGAAGACACGGCGGATTATTTCTTCATTATGGCACTGCTTCATTCAGGGAAATCAACGACTTTTGTCGATACTTTCAACAATTTCAGCATTTCATCCCGAAATCTTCACTGGAGCGCGCGCCAGGCAACTGGCTGAACTGTCATTTATCAGAGGTGAGAGCTGGCAGCTTTGTGTTACTCGGATAAATAAGAAATAAACATTTTATTTATAGTATATTTTAGAGATATTAGAAAACTTCTAATAGTTGGGCTGTTGCCTAGGTTACCACGCAGCGTACGTGACTAAACACGCCGTGAGAGTGACTAATGTCACGTAGGCCAACGTCATGTACATGACGTAGTGACCTAAACATTGACTAGACTGTAATCTCCATAAATAATATTATTATTTAGAATTCGAGTATTCACAACAAAAATAGCATGACGTAATTAATCTTACAGAGGATTGTACATGATTCTTAGTATGTTGTGAAAAATTCTAGGTCTTTGAAGACTTTTTTTTTTTTTTTTTCAAATTTGTTTCTTTAAAGCATGAAAGCTTTCTTTCTTGTAAGGCTATGATCTGTATCATGAAAAGGAAATACATGAAAAGTTAAATGTATTTTGGAGGCTGCTTATAAGCTGTAATATCTTCACTTAACAACAGAGTACACCTTTTTCTTTAAAATATTTTAAGAAAAAATATTTTTCTAGTCCATTACAAGGACCCTGTTATAGTAATTTCACTGTTTTTACACTTACAGAGTGAGTGTGACTGCGATGGCATCATTTTCCACCTGTTTACGTCTTCTGTTCTGTTGTTGGGGGTCACCACAGACAGCCATGTACCACCCTTCCTTGAAGAATCTTGATCTTTATCCTGACATGACAAAGACAAGTGAAAGGCGTTCACTCTGCTCATACAGGGGAAGGTCCGTCCATTCTGTGTTACAGAACATTTGCTTTTTTCTGTGTGAAGTCCTCAGGAAAGTCATCCATCACTGTATGAGTGTTACAGAGCTACTAAACATGAAGATGTTCTTCTTGTGTACCACAGAAAAAGTGGTCATGACGGGCAAGACGAAGAATAGAACCGTACAGGTCAAAGACTGGCCTGAACACGAGACCTGGAACGGCGAAATCAAAATGGCCACCATTTTCAGTAAGACTGTTGATCCACAAATGAAGGTGATGATCCAGTCTGATCAGCTGACAGTGGCAGAAGTTCTGCTCTCAGACTGGCTTGAATGTCAGTCTGAAGAGCAGGATGAAAGTGATGATGGTAGTGATAGTGAAGCAGAATGGAGTGAGGAAGGAGAATGGTCAGATGTCGGAGATTCAGAGATGTCCTCAGAGAACAGAGAGTTATGGGAGTCCTTCTTGAACAACAGTGATCCCTACAATCCTTTCCACTTTTCCTGCCCTACTGAAGATAAAGTAAAGGCTTTAGACAGTGATGATGATGATGATGAGGAGGAGGAGGAGGAGGAGGAACCTGTTCCTCCTTGTCCTCAGGAGAAAGATGAAACAGAATGGAGTGAGGAAGAAGATTCTGATTGGTCAGATGAAGGTGATTTAGAGATGTCTGCAGAGAGCAGAGAGTTATGGGAGTCCTTTAACAGTGATCCCTATAATCCTCTTTGCTTCTCCTACCCTACTGGAGTCAAAATAAAGCCATCAGAGATTAAACAAAACCACACCCATTCAAGCCCCACAGCCAATGAGACTGAGGCTCACAATCCTGAACAGAGCACAAAGAAACGCGCAAAGAAGGTAGATATTACATCAATATTACATCATGCGTTTATTCATATGTAATCCTATGGCAAAAATATGGATATTTAGATATAACAGTTGAGTGATTTTCAATATTATGACTAATGTTTATCTTTATCAGCTTGTATATTAATCTCCATCAAAAGACTCTAGTGAATATTTTCAGTATTAAGTGTAGGTTACAGAAAAAAATTCCTAGGGCTGTTTGCTGAGAATAGTGATGCAACCGTGTGCAATTCACAGGAAAGGACATTTAACTCCAACTTAGCCGCTCTTGACTACAAAGAAATATCATGATCTCAGTTCTTCAGAATGTCACATCCAATGACGAGGCTCAAATATGACTCATTGTATGATAAATACACACATGTATTTCATATGTGCACTCAAGCATGTACACCTTGCTTTAAAAGATAAGTTGTAAGATGTAGGATGTATGCTCCCAGCATCATACAGTTTATTACAACCCTGCTTCAACCCTGTTTCTTGGAAGAGGTTTCTGAGTTTTGTTCTGCGTACTCTCATTGCACCATGTTGGCATGGTAATTTACCTGTCAGAATTTTTCTCACTCTGTAATTGTGATTTTCAGGTGTGTTTCAGTGAGAAGGTGACCATCCACAACCTCGAGGCATGGGGCTTTGCAAGCCAGGCAGCGCGAGATGGGTCGTGCTGGATGGAGCTGGCGAGAGATAGAGAGCGTTTCAAAAGGAGAGTGGAGAAAACTGGAGAGATCATCAGCCCGTGTCTCACAGCTCAGCACAGAGCCAGAGTTTTCGACAGACTACTGTTGAACCACTCTGACAGCATTTTAGCAGTTCAGTGATGGCAAACAACTAAAAAATTATGGCAGCTTTTTTTTTTTTTTTTATGCTTTTGTTTTATATGGTGCTCTTGTATTTACCTCAACACACTGAAGTTACTGCACTGGGATAATCACTTTTTTTTGTTGGTTCTATTAGTGTGACTAAGTTTAGTTTTGCACTGTTCTGCAAATTTGTATTCTTTTTTACGTATTTATAACACATTCCTGAATGTCCACTATGTGGTGTCTTTATTGGGGGAGGGGGATGAACTGAGATTTTCAATAAACATTATGACCTTTACATTTGCTCATTTGGCTGATGCTTTTATCTGAAACATTCGAGGCAGGATACAAGTGTGCAGTTGAAGGTTAAGTGTTTTGCTCAAGGATCCAGCAATGCCAGCTTGGTAGTGCTGGGATTTGAACTCACAACATAACAAATTGTTTGAAAACTAGTAACACTCTGAGAGAAAGGTGTACATGTGACAGACCAGACAAGAGAAAGAACAAGTGGAAGCGACATCATACACAGTACATTAGTACAGTGAGAATGCAGAGTTGGATATTATTCATATGTGCACATACACACATGCCCACTACTCAGTACTTCTCTGTCTGTACTACTTGATAAGAAAATGGACACTCTGTGGAGCAGTGACCATCTGTCTGGGGACTGGTTTGAGATCCACTGATTAAAAGGACAAGAATCATGCATGTTAGAGACAGAGCAGAAAGCTGCTGAAAGTGGAGTAAAGGGTGTCATCTGTGTCGACTACCACAGAGCATTTTAATACCTATCGAGAAAGTTTCTGACACATTTACCCTATTTTAATCCCACACATACATGTTCACTGAAAATGTAAGCTTATAGCAAACTCAGTAGCTCATGAAAAGGTCACTTTAATGGTATATTGAATTAAGATGAGCACTCCAGGTATAACAGAGTTATGTTAAGGAGATCTGAATATATAATACTGCAGCTTTCTTTACATTAAACAAACAACACTGCTGGTAATATGGAACATTTTTATTACATAAATAAAACAGAAAAAGTCATTACATTTTACAAATTTTACAAACATATCAGCAATACTTACAAAATCATTTGTTACAAACAGGAAAAATAGTCTTTGTATGAGTCCTTGTGTCTCCTTTGAGTAGAGGACAAAAAATGTACTGGGGTTTGTGCTGTGTCCCATAAGTGCAGTTATTTTGTCTTCACTCACAACTGTTTTAGATTAAGATCTATACAAAAACAGTTTTAGACATCAATCTAAATGAGGCAATTTGGCCTCTGAAATGCTGATGCCGATGCTGTGGCACTTAAATTTCAGTTTATGTCATAGCAAAACACTGCAAGGCTGGCTCACTGTGAATGTGTTGAGAATGAGATCATGTCATGCAATTTTCTTCCATAGCATGGCTTTCACTCTCTAATATTAAACGGAAATCTGCAAACGGACTTTAGAGTTTCCTGCCTCCATATAACAAAGCATGCATTTATTTTCCCAATACCAAAAGACATTCCCTCAGGAAACATGTGGACACATGATGCAGTAATAGAACCACTAATATAAGTAATGTAATCACTACGGAATTAATTTTTTTATTATTATTTTTTTTTTTACTAGAACACTTGATTATAATGCAGTTCCATGCAATACCTTTCCCAGTACATTGTGTAATACAGCAGCGCAAAATGGCTCACATTCTAACATTTGTGTTAAACTCCATTAAGGCTAAAATATTAATCATTCCTACAGACATACAGTGGGTTCACACAAATGGATATGACTAAAGATTAAACCAGTAAGTTCATGTTCATGTTCATAGCAAAATCAATGTTCATAGCAAAATGACTTTATTTTGAAGGAAAATAATTAATTCTGGTTGAACACTAATAAATTGTGGTTTGATTTTAGTTTACCATTATCATTTTTCACTTCCATTTTTACACTCAAGTAATGAAAATAAGTCTTTAGTATGAAGAAGTAACAATCACACTATTAGAAAGTACTTTGCTAAGGGTTATATGCATTCTCAAATCCAGTGTGCACTGAAGGGTTAATTATGTGTATTGCTGAAAAACTTTTCAGGAGAAATAAAGCATTTCCCCTACAGACCAAAAGTAATGTCTGCGTTTAGCTCATTTTGTGCTTGGTTCCCAAGAACTTCGAAAAAAGTTTCTTTTGGTTTTGTGTTTTTTTTTTTTTTTTTTTTTCATTTTTGGACACTTTTTATAACAAAAATGCTTATGTGAATTATATAAATAAACAATACAAACAGAACACTTCATGAAGCCACTGAATCCTCAGTCTAAAGAATGCTCAGTCTATGAAAGTGCATTGATGTCTGATATTTTAACCAGCGCTGGCTAATCATGTCACCTTGATGGCTGGCTTGTGGTGAACACAAAGCAGAGTTACATAGGGCACTCCAATGAAGGCCCACTTCTCACTGGGCCAGAATTTAACCACCGGGCCTTGCTCTGGAGCTTCAGAGGCTGCATCGAAGTAAGCGAAGCACACACAGCCAAGGTAGGAGGCCAGGCAGATCAGAATGTGCCTACAGATTCAAATAACATTATATTCATTAATTATCAAAACCATCAAAATGCATCTTTAAAAATACTATTTATTTCAATCTAGAGTGAGATTGGATAACTTTGCTTTTTGCTTTCTCTATTTCTAGCTAATCGAAGTACAGTCCATGGAAATGAATAAAATGCAGGTCCTATAGATAGTCAAGTGTGCTACTTGTGCTCAGAGTGGATACAGCTGTGCACTCACCAGGCGCAGTGGAGGTATGGGAAGTTTACAGATGACCACATCTCACAGAAGATACGGTCACTGATCCAACACATGAGTGCTAAAGTCCACCACAGACCAGCGAGGAGGCCCAGCTTAAACACACGCAGATTCTCGCACCTGTACAACACACAAACACATAAACAAACATATTTACAAAAGCTCTCTAACAGTTTTCACTGTCACTGGTTAACAAAGATAAGTGTTTAAGTAGTGTCTCTGTACTGGCCATAGTATCTTTGCCAGACCAAGTCTGTTTGTCTCTTATCTCCACGAACACGTACACAAACACTTTCTCTAACACCAGGAAGTCTCATTTATCAAAATAGGCATACGAGCACTGACATACTGAAACATACATAAACTCAAATTATTTAGGCTCATTTAGCTGATGCTTATTATTAGGGGTGGACAGTAAGCACTACAAGAATTACAGGAGTTCATGGTTCATTGTACTGGAACCTTTTTTGAGTATAAATAAATCATAATAATTTTACTTGAGTTCTTTTTTTTTTTTTTATTTCAGCTTTGCTACATTTATTTCTCATCACCATTGTAGAGTAAGAAAAAAATAATGCTTTTCTTCCTGGAAAACTGTAAACCAATTAAAAGACACTATTTGCAAATTACTGTGAGACCGAAACCTTCTGAAAGAACACACTTCAGGCGCTTAAATGCTTTGGTCAGGCGCTTAAATGCCCGGGACAGTCAAGACTGATGAGCATCCCTGTCTCAATTTATCAGGTATCTTCAGTTTTAAATGCTTCAAAGGAAACACTATGATAATGATCTGCAAATTATATGAGCCAAAACCCATGGAGATATCAGGTATCTAAAAATTAAGACATCTTACTAAACTTCATATATCTAACTGCTGCTACAGTCTGTAAGTAATGCTCAGGAGAATGTGTAAGGGGCATATTTGCTAGATAGCTAACTATGTAGCTATTGACTACTGAATTAACATGAACCTAGCAATCTACTGAAACCCTAACAGCTAGCAACATTACCTTTCTTTATATACTGTTGATAATTGAGGTGTTCACTTCAGTTTCACTTCGTTTTACAGTTTACGGCCCATGTACTGTGAATTTATTGTCCCGTTTTGTGTATTTATTGTCCTGTGAATTTATTGTCCTGTTTTGTGTATTTACTGTCCTTTGCGTTTATTATCCTATGTATTTATTGTCCTGTCTATTTATTATCCTGTGTGTTTATTGTCCTCTGTTTTTATCGTCCTGCACTCATCTCACGCTGTGGTGTATTCCACTTTATGTAGTCTTGCGTACTGATGTGTGTTGCACCATGGTCCTTGAGAAAGGACATTTCATACCACTGTGTACAAGCTCTATAGACAAATGACAATAAAAACCCACTTGACTTGACTTCAGCATAACTCACTTGGTTAGTACACATAATTGTTCAACAAAGCATTCCTCAGATATAGAAAATTTTCAGATTAGTTGTGTCAAAAGTCAGTGTGTGTTTGTACTCTTTCCACAACTGCTTATTACAGAAGGATTTTGTAAATGTTCAGATATTACGGATCAAACTGTGTTACCAAATTATAAGCATCAAGTGACTAACAACTGCCGTCCACAGTAAACACAAATGTGACTCTTCTATCGAATAAAATATGAAGTAATCCACGGTCCAAGTCATAATCCACAGACAAAACCTTACAGTAAATGTGTCAGTTACGGAACTGCAAGGCAAAAAGAGAGAGACACAGACAAATAATTAAGGCTTGTTCTATACATACAGTCGTAAATCTGACCCACAGAGGCAGACGTCTAAGAAGAAGTGTGAGCTTTGCTTGCCGCAGAGTCAGATAGTCATGAACACTGTCAGCATTGTTTAAGCCTTAGTCAGTGACTTACACTTACACAGATACTGGGAACATGCTGACTCGATGATTGCACCTGGTAAACATGCATGCGTAGCACATAAAATGGAGCAGTTTTCACACTGATAGAAGCAGACACTTTTATCTGCATGGTAATCTTACAAACTAAGGCTTTTTATCTCTCTTGTGATATTGCTCATTGCTCACACTCTTTTTATGCATGTTAATGCAATCGAATGGCACTGATTGAAGAAAATCCCACTCATCGCCTCATTGTCTGATGCATTCAGACTGTTCTAAAAAATGATTTACAGACTAGAAAACATAAAGCAGTCAGAGATGCTTTATATCTTCATAGACAATCAAGCCATTCCAGGACACGACTCTGTAGGAATTCGCTTAAATTCCTTCTGGAGGTTTGTTGGCGCCAGCGTAGTCTCCGCTGTCAACTGCATGTTGGCCTCAGTAACTGACACTAAATCCTGAGGCACGGGGTTAACAATGACAGAACATTATGGTCTGCCAAATGCCCCAGCAGTGAGAGAACAGGAAGAAGACATAGGGAGTGGAGGAAATATGGACATTGGAGGGTGTTGAATGTAAGTCAATGAAAAGGACAGACATAAAAGTAGGAACAAAACATTTATGAAGTTCATTAAAATATATCAAGACCTTGGCATCTAGGTTCTATCTGACAAAGCTGTGATTTTAACATGGCAAGTCATAAAGATTTATCCCTCAATAAGTTACAACTTTCCAAGTCTTAGATAGGGAAACCTTGATAGCAGTCTCTAACTTGTTATTATTTCCATCTATCAAACAAATTACACATGTTTAACAAAGAAAGGATGACCTAACCAAAGCACATTAATGAAAAACCAAGGAAAGGAAATCTATAAGCAGGGAAGAAAAACATCCCTGGAAGATTAGTGAGGGATAGAGGATGGGGTGAGGCAGGAATTGCCCTGATTTAATATGATTTATTAAGAAACAGTACTTTAGAGCAAAGACTGTTGCAACTGGTAGCAACATTAAGAAACAAACTGTTTAGACACTATACATCTTGCTGAAGGAAATTATTTCTGTGGTATATAGAATATCCATGTCTATGTTTGATATAGTGCATGTTTTAACATTTTAGAGAAACTAGAAAAAAAAAACAACAGAAAGAATGTAATACAGCTATATAAAAGCCTTTCTTTGGTTTAGATGGATGAAATATTCTGTTTTGTACTCTGGCTTATAGAATCCCTTACACACATAAAAAAGTTACTTATGTGATCCCGTGACAGGTCTCAGAGCAGAAGTGGAACAAATTGTACGTGCATGCTGCTAAACACAGCTGAGCAAAGCAGATGATAAGAACTAGACTTCCTCTTCTGAGAAAAATGACATCATGCTATATTATGTCTATTAAAAAGAGCCTAGGAATGAACACTTGTGGAACATATTGTACACTACAGTGTAACACCAAACATGTAGTGACTGAATCAGGTCCAGAACTTCATGATCAGTTTAATAATGACATGCTTTATACATGTGATTTCAGATCTACTGGATCAGTCTGATGGGTATGAGCTCCCTCTGAACTAAAACTACTTCTTATCAGGTAACAACAGAAATTACACAAAAATATAAACTACTCCTAGCCCATGATTGATTTTCATCTTTACATCTTTAACTTTACTTTCATGGTATAACTAAAGGTGATATAGACCAATTAATCAATCAATCTAACGCTAGAATTTTTGGTTTATGATTAAATAATCTGTCTAGCAAACATCTGCTCATGATGAGAAAATCTTAGCTGTTAAGGAGATTTCTTCACATTAAATGTTTTCCTCTCACTACTCAACTGTCAGTAAAACATTTACTGAGGTGGGGTGAATGTACAAAAAAAAAAAAGATGTATTTTTACACAATGGTGTTTTAGACATCCTAAAACAAAGCACAGCATATTTAACAAATAACTTCACTTCTGGAAAGTCACGATTGTGTTTTACACTTTTTATTTTAGTCCACTAACTGTATTAAAGTATTAAATGCACTAGAATGAAAAGCTCTGGAATGCCATATCATATCGTGAATGTTTCGTGAAAGGTGTTAGGCTCACTGACCTCTTAAGTTCTGTGATGAGAAGAGCTGTGCACGGAATTCCCAGTGTCATTAACGAAATAGAGTTAATAGCTGGCTTAATGAAAGCCAGACCAGTGGTGATCCCAGAGAAGATGCCTACAACCATTTTAAACCTTGACCTGGAGAAACAGATGGACAGAGGAAAGAGAGAAATGCACCATACTTATGAACACAGAGTTGTGGTATAAAATGAAGATACAATAACGCAATAATGTAATTAAATTAACGTGGTTGCTAAACGAGTGCTGTGCATGAGATGCGAGTCAATCTCACCTGTCTCTACGGAAAATCCTGGGCAGGTATCTCTTGGGGAACCACATGCCAATGGCACACATAAGAACCCAGAGTATTGCTAATTCATCCAGCATCTGTCCTAGGAAACTCAGGGTAGCGTGGAAATAAGTGGAGCCAATTCCTGTATAAAATGTACACAGAGTTTCTCTTTCCAACACAATCCAAGCACACAGCATATGACCTACACAGGACAAGGTTTTACTCTCTTGAGAAAGCAGAATATATCAAACTACATTTGTAAACATAAGTGGGAATAGTATGGCTCGTTAGGAATTCCAACTGATGAAAAATGATTCAATTGATGAAAAATGACCTTTTATTGAACCTTGCTTACACAATCACATACACTCACCCTGTTTTACTATTAACAGAAAATTCAAATAACCTGCCAAGCAAGTGTGTATAAGACAGAAGATTTTCTTTCATTCTGTTAAACTGTAGTCACGCCAGTAACTGGTACACAATAAACCCAGAGAAAGCAATTCAAACATTCCGCATGGTTGTGTCAGCATTTTTCCTCCCAAGTACTGCATTTTACTCTCACAAACAAGACAAATGTGTCCTTAAAATAATGACAAAATTGCCACTTCAATTTCAGTGCAGATACAGCTTTGATATAATTAGCAAAAATTGCTGTTTGTTACTATGAGCACTATCTGTCCCTTTAGTTTTGAAGGCAGTTGTAAAATAAAGTCCAATCCTAATCCCTTAAATACACCCTGGTGCAATGACAGGAATGTTTCTCAATCAATAAATGAAAGCATGAAGAACGAATTAAGTCGGCAATCCACCGGGAGTGATTGCACTATGAAAAATATTCTGATGAATCAAATGACTGGTGTTTGCACTGAGTTGGCTGATGTTTTATGTTCTGGCCAGACCAGAAGTTAAAGATACCCTCATGTACTAATACAACACTGTTCCACTACTCAAACCCCAAACACAACCAGCATGAGGGACACCAGTCAAACTGCTGACAGATCAGCAATGGTAAGCACTGTACTGATAAAATCCTAACTGAAATGTGTTTTCAAACAGCGTGAGAATGCCGAATGAGACAAAAGACAGAGGCGACTGTTGTTTTCCAGCAAACTCCTCTCAGTCTGAGGAGGTCAGTGTTCTCACATGTGGCCTTGCTGGTGTATTTATGGCCACCTTAAAATGAACATTCTCCCTAGCTGAGACACGAAAATATTTCCCGGAATAAGAAAGTACATTGAGGGGAACATCACTGGGGAGGAAAAAAGTCAGGAAAGTCATTAAGCTTAAATTTAAAAATAGATTTTATGGAAATTTAACTTCTCTTTTCCTTAAAGGTCACTCATAAACTCGTTGAAAAATCCAACTCGATCTGAGCTGCTTCTAAAACTTTGAAAAATCTGTTAAAACAGAACAGGTCAAGCTGGTGTTTTGAAGAAAGTAACACAACAGTAAGGCAATTAGAAAATCTCCAACTATTCATCTGTTGATTAATTTAGCCACAAATATAGTCTAAGGTAGAGGCAAAGATAGTCTAGCAGTTTGGTGTGTGTTTTGGCAGAAGGTAGCTCAGACCAAGCTGGAGTTCACACTGTAAAAACCCTTCTCACTCATTTATTGCTGCATTGTGGTTCCATCTCCATCATATTAAAAAAAAAGAAAAAAAAAAAACAACTTATAATTTAAAAAAACAAAAGGGAATAACAAAAGGTTGTGACCTCTGCTATTCAGAGCCAAGCAAGTCTTGTGTAAGCTCCTCAGTGAGGTTACTTTAGGTCAGGAAACTTACCAACCACCACTAGGAGGGTCCATATCAGATAGATGCCGCTGTTGAAATGCGTGGCATACTGACGAAAAAGACACATCAGAATAGGGGGCAGAATGAAGAATAAAAAGTTGCTTATCTGAAGAGAGATATAGATGTAGAAAGAGAGGAACTGTGAGTGACCTGGAAGGCAGACATGACAGAGACATGTAGTGTGTGCAGTCTATATTTAACTACAGCTGACAGGATGGAGTGTAGTTTCATCTAAACTAGTGCAAAAACAAAAAGCAAAACAAAAGAAACACCGAGTTTGGGTTATTAATGAAGCAATACATGACTGAAAGACTGAAACGCTATGATGAAACTCGTGAAAGAGTGATGAAGAGTGGTTATAAAGTAATGCGACTGAGTGAAGCAGAGTCGTACCGTGTTGTAAAACTCGGCTATTCCTGGATAGATGAGATAATTCCCTTCACACCAGTCCACCTCTGAGCTCCCAGCCTGGAGCTGATTCCACAAAGGTACACTCATGTCTCTCTCTCACACACACACACACACACGAAGCACACAGCCTCGCTCTTGTCCACATAAACAATCCGCCTGCCTGTGTGAGCTGACTGACAGACTTGTTTAAATAGCTTTACACAAAGAAAGCGCAGAGTTTCGCACCACCAACTCCAATGTCACGGGATTTAACCTGCTTCTAAACCGCGTTTCTGCTTTGCTCGCTGATCTGTAGTTAGTCCACTCATCCGCTCTTGTCATCTTTGTGTCCAGTTCAGAGTGCAAGTCCAGCTCACGAGGACCGCTCGAGCTCCCACTACACTCACGATAACAACACAGCGACATGCGAGCTGCGCATGCGCACTGACGTTAGCGACCACCGTTTCCTGCTTGCCTCGTGTCAGCAGCAGGTAGTTTGTAGGGGACAAAGTTTGCAGCTTGTCTAACGTAAAGGAATGTGCAAGATATACAATACACACATCCTTTAGTCACGGGAACAGGATGAATACCAGGTCTAGGTAGTGCAATGTATGTGCAGCAGGAAGTCATTTAGCATCCAGCTTCCATATATAGGCATCTAAAGGCTGTTTACTGCGTCACGTGTTGACATTCCTGAAGTGTAGACATTCAGATCGGCTGACAAGTTCTCCTGAGAAGAAAAACAATCAGTAGTGTGCTAAACCACACACACACACACACACACACACGTTTGCCTTACTAGCCTTGTGAGGACCTTCCATTCCTTCCTAACTATTGCTATGCTACACCTAAACCTAACTCTAACCTTTAGGATCTTTTAGATTTTTATTGTTTTTTTTTTAAATACAATCTATATATATACATATACATTTATACATGTATAATATAATGTATATACAGTCTGTAGTTTTCCATGTGGGGACCAGTCAAATGTCCCCATCCCACAAGATCAGTTATTCCTATCCTTGTGAGGACATTTCATCCCAACCGAGATATAAATATGACACCCTTCTCACACACACATTTAAGAGAATTGTCTATTTCTTAATCCTGAGTCCTGGGCCTAAGCATAAAATAAAATCGAATGTTTAGAGTTCTTGATATTTTAACACCCAAATTGACACAAGGTAAAGTTTACTGTAAAAAAATATTAAGATAATGCTTAACATTATCATTTTCAAAATAATTGCCATCAGAATTTGTTTGTAATATGTTAGATGTCATAGTTATGTCAAAACAACACAACTCAAACATTTATTAACAAAATATTATTACTACCTATCAAGCATGGGAATTTGTTACATGAGCAAATCATGGCATGAATGCATGAACTGTCAAAATATCTAGTCTATCCTCAAATAAGTGACGAATTATTAAAGACACAGCTTGTTTTAAAAAAAAAACACACAAAAAAACAAAACCTTAACTTACGACAAAGCATGTTTATTGGAGAACAACATAATGCTGTACAAACTCATACCCATTTCACAGGACACTAGACGGTAGATAAGTCAACGTATGGACAGAACAGACCTACGGACCAGACATACTACCTGTGCATCATGTAGGAGATCCTGGATCTTTTTTTTTTTTTTTCCTTTCAGGATCATATGGTAGTCTTTGTATGCCATATTCACCCATACACTTTTTGATGCAGACATGATCCTTATGCATTTTCTTTAATATAACTCCACCAGGATATGTTTGACAGAAGAGTATCAGTTTTGCAATTTGTGTACATAATCAGATAGACTGAACAAGTAGGAACAGCGAGGAGCTAAAATATTAACTGCAGTAAATGAAGCAATGTAAATCAGCTACGTAAAGTACAAGTCTGTCCATAAATAGGTTGGTTGGTTGGTTCTTCCATCATTAGCAAATAGTATACACTGTGATATATTACAATGAACCCCAAATGGGGAAATCTTTGCTGTTGGAATGTTATATTGTGGATTTAGGACGGGTAGATCACGTAATCATAACATGATAAGCTGACTTGAATCCTCATGTAGTTGGTTTGATATGTGCTGATCCTGGATCAGTCTCACCTACACTTATGGCCATATTCAGGATGCAGGATTACACAGTGTTGGATCTCAGGTCAGCTCTGACTACAGTGAGTAAAATGTGTTACATTCATATTTCACATCAACACTGGGATTAATCTATGATCAGTTTGCTTACAATGTTACAAATGTGTAAACAATATAACAGAAACCATGTCCTCACTGTCCCATATGCTTTCAAGAATACATTCAATACATTCAAATCAAAGCGGTCCACACATACTGCCTTTTCATTCTTACATTCTTGCAACAATGAGCCTTAAAATGATTGTTTCTCAAGCTTTCATTTGAATACTACAAAACCCCACTACCAAAATATCAATTTCTCATGGGAAAAATATTACTAATTTACATTTGTTATACTCAGATTTTTGTTGCTAGGAACAGTGGTTATTGGATTACTAACAATTCCGCTTTATACATATGCATCACTGCATGGCTCTATGTAATATTTTCAAACTTGCCTCAAACAATCCTGTATTATATTACAAGGATAAAAAACATGGAACAATGTTTGTCTTCACATGAGCTTTCAAATAATTACACAATAAAAGGATATGAAAAGATAAGGATAAATAAATTAAGGCAGACTGATTGCACTCTATGTTAATTTATTAGTAGTAAAACCTACCTTCTCTAAATAAAAAGGCACTAGAACTACTGAGATTTGCTGATCATCTTTCTTTAGAGGACTAATTATTGTTGCCTACTGAGGTCACTTTGACTGAGTGATATAAGCAACGTGGAGTTTAAGACTTGAGACTCTACTGAAAATGAAAATGCATTTGTATTGAACAATAGCATAAAATGTTAATTAAAAACAGATAAAAATATTGATATTTGAGAGATTTTGTACATTCATACTATAGTTCAACTGGACTGTTCAAGCACATGTACATGTAAAGGGATTCTGATTTTTTTTCCTCCAAAATATCATGACTTTATTCAAGACAAGAATGTCTGAATAAAATAAAGGATAATTCTTTCTTTTCAGTAGTTATACTCCCAACGCATTCATTACTTTCCTCTACAACATAAGTATCTTTAAATTTACATGTAAGGTCCAAAGGTGCATAAAAACTTCCAGTAAAAGTTCTTTACTATCTATTACTGAACCTGATCTCAATACAATGCTACCTTGTTCATGACAAAATCTGATTGTCTGCTGCCACAGTCTTCCTAACGAATGATGAGCCAATTTATACAACTGCACACACACACAGCTATGTACGCACATGCACATACACACACTTTAATCCTTCCACTGCAACACTCAAGACCCACATCGATAATATAGGCTTGGCATTTAAGACTGACTCCATAGAAATAGGTCAAGATCCCTTTGTAAAAGGCAGTCAAGTTCGAATATCCCATCTTAGAAAAAATATATACAAACAATGGAAATAGAAAAAAAAAAATCAAATTTGAAAGTGCACATTATCTAAGACCATTGCCATTGGTCTCAAGAAAACATATCTTCACTTCCACTGGACTCCTTCCACAGGTAGGTTTGGATGGACACTACTGGGATGCAAGGCAGTGATATGGGACTGAGCACTTTTCCATCCTCTTTACTCCCACTGGTCCAAGGAAATAAACAGGTGCTAGTATCAAGACAGTTGAAGATTTACACCAATAAATATCCATATACAACATACTGGTGTTGCCAAACACTGTAATAAGCAAGCTTTGATCCTGGCGCTGGAGGATGATAAAGTACCATGTTTGGGTAACAGCGCAAGCAAGAGGACTGACAGTACAAGAGCCGGTCAGTAAGTTCCTCAATATGATGACTGGGTGCACTTCTATACGCCCCACATGTCTGAGCTCTTGACACCTGGTGGAAAATGAGATTTCCCATTATAGCCAGGTCAGATGAATGGAGCTCCAAAGAACTTGAGGCACCACTGCACGCTGTTAGAGGGTGGCCGGTCAATAGGAGAGAGCACTTTCAGTTGCTCTGGGCTCAGCTTTTCAAAGGCTAGCTGATACTCCCGGTCATAAGCCTCTACAGACACAAAATATAAAGATAGTGAGATAAGCAAAAGATGTTTCTTTGAGCAGAAATGGAGGCAAAATGTTCCAAAACTATCAGGCTCCATAGAAAATATTTCATACCAATATTTACTCACCAACATCAATGTTCTCCCTTCCCAAGGCCACGAGTGAAAGGAACAAAATCTGTCTGTATATACTCCTACAGATAAGGAGAAAATCAAGAGTTGTTTAATTTTTGTGTGTCAGCATCAAGGTCTATATTCATGGCAGGAGTAAAGTGTAAATAAATAAACGAATAAAAATACATAACCAAAACAAGCACACAAAAGACTAAATACAAATAAACACAATTAAAGAGAAGATACTGTAAATAGTAAAACAATTTAAAAGTATGAAATATCCCATACAGAGCAAGTTAAAAATCTGTACGAGTTGCTTCAAATTAATTTGGGATAAAAATCTTAATATTCTTTCATGTGTTATCTTATCAAACATTCACATGCTTGACTGGATGAGGTGACTAAACTGAACTCTGACCTCTGCCGTTTGACCTCCGGGTGTCGCTTGATCTCCCTGAGGAGCAGGTTTATGGGGCCGTAGACATCATTGGTCTGGATGTTCCTAACAATGCTGTTGAGGAGGGTCCGTATCTCCTGGTGGTCAGTGGGAGCCAAAGAGCCCTTCTTCCTCACTGCAGGGGAGATGAAAGGTAAAGATCATTCAAAAGCTTTCAATTTTTCTCATCTACTCCAATCTGCTGCAATCTAAAGTGATATTCTATTTTATGGTGATACAGATATAGTAGATTAAAGCTCATCTGTGGTGCTCAATAATAGTCATATTGTCCTGTAGTACTCACAGAAGGTCCTCCAGAGCTGGTAGAGAGGCTCAGTGGGCTCCTGGTGGAGGTTCACGTTGTCCCACAGCAACTGCACATATACTTGCTTACTGTCTTGAGGCAGGGATGTCTGAGGCAGCTGTATCAGCAGGACACACACAAGGAGCACATCAGGTCTCACATCAGCATCATCAGATTTACTATAGACACTACACTGCACAGCAACACTGAAGGAGTTCTGAGAATTAGATTATTAATTTATTTTCAAGTACTAATAATGTCATCCATTGGATGAGTGGCAAACACAAGATTATAAAACACGTCCAGATGCCTTGGCTTATTAACACAAACAAACCAAAAAGATAATGCTTCCACCACCTAGTGGCAGAGGTATAAATAATCAGTTACAAAAGAGGCAATAAGAAGAAAGTTAAGTGACCTGTACTCCATTGTTGCAGTGTTCAGAGGTCAGTATGAGTCCAGGCAGAATGCTGGGCAGGTCCAGCCGGCGGAAATACCACACCAGGTTCCAGAAGATGATAGGGTGCTGGGTGAGGAACTTTTGAGTGTAGATAACCTGAAGAAAACATGACAAACAGAGTGACACTTTGCACCAACATAGAATCCTGAGTAAATTAAGCCCAATAAAGTTTTGATAAAATGTTTGTTCGTGAGCATGTACCTCATCTCCCTCATTTTCTAGTAAGGACTCCAGCTCTTTCCTCAACACCAGAGGGCTCAGATAAGGCACTGAGACTGGATTTGGGTTGGGACGCTTCTGACCCAATGTATCCTATGATATAAGAAGAAAACTCAAATGTCCTCAAATGTTTTCAGAGTTTATTTTTGTCCCTTCTGGATCTAAACACTTTAGTTGCTATGGACAAAACAACAGAACTGCCAGCAGCACTTACCACCACTTCCTGCAGGCTATTGGGCAGGCTGGTGGTGGACACTCCGTGATTGGGCCGCTGGATGGAGTCCAGGCTCTGTAGAGGCCCGCCCACACTGTTACTGCGAGTCAGAGATGTGCTGCGCTTCTCTGCCTGCCTCTCCAGCAGGCCCAGAGGGTCCGAAATCACTGGCTCTGGCACTAGTCTGTGGAAATACAGTGTGTTTTAAAAACAGTGTAAAAAGATTATGGTAGGCTCATGGACACACTTTGTGTGTGCAGTAGTAACATTACGTCAGTGTTACTGGCATCCAGACAATCACCAATCACAGTCTCTTTAGAGCAAATGATGCTTTAACTTCTGCAGGCCTGATGTAATCAGTTTGATACGTGGCAAAGAGACAGTTTACGAAACTAGCTTGTCTAAAATTACAGCCTGTTAAATAGCTGTGGTGGTGTGGGCTAAAACAATAACAAAATGGCATGTCTCATTTTCAGGCAGGATACACTACACTACATGATCGCAGGGGCGGCGTCACGTGTGCGCACGCGACAGGAGAGAGGAGAATGCACGTGGCAGCCACTTGTAGAGTCAAATCAAACACAAGAAACACACAAACACATCATTTACAAATGTTTATATAATGTGTACTGGAATGCTAAATGTTTGAGAAGTTTTGTTTAATATATACTTAAAACTGTGAGTACTTTGGGGATGCATTTTACATTGTGTGTGTGTTTGTGTATCCTAAAGAAAAGATTATTCTGAGGCTTTAATATCATAAAATATTACCCAATTTTATACATATATTACATAAATATGGAAATAACATACGCTTTCTGTGTGCCAGTCCCGTAGGTCAGTGTCCCTTCAGTCTCCTCCTTGCTTTCAGGGGATTCTGAGAAGTTGATGAGGTCAGCGGCGTCACTGGGGCTGCCCACCTTTACCTCTGAGCTGGAGGCTGTAGGCTGTGTGCTGCCACTGTGGATACTGTCTCCTGAGGTGCTGGTCACATAGAATCTGTGTTCACACATGTAAAAGAACAATGTGAATGTTAAAACTGTGCATAACGTTTTATTTCTGAAGTCACACTGAATATGAATGAAATGATGTAACATGAGAAATGCACTTGTTAAAGTGTAATTAAAACTAATATGGTCAGTTTATGTCTCTGATGACATTCTGAAGAATTTATTAGAATCAATAATTGAAAAGACAAAATTAAAAAAAGGATTTTTTTTTTTGTTTGCTATGTGTCATCTGATTTTTCATCCATCTCACCCAGACGGAGGGCGCAGGTCGTGGAACTCCACATGCAGCAGAGGCAGGAAGGAACTGTGGCAGAAAGGACACGTTGTGTTCAAGTTGGAGTCTTCCGCTGTCCAACCTGCCATGATCTCCTCATCGTACACCAGCACCTCACAGGAGCGACACTGAGAACAGCTCGACATTAGCACCTACGGAAGAAAACACATCACTGCTGTATGACAAAACGTTACCTTGGAACAATGTAACAAAATGGAAAATGGCATTCTCTATGTAAGTAGTACATAAGACACTTTTCAGGGTACAAGGTACTTCAGATGATCATGTACTTTATAGTGTAGCAACAACACAATCTAACAATTGGAGCTAAATCACTAGTAACCTCTTTATAAGAGGAGAAATGACACACTGAAAAAAAAATAGACAGACTAAAGGAGTTTAGGAATGCAGTATGCTCAGCAGAGGGCGCTGCTCTCACCTCTAAAGCACAGTTCTGATAGATGCTGGAAGTGCTGGCATGATGAGAGGAGCCCTGCTCAGACCTCTCTGAGTCCACTCCCTTCATGGACCTACCAAGAGTCATGGCTGTACAACATAAATAAGAGCGGTTACAAACATGAACCATATATCTGCACAGCTTATTAAAAAAAAAAAAAAAATACACACAACTTGTACTGTTTTCTTTGTCGTAGTAACTCTTGCACTCATATGTAACAGAGTTTTAGCCTTGTGGTATTCTTAGATCATGGCCTATTTGTACTGGCGTGAACATATGTTTTGTCAAAGAGATATCTTTTCACTTCCGGAAATCAGTATTTATGATTTATACTTAAGTACAGAATGGACTGCAAGGCAAAGGAAAAGCACTGTCATGCATGTTTAATTTCCTGAGCTGAGCAGCATGATTTGTGTTGGTAGATACTGGAGCGGTGGCCATCTAAAAAAGATTTCTGGTGAAAAATCTGGTACTTTGCACAGTGTAAAAAGGCTCTTTGTAGCATACAGTCATCTGATACCGCTTGTTTGTGTGTTTCACTCACATGCAGTGTGCTGTGCCCGGCCAGTATCACTGCTCTCACTGCTGCTGCCCAGACTGGTGGTGCTGTGTGTGAGGCCATTGGAGGCCAGGCTGGGCATGAGTCCTCTGGGCATAGCACTGTCTGTTCCATCGCCACACATCAGCTGCTCCTCCAGTCGAGCAGGGAAGCTGTCCCTAGGCTGGCTCTGCTCCTCCTGCAAGCAGCAAAGGTTTAGAATTATAAGATGAATCATGCTTAGAAATGCCATAACCATAAGTAAGTTCGTTATGATTATTATATTTCCCAGAGTGAGCTCCTTTCCATCACTGAAAGGCACTCAGTGTAAAATCAATATACTCTCACTGAAACAGCTTCTCCATAGACCAAGACTGGAAACGATTGGTTATATTATACGGCCCCTTCTGCATAATAATTTGTCTCTCTTTTATTTCTCCCCCAGTAAAATAACCTCCAGCTCACCTCATCGTCTGAATAGGAGTAGGCAGAAGCCACGGCCCCCCACACTTTACTGGCTACGTTTGCTGCTTGCTTCATGCCTGACTTCAGCATGTCCACTTTAGGTCCTGAAAGCAAGGCGTCCATCTTGATGCCCGAGATGGAGTTGATGACCGAGCCTAATGATCCGCTCTGCGAAGACCTCACTAGTGCAGTCAGAGACGATGACCTTTGGCCCTCATTGCTAGGGGTCTTCAGGGACTTAATTGCAAAGGTCTTGGAGCGTGTGACAGCAGGGCTGCGTTTAGGGGTTTCCAGTAAATCAGGGGTCTTTACTGGGCCTGCAGGGAGGCTAGACCTCCGTCCCAAAGACTGCTTACTGGCAGGACAGTCCACAGGATCACCTTTACTCTGGGCCTCCTGGTGCAGTTCCATGCTGGAGGCCTTGGCTCCTAATGGGCTCTTCAGGTTCATGTACATCTCGATCTCATCAGCAAGTTTTCGTGAGACCACGGGTGGGACAAGGCGTGCAGATTCTTGGCTCTGAATGGAGGCTGCTTCTTCGCTTTCTGAGGCCAGCAAGGAAAGAGGATCTGCCCCTATTTCTACATCCTCTCTCTCCACCGCCTTAGAGGAGGATGATGAGCTGCTCACAATTCTCCCCACTCCTTCAGTGCTCCCCTTAGGCATTACTTCCTCAGCTGGCTTTTCTATTTTTCCCTTGTCTTCATCCATCTTCACTTCAAAACTGATCAACTCCATCTTCTCATTAACCTCCTCCTCAAGGCTAGAGCTTGCAACAGGTACCATCCCTAGGTCACTAAAGACAGAAACTGAGGTTGAAGCAGGAGGAGGAGTCTTGCCACCGGAAAACGCAGCAGCGAGGATTTTTGCGTCTGCACCCATGTGGTCCACACTCAACTCCAGACTGCTCTTCTTTCGCAACATGCCAGCTCGACTCTCCGCGCTGAAACTGCAGCTGCGCTCTGCAAAACCTTTGGCCCTCTGCTGTTGGCTGCTTTGTGTCGAGTCTAGGTTTGTAGTGCCTTCATCCTCTGGCAGGACAATGTCCTCAGTCTTACTGTGAGCAGTGAAGAGCTTTCCACCTAAAACAGTTAACGAGACATGTCAGTTATGTTTAGAAAGCTGCTTTATTTTACATTTTTTTTTGAGCAGATCATGATGAAACTTCTGCACAGATAAGATAAAATATAGATTTATGAAAAAGGTACATTATCTATGGATGTGATGATACTAATTAATTATAATATTAGGCTTACCTGAATCTTTTCTCCCTATGGTTTTTTCAAAGCTCCCGCTGGACTGTCTGACGATGCTGGCTGGTGGGGGTATCGATTCAGCAGGACTGGGGGGCTCAGACACAGCCACTGCACTATCCACAGAGCCAGCAATATCCTCAACTATACAGAGCCACACAACAATCACATTACACACCACAGAAAACAAACTCATCTTCCAGAACTGCTCATACAGACTAAGCAAAGCTAGAAGCAGAAAACAAGCCATAAATAACAATGATTTCAAATGACGAATAATCCATTAGAGAGATTTACAAGTGATCAGCTGTAAGTGCATTACCATTCTGTTGACTCTTCACTGTTTTGCTCTTGTTGGCTTGGTCACCATCAGAGAGAGGAAAGGCTGTAGTTTTACAAGCATCGACAGAGTCCTGATGGAGCTCATCCTTAGAGCCATAACCTTGGTCAGACTGGCCCCCTAAAATATACAAGAAGAAGGAAAAATAAATCAATAAATATATAATAAATCAAATCTTATAGATGTGAAGTACCAGTCTTTCACAGCAGCCCTGGTGTCCTGGTAGAAAATTGAAGACCCATATAGGTTTGCAGTTAGTCCACATAATGTAATAAGCTAAACTTAGGTAAAGAACAGCAATTTTCTCACAAAGATGAGCATGCTAATTTCACTCAAATTTGCATCCTCACACATCACATGAAACCCCATAATGAACTGATACAATACAGAAGGAATAATTTGGAAGAGTAGTGACTATTTCTTTAATAATGAGGATTATGATGTTAATAAATATACTCAAGAGCATTTCTTTCAGAGTCTTTAAGAGTTTTAAGACACAGAGTCTTTAAGACACTGTCTTAGACACGCATGCAGTTTTCCACTAGCAACTCTGTGTTAGTGGAACCACAAAATCTACGTGCAAGCCAAATGTGTTTAAGTATGTTGCAAATGAGGTTCATGAGATGCTTGTACCTAATAAAAATACTGAATAACAAAGTGACTACAGAAAGTGGATCAGGTGCATCACATACTGTACTACAGTGCATTACCTGTACTACACTGACTCCCATTTTTGTCTGCCACAATCAGACCGTGTGAGAACAGTGTGTGTTCTTCTCCGTTAGGTTCACTGGAGCTGTCGGCACTGCAGTGGCTGAGTCTGTCCCCATCACCATCTGCTATTGCGTCCAGAGACACTACTGCAGACCAAGAACAGTCCTCAGTAACGCACAACATAATCACTGAACAAGACTATTTAAAGGACACACATTGTATGTCCATATCTACAAGTTTGGCTAATACTGTACTGGCAGTTTTGTTGAATAAAACCAGCTGAGTTAACCTGATCATTCTCAGTACTCCAGGAAAGTGCTAGTCAGCTTACATTAAAAAAAAAAAAAAAAAAAAAAAAAAAAAAAAACCCGATACTAGTCATGTGATCTCCTCCTTACCTGCTGTAATAGGAGGAGCTCTTTTTGACTGAGCTTCTCCCCGCACAGCCTGTTTAAACTGGGCCACCCCTCGCACCACATTCCTCAGTTTAGTCCACATGAAGCGGCCGCTGCGGTTTCGACTAGGCCAAGGGCTCTCCAGAACAGCCTGCATACACACACACACAGGTCAGCATAACCATAACAACTTTTTTCCATGGTGACACATCCCGGATTTGACATTTTCCCCTTGGCAGGAAAGGAAAAAAAAAAAAAAAGTTGGGAGAGTTTATTGCGCTGTGTGATTCATGCTAAACAGAAATGAACCAAAAATGTTGGCCTGACAAATTTGGTGGCTGATGGAAGCTGATACAAAGTTCGAATGTGAAAGCTTTGAAAAGCTTTGAAATACAGGCAGTGTCTCATCAGTTTATAGTGAGATACAGCACGGTTACAGCAGACAATAAATGGTGTGCTTTCAAGACTCTATTTAAAACAGAAGAATTAATCTGTCACCAAGAAATTCTAATCATGTTGCAGTTATAGGGCCAGGAATTTGGTGGAGCCC
Organism: Pangasianodon hypophthalmus; assembly: GCF_027358585.1. NCBI lineage: Eukaryota > Metazoa > Chordata > Actinopteri > Siluriformes > Pangasiidae > Pangasianodon > Pangasianodon hypophthalmus. The sequence continues at coordinate 19,668,604 of NC_069713.1, forward strand.
CAATGTGCAATGAAACGCTGATTTTTGAAATCAACAATCAATAAATCAAAATGTTAATATTTCTAGATAAAATTCTAAAATTCTTTTTGTCTTTTGCCACATGCACTCACCAACCGCTTTGTGTGACCAAGTTGTAGCGCCTATAAATAGCAGTGTGTGAGTGCGTTTCCTGTGGTCCTGGAGAGATGAATGCACTTCACTACCTTGTTGTAGTATCCGTAAGTGATGGCATTGGCCTCAACGCCGGCCTTCTTCATCTCCATTAGGACAAGTACGGCCATGACGGGCATTCCCCACAGCCCGCACAGCTGCATCACCACACGGTAACACACCTGCCAAAGACACACCATAACCCTTCCTTTAAACTTCAACACATTTTATATAACTGTAAAACCATATATAAGCATACAAGTAGAACAGTGTCTTAGACACAGACATAAAACCGGACATGTTTTCTCTAAATTACACTCAACAACTTTATATTTAAACTAAATAAATAAATAAATAAATAAAAAAATAAACACATTTCAGCACATTTCACACAAAATCTTTAGGCCCACAAAACACAAACTAACCTCATCCAGCACCTGTACCTCAGAGCTCCTCATCTTGAGCAGGACATCGAGCGCTTGCTGCATGGCACGGGGTTTGGACTGAGCCAAACGCATGCCTGCAGGCAGGCAGATAAACCACAGGCTATAGCAGTGGCTGAACAGACACTTAGCCCACAACTGAGGGTTCGAATAGAAGCGCTTTGCCATCTTGTAGGCCAGCTTGACTTCCTATGATACGAAAGACACAAACAGAACAATAGATGCAATACTATGCAGTAATAGGTTATAATATGCATAATATTCTAGTATAAGTGTAACAAATATGAATTCTTTTCAAACCACAAGCTTAAACATATGACAAGTAAATTTCAATATAAGTCACTCTTAAGGCAGAACAATAAACTATCTGCCAAAAAGGGCTCAATGAGAAAAAAGATCTTTTACCAGTTCACACTGGTTTATTAATGGCTAGCTCATACATACACCGAGTCCTCTACGTAATGTGAAGTCCCTGTCCAATAGTGCACATACGTTCAGTGTTTATGAAAGTCTTCAGTAAAAGGAGTGCAGTCTCACTACTGTGTTCAACAATGGCCAAAAAATAACATTTGACTTGTATCAGAGATCCTCTCCACACTGGGACACTTGCTGATGTAGCATCCGTTCTCCTTCAATACACCAATATCCTGCTGCTCCACCCAGCTGCTTGTGCGTCTTTGTGTTCAAACTGAGACAGTCAATGAATACGAGAGCACAAACAACCGAGAGCTAAAAATATGACTACGACTGTGCCTACCTGTTTTTTATTGTCTTTCTCCTTATTAATCTACAGAGGCTTAAAATGTTGGCTTTCAGCAGAAGGGAAGATGAAGCAAGAAAAGACACACAATGGTTGCCGTTCACTCCTCTCCTTTCCATTCAGCTCTGAGTTTGATGCATGTGCGTGAGTGAGTATCAACGGTGTTAAAAACATGAATAACACTGCGGAATTTGAGGGAAAAAAAACCCTACAAAGAAAAGCACAGATGTGCTTTCTGTAAATGGAGGTCTGTACTTCCTGCCATGACAGTGTTTCAGTCTGCAATTTTAAAGGGTATCAGCACTCTCTTCAAATGCACATCTCCACCAACAGTCTTAGAGGTTTAAAGGCCTTTTTCAGGGCATAGGAACTCTGTTACTGCATCTACGGCAACCTTGTTAGCCTATGTCTTTGGTCAGATTGTGCACGATTAATGGGTGTGTCATGGCAGAATTATAGGTGGGATGAAAAAGATATATAAGAACCTATCATGTTTCACCCCCCTCGCCCCTGAGTTGCTAGAGATGCTCATGAAGGCAAGCACAAATGTTGGCTTCAGCATTTGAGCATTTGAATCATTACCAGCTGGATGTACAGGCTCAAATTTTGTCCTATTCCAGCCTACCTCCTGCATTACTAGAATTTTGTCTGCCTCTGCCTCCTCAAGTGCCAGTGGTGCTGTGGGAGTAATGCTCCAGTGTTCATGTTTGTTTTGGAACTCCCACTTTTCACAAGCTATCAAAATCAAAATCAAAATCCAGCTTAAAAAAAACAAAACAAACAAAAACAAAAAAAAGTCTTCCCTCCCAAGTATGCCATGTCATTTGAAAATATGACCAATGTGTGTTCCAATATCTGTTTCTTAAATAGCAGAAACAGCTGACTGCTGTGATATTTAGCTGTCCCAATCGCTACATTCACACCAAAGCTAAAAGTTTATAATCTGAAAAACATTCTGTTATGTGGCATTGCAACCTCAGACACAAGAATCAGACTGAAATTCATGCAACTTGTATTTCAACATTATGTTTGTCATAATTTTTCACTGCATGTACACACGTTTGGTCCGTAACTGTTGTTCTGAGGACAGCAGCATTGTGATCTTTTTATAGAGACAACAAGTCAGCCATCAGACACACAAATCAAAATTAATTTCCTCGGTTTCATAATGATTTGTCTGAATTTGTAGCTAGGCTCAACTGTACAACAATGTCAAAAACAGCTTTAGATCAGCAGTTGTAGTGCTGTTGCATTTCCTTAGTTTTAGGTTCTGGGTGTTGGGTAGTGCGTTGTTCTATTGCGGATACAAGTCAGGTGAGCATGACCTGGGAAAGTAGCCAAGAACTACACATGACTCACTTGGGCCTCTGGCCTGGGATGGTATATAGATGCAATTTCTTGACATTATGGGCACGTTTGAAAGTTATCCATATTGATTACAGTAAACCAAACTCTCTTACTATAAATTCAACATAACTGACTACTAATCCCTCAAAAAGAGCATGCTGACAATCTGTAAACCTAACTATGATTCACCAATACGAATACTCCTCAAGTCATTGCGTCTTTGTGTACTAAAAATATTTACTCTAGTTACAGGTCCAGTGTATGATTACTAGGTAAGCAGCCACTGTTGCAAAATGATTCTAGCTCATTAGTAGCCAGAAAGTCACTGATTCTAAAACAAGTCGATCTAGAATGACACAGCAATTTCCTAGTACTTTACATGGTGTAATGGAATACTGTGCAGCATAGTATGGTGTGTATAATGAGGTCATACCTGCTTGGTTCTTTTAGCCAGGAGTGCAGGACTGCTGGACACACTGGCACCTGCGGCTCTGGTGCTGAGTGCTGGCTTCGGCACTAATGGACGATCAAATAACTCCAGCCGCAAGCGAGGGAAGCTCTTGTAGCTGTTGGACGAATTTCCAGTAAACACAGAGAAAATCAAATATTAAAAAAGTGAAGAATATTACAGACACTCACTGAGCACTTTATTAGGAACACCTGTACACCTACTCATTTACGCAATTATCTAATCAGCCAATCATGTGGCAACAGTGCAATGCATTACATCCTGCGGATACGGGCCAGCAGCTTCAGGTAATGTTCACATCAACCATCCAAATGGGGGAAAATGTGATCTCGGTAATTGATGATGTTGCCAGACGAGCTGGTTTGGATATTTCTGTAACTGCTGATCTCCTGGGATTTTCACGCACAACAGTCTCTAGAGTTTACTCAGAATGATGCAATAAAGAAAAAACATCCAGTCAGTGGCAGTTCTGTGGATGGAAACACCTTGTTGATGAGAGAGTTCAACAGAGAATGGCCAGACTGGTTCGAATGGCTACAGTAACTCAAATAACCACTCTATACCATTGTGATAAGCAGAAAAGCATCTCAGAATGCACAACATGTCGAACCTTGAGCCGGATGGGCTACAACAGCAGAAGACAACGTCAGGTCCCATTTCTGTCAGCCAAGAACAGAAAGCTGAGGCTGCAGTGGGCACAGGCTCACCAAAACTGGACACCTGAAGACTGGAAAAACGTAGTGCCAACAGCGTAGATGCAAGGACCCAACCTGCTTTTTGTCAAAAGTCCAGGCTGGTAGAGGTGGTGTAATGGGGAATGTTTCTTGGCACGCTTTGGGACTATTAATTCCAATCAATCATTTCACTCTATCTGAGGTCAACCAATCAACCTCTGAGTATTGTTGCTGACCATGTGCATCCCTTCATGGCCACAATTTATCGATCTTCTAATGGCTACTTCCAGCATAATAATGCACCATGTCACAAAGGAAAGGTCATCACAAAATGGATCCTTGAACATGACAATGAGTTCAGTGTTCTTCAGTGGCCTTCTCAGTCAACAGATCTGAATCCAATGGATCACCTTTAGGATGTGGTAGAATGGGAGAGTCGCAGCATGAAAGTGCACCTGAAAAATCTGCAGGAATTGCGTGATGCAATCATGTAAACATGGATCAGAATCTTGTGGAATCCATGCCATTAAGAACTGAGGCTGTGTTGAGAGCAAAGGACCTACCCAGTATTAGTATAGTGTTCCTAATAAAGTGTTCGGTGAGTGTATGGGATTGGACAAATGGAAAAATGACATCAGCACAATACATGTTACCTGTACCTACACCCAGGGGACAGTGTTTACTGTTTATGATTGATCTAGGGTAATAAGTAAACAATAAAAGACAGTTTCCAGCTCACTGGAGCGGAGAAAGAGGTGCTTTCTTCAGATGACACAGTACGGCTACAAATCATAATCCAGAACTATATGGACTGAAGTCGAGTACCTATGTTGGTTTCCTATTACATAATGACAGCTGTGAAAGTTCTCTGGAGGTTGTGGGGGTAGTAAGTATGAAAAACAGGCATACTGATTATTTTATGTTAAAATAATTCTGTTTTCTTCAATGTGAACTACTGAGCAAGAGACACAACATGTATGTTGTAAAGGCATCAAACAATACAGATGAAGAAAGTGTGCCAGTGTGATATTGTCTCTTTGACCTGCCAGAAATAAGGTGTGAAAAATCAAGGGTGAAGATACTTTAGTAAAAACCATCACTACACTACTACTGAAAACTGCTGCTTTGTGACAATTGCATTTTGTCCCACCCATATTTCCCAGCTCAGCACACATGGTACTTGGGCCACAAGTGTAACCAAACTTGGCATGAGTAGTTAGGGACGGTATGTCTCCCTCGGCAGTGGAAAAAAACTCTGGGACAGCAGTTAACCAAGCATGTCTGGAGGAAAAGTGTGAGATCAAAAACAGAGGCACTGCAGAGCAGACAGCTGAGTAACAAGCCATCAGTAGCTGCAATCATTGCCAATCTGGCTCAAGGCTGGAATGAAACTACTTGTAGGACCCTAGGTATTGACAAGCATAAAAACAGATGATGCTAGCCTTGTGCTAATGGATCTAAGAGCCTTCATATGCTATTCACCTAAAGTAAGAAGTGCGGCATAAGATCAGTGGCTAAATAAACCACTATACTGCAAAGTAACAGAAAACTAGCAAATGTCAGGACAGAAAAAAACAGTTCAATTATTGGTATAGTACAAATATAGCACGTGCACTTCAAGAGAAAGACCGTTTTCAAATGGATGGCATTTTTGATGTTGAGAGGTTCCTTAAAAATTTACTTGTAATTTAACTAAAAAGTGTGTGTGTGTGTGTGTGTTTGACACACACCTGTATTTCGGAGGAGGATCCGGGCCATCATCGGCAGGGGGCTCTGGAGGCAAGATAAAGACAGTGTGCTCGCTCTTCTGAGACTCATCCAGCTCTACCAGCCTGGTGTCTTCTGACAGCTCTCCTTCAACCTGCCAGAAAGAGGAACCAGTTAAACCGAAGCTGCTCCAGGAACATCAACCCATTTCCTCTAAGAACTAAGGCTGCACAAATGATATTGTTAATCAGTACTATGCAATAATTAAAATAAACGTCTTTTTCCACACTCGCTCCTTTCTTGAAAAAGTTAAGGATAACGCTAAGACCTGATATCAATGGGCAAACAAGTCATCCACAAATCACGAAATGATTTTATTTTGTGCTGTGAAAATCCTAAACAACCTGAGAAGTTAAAGATGCACATGTAAATATATTTGGTCAAAAGAAAAACTCGGCCTTTATTATTTTCTTCTCTGAACAATATTTACATAGTGACTGGTGATTTAATGATCACTAATTCCTCCAAAACACACAGGGACTTTCCATGTCTTTTACAGCTCAACGTGTTTAGATTAACAATGTGCCAACATTTCCAACAGCAGATGGCAGAGTTAATTATTTACTCCATTAAACCGATGGTACTGCATATGAGCAGCAACAGCCATCTGGCCTTAATCTTCCTGAAAAGCTGATCTGGAGCCTGTTACATTACCAAGAGTCTAACAGGCTCGACACCAAAACTGCACTCAGTTCAGGAGCAAGGGGCACTTCCTCCTTCCCACACCATCTGCAGATATCAAACTTTATGCCTCCAGGCTTAGCCTAACACTTTTTTTCTGTCCTCATAAGCAGCACAACAGCCAATTGCGTTATGTCAGGATAAGGATGGTAGAGTAGTGAAAAGTGTTGCAGAGGAATTTTTCAGGGAAAATGAGGCTCACCTTTGTGCCTTTGTCTGTTCCTTTATCAGATGGGAAAAGCTATGAGAGAAATGAGAGAGGAACAAACTCAATCATTAAACTCTGTTACCCATGATAACAGTACTGATGAAGGTGCTTTACATATCATACTACGCAAAGAACCCCATTTACTTTGCTGTGATTCTAGTCACATAAAAGCATTAAAAAATATCAGAGAGGGGGCAATGTGCAGATTCAGTGTGAAGATGACAAGCTCTGCCTGTTGCCAGAGGCAACAAATAGTTTGAAGTGCCAAGGCAGAGAAGTGTGTGTGTGTGTGAGAGAGAGAGAGAGAGATACCTTTTCAATGCAGTAGTCAAAAAAGGCCAGGCCAGTGTCTTTATCGCTGACAAAGGTGCATTCCTCAATGAAGCGAATAAATAACTGAGTCTTGGTGAGCTGGGAATAGAACTTCTGGTAAGCACGTTCGCGACTCTTCAAAAACCCTGAAACAGAAGAGCAAAAGAATCAACAACACATTGTGCCTTTAGCCGTAGTGTTGCACAAGATATCAATACTGGAAAAAGTACAGAGTATATGTGTGTTATAAATCAAAATCACTCAGTCATTGTATTTTATCCAGCCAAGGCTTTGAAATATTAACTACATTTAGTAGTGCAACAGAAATCTGTAGTGAGGTATGATTTGTAACTCAGCCAGTATTGCTAAAACTAGGCCTAGTGCAACCGGTCCCATGTGTGCAAATGAGGCATTTTTGTTCCAGTAAAACCAACAACATGGAGAAGTGAGACAGACAACCATATCTAAACCATAAAAAAAAAAAAAAAGAAAAAAATCATCACAGCCAGCAAAATTAGGGCCAAGCAGTAACCCAAATGAAGCAAAACCAAAACACACAACTGATGACAGGAGAGATTGAATTTATAGGTGCATGTGAATATTGTTCATTAAACAGTTTATAAACAAACAAACAAAACAAATAAAGAAATGCTGTATTCTTTTTTTTTATAATTTAAACGTTTTTGAATGTTTAATATGCTTTAACAATACTCCACTCTTTTTGATTACTCATTATACGCATATAATGTTATTAATGTTAAAATAAGCTTAAAATGTATATAACAATATTATATGCATTTTCCATCATTCGGTTTTAATTCAACCTTCCAACCTACTTTACAATGAACAGTGTCTTACAAAAATGATGTCTGGCTTGATACACAATTGAATGATTATTGAATAATGAGGCATCATATTATTTAATATCTTGCTTTCACTTCCTACACTATATGGCCAAAGTATGTGGACACCTGACCATCACACACACACATGACAGCCTTCCCCAAACTGCTGCCACAAAGCAGAAAGCACAAAACTGTATAGGATGTCTCTGTATGCTGCAGCTTTAAAGATTTCCCTTAACTAGGGAAATCTTCCAGCATGACAGTACCCCTGTGCACAAAGCAAGGTCCATGAAAACATGGTTTGCAGAGGTTGGAGTGGAAGAACTCAAGTGGTACGCACAGAGCCCTGACCTCAATCCCACTGAACACCTTTAGGTAAACTGGAACACTGACTGCACCCCAGGCCTCCTCGCCCAACATCAGTGCCTCATCTCACTAATGCTCTTGTGGCTGAATGAGGAAATCCCCACAGCCACCTCTATTGTACTGTACTGTACTCCATGTTACCACCTATAAGTCTATTAACTAAAACATTCTTTCCAAAATGTTGTCTCTCCTGCCTTTTGAAGAAAGAGCAACATTCATACCTCAAGTTACAAAAACAATAACATAAAACATTAACCAAATCGCATGTAGTGAATCTGAACTTTCTGTTACCCTGCAGATCGTAGAGAGAGTCAGCAGCAGTGGCCTTCTCAGAGGGTGCCTCGGTGATGGGTTTGAGGTAGGATCGATAGCCCTTTAATATTGAGGCCATGAAGCGCAGGAAGGCCTCTTGAATCTCCATCTCGAGAGCGATCGTCTTTTTATGCCATGTGAAGTCAGCCTCCATCGGGGTCATCTCTACCACCGAGCCTTCTGGGACAGTCCGCCTCACTGGACATTCATACAAGTAAGAATTAGTTAGAAAGCCTTCATCAAACAGATACTGTATAACTAAAGGTTTTACAAAATGATAAAGGGAAATGGGAAAAAAAACAGGCTGTAGATCTGCAACTGTAGTTTACTGAACACGAAACAGCACCACTTCTGTAGCAGTTCCTCTGTTGCAGCCTAACCAAACAGATGCATTGTTATACGTAAATTATTTAGCTGAAGGCAGCTCATTGGACCAGAGACCACCTCCAAGGCTAGAGCCATTAGCTACAGAACTAGAGAAAGACAAGGGAGTTTGCATAGATTTTCATTTTATTTCCCCTCTCTGGTCTGATTAGTAAGTGATGACATGGCTTGTTTAAGGAAAAGTTAACAACGAAAACTGAATGTTTAAACATAATTGGAGAGAGAAACCAATGTTTATTTTCCCCATGTCAAATTCTATGGCACTAGTCAAAAGTGGTAGCACCACCTTGAAAGCAAACCATAACCACTTCTAACTAGATTATGGTTATAAGTAATATAACCATTAGTGGTTAAGCATTAAAAAGTAATTGTTAACGCCATTCTGTTACGTTAGTTGCTTATCCGGACCTTTGTAAGCAAATAGTTTTATGTACTTCGACCTTACAGTTTATGTACTCCGGCCCTGGGGTAAGCGGCAAAATGTAGTCAGCTATCAGGACTTATTTCTACCAGCCAGCTATACACAGACCTTAGTGTCTGATCCTGTCATAACCCAGATACCATATTTAGTGAGATAAGTGGTAAGATTAAGGTCCTTCAAGGTGACGAGTTACAGAACCTTCTTACCAATTGTAAGCTGGTGGTGCAGGTTGACCAGCGAGTTAATCAGGCTCTTGCAAGGCTTCTTTGGGAGATTCTTCCAGCTAGAGTTCCTCTTCTCATCAGACCTATTGCAAGATTAAAATATTAGTAGACTGATGACACAGAAATGCTGATCATAAATATAAAGTTTTTAAAAGGGTTTTTAAAGTTTAAGCAGAGCTCACAGGTAGATAGTGTTGGTATCCAGGTCCACACAAACCACATCTGGTGGGGGATCATAGAGGTCAAAGTATCTGGAATCCACACCGACAATGAAAGGACAGGGCGCATTCAGAACCCCAGCCAGAGAGAGAGGACACAGAGGGATGTAGGGACACTGCCACTGGAAAGGAAAGATCATCTGGAAGGAAAAGATAGACGAATGAAAATCTCAAACATCATCTTTCTCGGCAGACAGTATGGAGATTTATAGCACACACCCTCTCTCAATCTCACACATACGTCACTGGTACACTGTGCCTTTAATGTACTTGAAGAAAACCATTTCATATTAACTCCATGGTGACATGATTGCATTGTATAACTGCTGCAGATTTTTCAGCTGCACAGTCATGCAGCAAATCTCTTGTTCTAACACATCCCATAGGTGCTCTACCAGATTCAAATCTGGTGACTGAGGAGGCCACTGCAGTACACTGAACTCACAGTCATGTTCCTGGAACCAGTTTGAGAAGACTTGTGCTCTGTGATATTGCCCACATCATTACACCACCAGCAGCCTGATCTGTTGACACAAGGTAGGCTGACTCTACGGATTCATGCTGCTGACACCAAATTCTGACCCTACCATCCGCATGTCCCAGCAGAAATCGAGATTCATCAGACCAGACGATGTTTTTCCAGTCTTCAACTGTCCAGTTTTGTTGAGCCTGTGCACACTCAGCTTTATGCTCTTGGCTGACAGAAGTGGAACCCAACGTGGTCTTCTGCTGTTGTACGCCATCCACCTCAAAGTCTGATGTGTTGTGTGTTCTGAAATACTTTTATGATCACCATGGTTGTAAAGAGTGGTTATTTGAATCATTGTGGCCTTCCTGTCAATTTGGACCAGTCTGGTCTTTCTTCTTTGACCTCTCTCATCAACAAGGTGTTTCCACCCGCAGAACTGCTGCTCACTCGAGGGAGTGTTGTGAATGAAAATCCCAGAAGCTCAGCAGTTTCTTAAATACTCAATCTACCCCGTCTGACACCAACACCCATGCCACAGTAAAAGTCACCAAGATCACATTTTGTCCCCATTCAGATGATGACGTGAACATTACCTGAAGCTCTTGCCCTGTGTCCACATGATTTTATGCGTACTGATGCCACATGATTGGCTGATTTTATAATTGCTTGAATCTGTAGGTGTTCTTAATAAAGTGGCTGGTGGTACTGGCTCATTTATTTTACTGAAATGCCATTATTTTAATTTAAAACTAAATACTGTATTCCAAACACATCTACACTAAATTCTCATATTTGATTAATATTTAATGTTATTTAGTTGTATTTCATGGTATATATGATACATGGTGGTTAACTACTTGCACCATAGAGACATTAACAAGTTTTTTTAAATGTCTTCAGGTCAAAAGGCACTGCATACAAGGTGTAACCCACATAGACACAACTCACCGCCACCACAGCCTCAGCTACACCAGTCAATACAGCCGGTCTGAGGGAGTGCAGTAGTATCTTGCTCTCCAGCAGGACGAAATGCAGCAGCGTGGCACAGTTTTCTGGGCCCAGGTTAGTTAGCAGAGTGCTATAGTCTGCACCACTGTGGGAGAGGAGTGAAAGGAATTAAGATGAAGATGGGAACTTGAGGGAGAGAACTTTCGGGAGTTCATTGCAATCACCTCTTTAAACTGCCATAACACAACCTTGTGTAATGCTACACATACAAGTACAAACAGCTTTGACGTGGCAACTTGTCCTCTGTTTCATTCCTGAGACAGAGCACACACTGAATACATATTCCAGAAAGGAGAGTGGAACAGCTGCACCCAGTGGAGACCTGGAGTCAGCAATTCCTTCCCTAAACTTTGGCTAACCCTACCACAAAGGAAAAACATCCGAAATGTCGTACTTCACAGTATTGCTTATGATTTTCAAAACTAGCCTAAACAGTTCTCAACACATATTGGCCTTTCCCTGGCAACCTTTTTTTTGCATGCAGTTGTATATGCATGTATGTGTGTGTGTGCTGCAAAGCTCATAAAAATTCTCTTATGCTGACAGAAGTATGAATGTGTTTTGCATTAAGCTTGGGTTTACATGGATGGAAAGTTTAAAGGTTGGAATGGGCAGAAATTTCACATTTGGCTATGCAAGTCTTTTGGAAAAAGGGTCCCGGTTTTCTAGAAATACAAACAGCAGCATCATCACGACCACAATTACTTCACGGTTGCAAACTAAAAATAATAATAAAAAAAACCATCTATGATGCAACTGCCAACTTACCTTAGTGGTAATGGTGTACATACGGGCTGGGACAGCATTAAGCTGTCATGTGCTGAGAGCTAAGGGATGGAAAAAAAAAATCTTAATGTTGTCAAAACAAGAAGCTGACTAAAGTAATCACCTGATTACCCAGTATGTTAGGAATAACATGGAATTAGTTGCCATACCTGGACCAGTATCCTGGGTCTCTGTGGGGAGGGAAACGGCACATTGTGCATGAAATGGGAGATGTGTCTGAAAAAGGAAATTAAAAAAAAAAGGGCAAACAGGTCAGTACTTGTCACAGTGCAAAACTGGTGGCTCTTGTTAGTTCAGAGAAAGTTCACAGATAACAAAAGGCTATCTGACTAATTCTAAACAGAAATCCTGAAAGACTGCTATTCTCTTACTTCTCTATAGGTAGAGGGTTGACGCTATTGACCGAGAGCTTGTAGAGGAAGAAGAGGAAGTCCTTGAAAGCTTGGTAGAAGGGCCAACGAGACAGCAGACAGATGCACTTGTTGGTGTTGACTGTGCGATCGGGAATGGGCTTCTTGTCCACAGTTGTAAGGAGTCCAAGCTGGATCTTCTGCTTCTCAGTCAGTTTATCTGCTGGGTAGAGCTCGTAGAACTGGATGGCTGCACCATAGACCTGAAGAAGTTGAGGCAAATTCTGACTTCATGAAAGGATTTAGAAGGTCCTGGTAGATAGCTGAAAAGTTCTGACAGATCTCAGTACAGAGTTTGATCTTTATAGACATTTCACCTTCTTGAAGGATAACTACAGACTGCAATTTACTCTTACATTATTCTTGGTGGATTCCATTTTCTTGTCAGGCTAAGATGCTTTAACGGACATTAAATACCTCGCATAACAAGTAATTGACTGAAAATTAGTGCATGTTCACAATGTGAATGCTAATGAAAACCTTTTTGAATGAAGAACAATATTCTACCTTTTCCCCAGAGGAGTTGGTCAGGACGAATGTAGAGAAGACAGGTAAGGGGTAGCGTGTGTTGGGAGCCCAGCACTCAATCTTGGCCCCCATAGGAAGGCAGAACAGAGGCACGGACTCAGAAAGGGGGAAAGATTCATAATCTTCCTCTGGGTAGCGAAAGATCAGACCTGGTGGGAAGAAAATGAGCTCTCAGGACTCAACATTGTGTCTTCTGAGCTTATCGACTACACTAGCAGATGAAATATTTTTGAAATCCTGCCTTGCTTATCAGCACAATGTCCAAAACAAATGAGACAGTTTATTAACATTAAACATACTTGAAGATTATTCAAGCACCCTGAGAATTTCACCCACTATTACTCTGGTTTGGATGGATAAAATAAACAATTTGGAGGTTAAAATGAGTTGGACTGAGAAACTGAGCTGAGCCCATTTATTATTTCATCACCCTTAAGCAACAACATAGATAATATAATCATTATATATGAATGGACTGCTGACAATAGTTAAATACACAGTAGATATACACAAAAGGTATCTTTTCCTTATTTGAATCAAGGCTAATCTCAGGTAGTTGGCAGTGCTTAGCCATGGATCTCACTCAATGTAACCAGAAGAAAAATAGTGAGGCAAATATAGGGCCAGTCAGGAAGTCCTGTCTTTTAACGATTAACAAGACCACACTTGACAGGAAGTAAGGCAGTGTGAAGATAAAGACTTGAGCTGTGTGCTCTATGAATATTAACCATGCTCTAATAGCATGAAAGGGCAAGAAAATAATACCAACTCATGTACTCTAGGCCTCTTATTGTCAGTGTGTATGTAACACTGTAAAGCTCTTTGATGAAACAGACATGGGCGTACATAGGGCATTCACTATAATTCAAAAGAATATAATATAACTTAAACGAAGATAAAGAAATGCCTTTTACAGCGGCATTGTGCTGCATGAGAATAGAGTGCCATTAAAAAACAAAACCTACACGTACAGTGTAAAGCTGGGGTATTCAGCTAAAATTTGCAAAGACCCAGCTAAAATTTCTTGGTTAACCTGCTTAACTGAATGGCATCATTTACCTTCTAATGCTTTTAAAACAACCATGTTAGGTGACTAATCAGACCAGAGAGGAAAAATAAAATAAAAATTCATCAAAGTCTGTGAAAACACTTTCCTTTCTCAATGAGCTGCATCTGGTTTAAAGCTAGAGCAGCGAAACTACAGCCAGTGTTTTTTTTTTTTTTTTAAATACATGTGTTTAGTTGTTTGGTTCTGCTACAGTATTTTCCCAGTGCTTGTTTTTTATGCTGAAACATTTCACTGGGTCTGCTTCACCACAGACTGTGCTCTGCTGTTGACGACACTTGATTTATACATAAGTGGAAGTACTGCCCACAGTCTGTTTTGCTCCTTTGAAAATAAAGATTAATTCTGATTACACAAGGGTAGAACTGCAGCACAGAGCTATCCTCAGGCTTCTTTTCATTCAGTCACTGTGCACTCCTGCCAACCTCGACCTAAGATGTTGTTTAAGGGGTTTACTATAATGAAGAGGCTGTCAGGGTGTTAGCCATGTAAGGCAGACTGAGATCATATTAAATGCTGATGGTGAGTAAAAGAAACAGAAATCATATTAATATAAAACAACTGAGCAGGAGAAAAAGAAAAAAGAAAACGAGGACTTACCTGCTTTATAAGCGATAGAGTTGGAAGAGGAGACTGACTTTTTATAGCACAGGTACACATTGGACCCCCACTGGGAATGAAAAGAAGGAAAAAGACACTGTCAGTGTCATATGTTCTCCTAACATAAAATGCACACTATCAATATTACCAATAACACTTGAAAGTAAATTATTATTTCTGTGAGGTCTCACCATGCCACAGTTGAGGTTCTTGTCCACCTTGAGGAAGGTGTGTGGAGGAGTCTCGCCTTTGCTCGTGACTATCACGCAGATGTCAGTGACGGCCAGAGAGTTGCGGGGCTGGATGGGCGGCGCGCGACGTAACGTGATGAAGATGCGCTGTGATGTAGCTGAGCTGTTGTTGACGTTAGCGCAACGGCCGTACGGTGTGGCCTGGATCACCTCGCAGCCGTGGATCAGCCTGTCCTTCCCTTCATACATCACCCTGAGACACACATGTACAGAGTGTGAGACACACATGTACAGAGGGTCTAAGATGCAAGGTTTTCCCTACCATAGAAAGGCTTATGCGCAGCACCCAAGTGTTTTTGCGGAGCGTTTTAAGCCAAATGAACGTAAAAAGGTATTTAGGCGCCAGATTGAATTTATCAGAATGAACTTAAACACAACTGTGACAGTTCTATGCACTGACAACAAAAAAAAAAAAAGAAGAAGAAGAAAAAAAAAATAGTTACAATCATCGACTCGGATAAGCAAGTTGCAAGCCATCGACAAGGTAAGCCTCAACAAAGAATAAATGAAGTATAAACTTTTTTTGTTAGGGAATAATTCTTGTGGATGTTAACAATGGTGACAGCAGACAGAGAAAAGAGAGAACAAATGTATTCTATTTTAAGTTATAGTTGGGGCCATAAGTTTACACACGCCTTGGGAAATCTTCAAAAAGAAGATTTTTAAATAAGAGGGATCATAAAAATTGCATTTTGCTTTTTATTTAGTACTGCCCTGAACAAGCTATTTCACATAACAGATGTTTACATATAGTCCACAAGACACAATAATAACTGAATTTACACAAATGAACCAGTTCGAAAGTTTACATACGTTTGATTCTTTATGCTGTTTGTTGTTACCTGGATGATCGACGACTGTTTTTATGTTTTGTGATAGTTGTTCATGAGTCCCTTGTTTGTCCTGAGCAGTTAAACTGCCCACTGTTCTTCAGAAAAATCCTCCAGGTCCTGCACGTTCTTTGCTTTTCCAGCATCTTCTGCATATTTGACCCTTTCCCTAAACTTCTGAACTGGTTCATTTGTGTAAATTCTTTCAAATTGTGTAAATTATTTTGTCTTGTGGACAATATGTAAACATTTGCTATGTTAAATGTCTTATTAAAGGCAGTACTAAATAAAAAACAAAATGCAATTTTTATGATCCTTTCATTTTTTTTAATTATTAACATTCTGAAATTAACAGATTCTGCAAGGCGTATGTAAACCTATGACCCCCAGCTGTACGTTAGCTAGCAAAGCTAGTTAGTTGATGTTACATAAATATACCTCGACTGAACTAACGTGGCTTGGTAGCTAAACAAAGTTAGGCTGTGTTCACACGTACCGTCTTTTTCTGATGAAAACAGCTGGTCAAAGTGTATATATGTGTATATACATGTAAACGCTGCTTCAAAATGCAGCTGAGAGCATCCGAGAAGAAGCTCAGGACATTTTTGAAAACACGGTGTACTCCATAGGATTATTATGTAAAACCGGTGCTGATCGCTTCAAAAAAGACATGTGAACACAGCCTTAGTTAGCTTCTTCTCCAAACACTTGCAGGTTGTGCTGCATTTCCCACGACTACCCCTGACAGAAATAGTTTTCTTCCCCGTTCCTGTAGTGTAGTATGAGAACCAGTTGCAGACAGTGATGCGATATTTGCACTTGAAATGAATGCTGAAATTCTCTGTCTGTCTCCTTTATGTCCTTTGGTTGCATTTTCAAAATAATTACTTGCGTATTTCGCCATGTTTATTCTTCCTGCGTGTACAAGTTAAGGTAAGCCACGTATATTTTCATTAAATCTCAAACATGATATTTGGCAAAATGAATAGACTTGAGTGCAAGTTGCCAGCTTTCTTTCACAAATATGTGAAATTCCAGTAAGAAAAATGGTCGAAAACAACGTGAAAAAATAACATAAAATTTCCTTCTAATAAATTTCTAACCCCACAACCACCACCACCCCCTGGAACGCAGACAGCACCTAAGCCCTCTGAAAAGCTTGGAAAAACCCTGAGACGCAATGGAAAACCAGAGACAAGATTTCTGAAAGCAAATGCCTATAATTAAAGCATGTGGTAGAAAAGTGGTGAAGTGAATAGATTAATGAAAATTTCACTGAACCATTTTCTTTCTGCACTTGAACCCACCTTGGGGAAAAAAAAATCAAAGCTGTTCTAATTCAAGAGGACATCTGACAATTAAACAATAGTCATGTGAGAGGTGCTGGCAGGCCATGACTCACTTTATCCAGAACACATTACATTACTTCCAGAAGAGTGCTAGGACATTACTGCTAAAACATTTTACTTCAGACACCACAGTTACCACAGTGCTTTTTATTCAAAGTACATTCTTCACCTAATATTTCCACTGCACAAGAGACGGTTTGAGAGGTTGATTATTTAGTAAGTATGTAAGTAAGTAATTTTAAGTAATTTTAAGTAAGTAATTTTATTTCTAAAGCACATTTAAAACAACCAAAAGCTGACCAAAGTGCTGTACATAGTTATGATCTCATAGAAGCATAGCAAAAAAGCATAAAGACAAAACGACGATACAAAACAAGTAATATAAAATGAATATAAAATACGTTAAAATATATGTTTTTTTATTTAATTTTAATTTTATTTGTTTTTGGTTTTTACTAGTTAGAATACCTGGCCATGACAGATGATAATTTTTAAAAAGTACAAAATCTTAAAAAAAATTTAAAAAAAGGACTGAATGAAAAAGAGAGAGAGAGAGAGAGAGAGAGAGAGAGAGAGAGAGAGGGCTCATTTCTAAACCCAAGCTGTATAAAGCTGGCCAGCTTTATAGTCCTGAGCACGTCTGATTTGAGACTGAGGGAGAAGGCCCAACAATTACATGAAAAGCCACAAGGAAAACAATTTCTCCTTCTGGAAGCATATTTCTGAAGCCTTAGTTATTTAGGCGGTATTAACATGTCTAAACACATTTTGATCACTTAATTTTACTCTCTTCACGAATTCTCCAGTAATATATAGAAATATTTTCGGTTAGATCAGTTGTTGAATACGAGTTACTCTAACCAAGCTGTATTCTCTTCAGATGATCAATCTTCTGATCAACATATATTTATAGTTGATGCATAACTGGTTATTTTAAGAGAGTGAATAAAAGAACAGAATAAAAAAAAGTAAAAGAAAGAGAGCTGTTTAGGGCTGTAATAACTTTGATACTCAAAGCATTCTTCTCAGTGGCAGAACGTCTGTGTCACTGTCTCACACTTCCTTCAGCAGGTTAACTCAAGAAAATTATTCTGGCAATAACAGAAGCTTAATGTGAATCACAGTGAAGGTCAAAGCAGGAGACGGCAATCAATTTGAGGAGGAGGCACTCTAATTTGTGTTTGGCATCAACTCATTCTGCTCATAATAGCACATTACGAAGAAGAGCAAAAGAACCTTGAGCGACAAAGCAAAGGACCTGTACTGAAACTAGCATGTCAAAAACAGGCAGTGATATGTAACGTATGCAATTAAAGCAGTAAAGAGCTGAATGAGAATGCACTTTTTTCATCGTTTGTAACAAATTTGTGAGAATGACTGAACTCAAGGGAAGTTAGATCAAGTACCTTATAATATCTTTACGCCCAGTATTGATTTCTAAATATAAAGAACCAGTTGAAACTGTTCCCTATTTTGCCTGTACATAGCACAGATTAGCATAGATTAAATCCTTACAGGAGAATTATCGTGAGTGTTCAGATCTGCGTTTCAGCCCTATGGTTAACATTTCACATGACTACTGCACTGTGATTACCTCGTAGGAAAAGCACAATAAAACACAACTGAAACATAAAACCCACAAACAGTGCAAAACAAATCCACAAACACAGGTTCCCACAGTGCAGAAAAAACACAAACACGCTTTGAGAACACATTCTGTTAGAAAAATTTAAATAAGAATAAACCAAGAAAACTGACTTTATGAGTAATAACCAACGAATGATCCTAGACTTTGTAAAATCACCCATAACAGACTATATAACTCTGAAAGCTGTAATGGAATCTATTGTGTTCTCCCTCCACACACACACACACACACACACACACACACACACACAAGCAAGGCTATCTGATGCTTTAGCAATTGCTGGATCACATCTTGAGTCTGACATTTAATCTTCTGTTTACACATGAGAGAGTCTGGCCTCGTGGGTCATATGCCATTTTCCTATGGCATTGCACAATCCAATTTGCTGCCTATTTGCAATAAAAGAGAAGTGGAGTTAGAATGTGTTTAGATTGGGTTCGGTTTTCTAAAGAGAAATTGTTTCTATTCTGTTTGTACAATTAAATAACTAAATCTGCTGATCGACATTGGGGAAAATGTCTGATGTAACCTGAAAGTAAGGTAAGCAGGGGAGCAACAAAGAGAGAAGGAGAGACAGATAGCCTTGAAGTACACAGTGTGTATGAGTGTCTGCTCATGCAGCCTGTCACCGGTTTCTCTCTCTGTCTGCAACAAGCAGAACAGAACTTAAATAAAGATGATGCAAGACCTCTCCCAAACTAGCCTGGGCTGCCAAAGCCAGCATTGTGTGTTCTTTGTCTATTGATAAACAGAGCACTAACTGTCAGCATCTCCAGCTGGTTTGCACTCGTACTGTTTGCTGCATTACTGTCAGTAAAGTACTGACTAAAAAAGGAAGTAAATAACTGAATGAAAAGTATGTGCACCTGCCATTTGTAAGCTATACACTGATATAACTGTGCAAGTGTTACCAGCCATGTTACCTGGCGTGTTACCTGGCTTACATGCTAGTGGCATAAACAGTCAAAATTAAAAACATATTGTAAAAACAATGCACCATTGTATTTTGGACAACTGGGTATAAAAACAATAGAAATCTTAAGGCCATGTGCTATGTCAATAAATTTTCAGTTGTGATCGGTGACACGGGAGTGACGCTGAGGTCCAACACATCCTCAGGTGTTTATGAATTTCTTACAAGCTCACAGTATAGCTAAACATTATACTGTAAACATTTCTGTAGTTCTGTAAACAATTTCCACTCACCAGCCAGCTCCAGGTCTCCCTTATCATATGACAGCTACCAACAGAGGAAGGAAACCAACCAACCAACCAACCAACCATTACTAATCGTTATGAACTACCGCTCACGCTCATAACACACATGGAAGAAAGCATTAATCCCCCCTGTTCGACGTAGATGGGCTTACGGACATCCGGCACGTGTCACTGTGATTGACAGGGGAGAGAGAATGTATAACATCCTTCCCACCCAGACAGCATGGCCAATTTTGCTCCCTTGGCTCTTGGCCACGGATGGCTGTGACATGACACTAACTTTTAGCTGTAGAAGTTCTACAGATTCTCACTGAGAATAATTAAAAGTAATTGTACAGAACAGGTATAGCATAGGCTTCAGCGCAGAGGAAAATATAAAATTGTGCTTAAAATCAGATAACTTTCACACTAATTAGTACCAACACTAGCAAGCTACATGCAATGTACTTAATAAACTGAATTTTCCAATGTAACCAGGGACTGAAGGTCAGCTAGCAGACTTGTGTAACAGTCAGAATAATAAGGTTTTATCTTTGTTTGGCTATGGTTCAAAAATTCTAATTGCCTCAGAATTTCAATAATTATTAACTTCTATAACTTTAAAGTGTAGCCTGGGTTGAGCGCTAAGTGCAGATTACCGAATTTTTAAGTTTTGCTTGCTGAAATGTCAATGCTTTGATGTCCCACATATTAAAACGGCTCTCCACCCTTATAACAAGAACGTCAGGACCTAACTGGCTTGCAGTGGATGTAGCACACTTATCAAAGGCCCTGACCATTACACTCATGTTCTAAAATATATTATGTATTTATATATAAAATTAGCAATATATATTTGTTCATGAGATCCACTCACCCAACGTCGCTCAGGGGAGGTTTTTCATGGCCTCTCTTGTAACACAGGAAGAGTTCGGGGCTTTTCAGGCTGCCGTGGTTGAGGTTGGCCGGTTGGCCGCTGTATGTAGTCTCTATGCATGTAAAACCCTCAGGCACCGTTTCACCTGCTGACTTGTTGATCACTGCCACCTCAATGATGGGGGCTTTAGGACCACTTGATTTGGTCTCAGACAGATCATGCTCCAGTGGTACAGACTTGTCCGTCAGTCCGGCCACCACGAAGTAGTCCGTCACACGATGACCCTTGTCTTCAATCATGGCTGGACGTGCCTGAAAGAGAAAGTAGGACTTTGAAGCTATAGGATTTCACTCGCTTTCTCGATCTTTGTGTGGTCAACTTAAATGTTTAGCCAGAAAGGAGACAGCGGTCACACTCAATTACATCTGTGTATTTATATAAAATTATATATGCAGTAGTGTGTACTGACAGTGGAACATAAAGTCAGTCGGTACTCTTATTGGTTGAAAGCATATATCTGTCTAAACATCATTCACCTGTTAATAGTCGTGCTTTCCTAAGCATGTGCTGTTTTAAAGTTACACAAGCACAAATAAAGGTGAGCCGGCGTGTTGTGATTACACATTCACAGTGAGGACAACAGTAGCCTTTGAGTCAGTTGAACGACTGAAATGTGATTTCACAGATGCATACGCTGTGAAATATATGCAGCAACAGCTGCTTTCTTGCAGAGTAGCCAACATATTTCATATTCTAAATCTAATAACACAACAGAGGTGCCAAGACTGCTAACAAGACAATTCTAGCTGGCAGAGAGAATGTACGGAAACACTGAGAAAAGTCCGCTACATTTTTTGTTACCAACTAAAGAGACCACAGTCTTTCTTTCTTTTCCCCCCAACAGCGCACAAGACCAAGGCTTGCAAATTCACAGATCAAGTATCACCTAGATAATGTTTGTATGAAGCGAAAGTAACAGCTACGAGAAGCAAATGCATTTCTTTCATGTACCGCATACTTTACTTCTTCAGTGAAGTCGAGCGAATTTCATGTGCATTCGGTCTGACTGCTGTTTTAGCTGAAAACCGAAACAAAACAGCTTAATTTTCTGTTTATCTCTGTAACAAGGGGTCAAAAACTTTAAATGTCATAGCCAAACCATATATAGGCAATTCTGATATAATTAATAAAAGTATTCCTCCAATACAAAGACAGAAAGATGATATTATAACTTCAGAAAACAGAAAGCTAGAGGAATGCATCAAAGTGCCACCTTGGCCATAAATCAGGATATTAACATCATTAGAAAAACTTCTTTCAAGAGACATTTGCTCCTTTAATACAGTATGCACACAGGCGCACACACACGCACACGTACACGCGCACACCACTACGCAAGACCTTTAAAAGTGACAGGGATATTGTGTTGACCACAATGCTTTCTGCATGATAATCCCTGCTTCAGAGGGAGTGGATATGCCTAAGACACAGCACACAAATAATAATTAGAAAACTAATTAGCTCATTATTAAAGCAGTAATTAACATGGCTGATGCAAGGCAAGTCTTATTAATTAAGATGTGAAGAGAGCTATTACAGCTTTTGTACGTGACTTTAAAGTAACTATTTGCAGTCATGGTTTAGCATTGTGTTTAAAACTTTAAAACATACTGTGGTTAACTCAAATTGAAAATAAATGTACAATAGCAGTGAGGGTAACCTATAAGAATAAACAATATTTAGCGTCCGTTAAAGGTGCAACAGTTGAGAGAAAAAAAACCAAAAAAAACCAATGGTTTAAGTCATGACCTCGGGACAAAAGTATTAAGTAGCTGAGAAAACCTATTTGGGAACCTGATTTCCGGTCTGGAATGCTTGTTTGTGTTTGGATGGGACTCCCACTAGTCATTTCATAGACACTCTATGTGCCACCGTAGATCCTTGCCCAGCTACGTAACCGTTAGAGAGCTAATCTTGGGGAAGAAAAATGGACTACTTTTACCTAGTGCACCTTTAAATAACATACTGTATACAAGAAGTCTGATCATTTCATGTTTGTTTCCTCCACACACCCATGAATAAGTTAATAAATAACAGCCCAAATGGAAATATATATGGGATAGGGGTGTAAAAATGAAGTCAAAACTAAAGCTAGTTTTCACAGAAGCCTAGATTAGAAAGCATGTGAAGCTTTAGTCACTGTTTTCACAGTTTTAAGACCAAGTATCTGAAAGCGTTTGAAATTTTTACACTACTTCTGAAGAGAAGTAAGAATTAAAATATTAGTTTGAAAACACTGAGAATATGTTTTCTTTCTCTAAGAAGTTAAAAGATGGACTGTGATGGAAAAAGAAAGTCGGCTTTAGTGCTCCTGTTTATCTTCCTCATCAGTCATTCTGCTTGATGCATGAATGAGAGATTAGAGGGATTTAGCCACAAGATGTTGGCCGAGTGCATGATCAAAGTGAGATAAACGCCAGTGTACAATCCTCTCGAAATCTGTCACTTTCATGCAGGAAGCCTTGCTAAAGCAGCAACCATGCATTGTGAGAATGATGGCAGTTCTCTTATGACTATCTGACACTTGTGAACGTCCCGCAACACAGAAAAGAAGCACAGGATGTCTGCTGAATTATAGCGACCTTTACGAAAATGGCATTTAATCCTCAGTGTAGAAATGTGCCCATTACCATGGCTAATAGGGTAATTGCCAGCATTTACATATGATAATCATTAAGCTCGGGCCATGTTTTGATCAAAGTAAGCTGCAGTATAAGGCTGTGCCAAACAGAGACTCTTTGAGTTAGCTTCCTTGCGTGCTTGCCCTGTCTCTGCCAAGTCGCTTGGCATCTGGGGAGAAAAAAAAAAAAACTGCAGTGTGGATAGTCATGGAGTTTTGTCAGCCAGACACTGGCTTTAAAAAGAGATTACAAGTCCAGTTGTAGAACCCTACTACGTATGAGCTGGGAAAGTATTTTCCCATAAACAAAAGAAACTCATAAAAATTCTTAACAATGAGCTCCCCACACCTTTTCCCTTCAGATGTCAAGGGTGACGCAGGGTAACCGAGGGCGACCGGACAGAGCAATGTTCTTCCAGAAACATCCCAGAGCCGCTCTGTGATGTGTGTGAGGAGTGTTACTGTAAGACCGCACAATGGAAACAGTGTCTCAGCCTGGGCTAGCCTCCTCCTATTAAAATTAAACATCAGCACCCAAACTTTGATGGGTTTCTATAGTGATTTGGATCATTAAGTCTTTAAAATCATAAAACCATTAAACGATTGTCACAAACCTGATCAGAAGACAGGACAAGAGCATGCTGGCTGCCTCTTCACTGTTATGTTGCAGCTTGTAACTAAACTACAATTTACAACAGTTTAGTGTTCTAAAGCCAATGGGAAGTTGAGCACTTTTCACTTTGGTTTTGCTCTAAATAATCACTGCAAAATGGATTAGATGGAGTGCAGAAGCAAAAATGAAAGTAGTTTCAGACTTTACACTAAACAGTAATAAGAAAAAAGGCAAGCAAGAACAAAAGAAGACTTCCCCATTCATTTTGAAGTACCGATCTGTAAATTGTACTAGTTTCCGGTCTTGAATGTCTGTAAAAATATGTAAATGATTTAAACACACTTTCAAACCCACTTTGATTTGCTGCTGTGATGAAAAGATAAGTGACTATAATATAGTGAAGATTTTCACTTCTAAATACTTAACACACAGCAGGTATAAATAAGCTAAACAGAGCATATTTAAGTGGGAGTTAAGGCGTCTTAGTTTTCCAGATACAAAGCCAGCGCTCCATTCCATCTGTTTCGCCAATCCTTGAATCCACAATCTCCCATACACCCCAGCTTAATTTCTGTGCTGTAATATCTACGGCAGAAAGCCTCGACTTTTTTGGTGTGAGGTTCCAAAATTGAAACAACTCTCAAGATGCCTGTTTCAATATCCAGAAACAATCACACATTTCAATTGCTTTCAGAAATGCCTTTTTCACTGCTTGGTGGGTTGCTGGACCTGTACAGGACAATCACGAAATCTCACTTGCTGTGTTAAGTGTGTTAATTTAGTAAAATGCTTCTCTTTCATTCATTCATCTTCAGGAACCGCATTATCCAGGTCAGGGATGCAGTGCATTAGGATCCTATCCTGAGAACACTGGGAGTGAGGCGTGCATACTCCGTGGGACTCAGTGGGACGCCAGTCCATTGCAGTGCACCATGTAGGCATTCACATGCAGCATGTTTCTGGGAGAACCCAGAGGAAGCCCACTTGAACACAGGGAGAACATGCAAAACTCCATACAGACAGTAACCATAGCTCAGGATCAAACTAGAAACTGTGGAATGTTGCTTACATGACTAAAATGTTTGTGATGTCTTGGGAATTATCTGAATTTCTGCATGAACGGATCCTGAAATCACAATCTGATCTTGATCTTTATCTATGGCAAAACAGTTGATAACATTTTTCTTTGCAATTTCATCACGGAAAAGTATGTGCACCTCTAAACTAATGACCTCTCTGCAAGGGCAATTCGAAACAGGAATGGGCTCGACCTGCTCTGCCATATAATAATAACACAATTTGGCCACTAGCTCTTCACAAGTGATTACCCCATCTACAGAGAGTTCAGATGATATTAAAGTAAAAGGTTAAAGATTTGAAAGGGTTATAAAAAAATGTACTTGAGCAGCCATCAATCCATGGTCAGGCAAGTTTCTACATGACCTGATATAGCCGGCTACAAAAGTCTTTTATTGGGAACAATCTCAGTGAAAGATGACGTCATATAATGTTCCCTGCTTTTTTCTTTTGTACTTTTCTTTGTTAAATAACACGCAAAACCTGTTTGTCTGCAATACAAGTTCCTGTAAATTAGTTACTACAGAAACAATAACCTATTGAAATGAGCACACTGACTTGCCTTGCAACTGTGCCGTTATCGGAAATTAATCAACACCTGATGACCAATCAGAATCAAGAATATAAGAGTGCAGTGGTGTAAAACTATATAATCCCCTTCTTTAAATTTCACCCGAGCTGCTCGGTCACACCAGCACGTTACGCTCAGTTGTCATGCATTTTCTCTTTGACTCTATTAATATTGCTCTACACTGACTGACAGCTAGAGAGAACTACCAGTATGCAATCACACAAAGGACTGAACACTCCCACATTTCTTGTCTGATGGACAGAAATGCAAACAGTAATGTTTTTAGCAAACAGATATTAAACAAAAATATTTACAACACAAATGACACAATTAATCAAAGATTCCATCTGGAATCAGAACCAGCATACATAGTGACACACCATTGAGTCGTAGTGTAGATATCATCAAATTCATCTACAAGTACCATCAAGGTGTAATGCTTCTGATCAGGATGCTTTGGGCCAGAGATGATGAGACGTAGGAAACACTGAGTCATGGGACTAAAGTGTCCAATTCCTGGCAAAGTGGGTTCTACCATTTGCCAAGCATGAGTTCACCCCTGCTGAGGTGCAAGAAACATAAACATAGCAATAAAAATGCCAACCTACATTCGCATCAAATACACTTCACCTCAACTGGGAGGGCAATGAACTCAATTTAGGATATGTCAGGTTCCATGCTGCTACTTGTCAGTACTCAGGTCAAATGCAAAGTTGCACAGCTTCACAACTGTCTTCCTTGATCAGTCCTCGGGCTCTAACTGAGAGATGTTCTAAATCTGCAAGGTAAATCCATAGAGAGCCAAGTTGATCCCAAAGAGACGAATGTGCAGTTAATTAAAGCTGAAGTTTAATGCTCGCTGCTCACACACTGCTATAGTGGCTTATCCCCTGGCTGTTCCCTTGGCAACTACACTCCAACCTGACAGCAAAGGACTGTGGAAGAGATTACTTATTGAACACCTAGGTCGTGACATGAAAGAGTTCCCATCTCCCTAAGCTCAACCTGCTCAGGATGTCATTATATCAAAGTAGAGGACAGCGTGGTTTGGAGGATAACAAAGAATGCAGGTTCAGTAATAACTCAGGAGAGAGGAGTCTTTGAGGAGATCAAGATGATGTGAGTGAGTTGGCTGCCAGAGATCTGATCCACCATATTTAGGGCCTCATTAATTAGTGTCTCACTGGCAGGGGATACAGTTCACATTCCACAAGTGGTGAGAAAGAGAGGAATTAAGAAAGAGAGGAATAGAGAAAAAGAGGAAAAGATAAAGACAGACAGAGAGACAGGCAAATGCCCACAGCCATTTCTAAAATGAACACGTTTGTCTTTCAGATGTCAGTATTTAGGTTTTCAGGCAAACAAGCAGTAGAAATAATTAATCTTACTTATGGGGCTCCTGAGTGGGGCAACAGAAAAACTGTCAGGAGATTGTAAGTTTGAATCTCGATGATGCCACAGCCATTCATGGCCATGAGCCAAGGGACCAAAACTGGCAGTGCACTCTGGGTGGAAGTGATGGCATACTCTTCACACTCACAGTGACGCTGCGTGGGTGTCTGTGAGCTTGTGCATGTGGGAGAGAGCGCATAGCACTGGTGATGCAGCAGTCTGAAAAGATGCAGTTGGCTGGCTTCATGTGTCTCAGAGGAAGCATGTGTTAGCCTTCACCCTCACTAGCTGGAAGCTGTTGTATGATGGGGAAAGCTGGCAGGTGGATGGGAACTGGCAGATGAATGAATTGGAGAGAAAATAGGGGAAGGAAATAAAAATCTTACTTACATCTTGCTTCATTTTTGAATCACTGCCTTGCAATAATGGGTAATGTACAAGTGGTACACAAGACAATATAAAGTCCTATGGGGTGTTCGATTGCGCTCTTACAAGGTAAATGTTTTTTTAAGCTACACAGGACAACTAAACTGAACAAGTGGTCTAGTCATTTGAAAAAATGAGCATCCAACTGTAAAAAACCACTATAAAAAAGATCTGAACCTCACTAGTTGTTCTGCAAAAATGCAAACCACTGGCACATTGTAAACATGCCTGCTCACCTCTTACGGCAGTAACTCAGTAGCCTCTAGCGAGATTTCCAGGTTTAAATATACTGAAAAACCCCAAACCTTGTGACATGTTTTTTGGATATGGAAGTACATTTTGAGGAACTACAAAGGTCCTGTGGTGTCCATTTGTGGAAAGTGCATAATAATAAGCAGGTCCTCCCAAAGTAAACCAAGATAAATAACACACCCAGAGTTGCTTATATGTTTAAAAAGAGTCACAGATATATTTAAATAAATTATAATGTTACATGCCAACGGCTAAAGTTAACAAGTTCTGCTTTCCTGAGCAGGCTAGGAACTTGCCTCTGGCATCCTTTTTGTGTAAAGGATAGATGGAACTGCAGTTTCCTTCATACTGTGCATTTTGATACTTGATCACTCTCATAAATTATACACTTATTCTCATTTTGTAGAAATAAACACTTTTAAAAACATTTTATAAAGTCTTTTTGGAAACAACATTCCCATCTTTGTGATTTCCATATCAGATACATTGCTACACTTTGGGAATGCTGTGCGACACATTTATGCTTTCATTAATTCATCCTCAGTAAGTTCCATATCATGGTCAGCGTGGTTTATTTTTGGAAATAATTGCAGGTAAGAATAACCAATAACATTCACAGGGAGTGGGAGCAGGATTGGGTGGGATCAGAGTTCCTTCGAAAGCGCACACATCTATACCTTAAAGATCTAAAGCTAGCGGTCACTTGATTTATAAACGCTAGTAATACCAGGACATTAGTAGGATTCAACAACATTCTCAGCAGCACATACACATGTCCATGTGCAAATGTTTGAATTGCACTGAATGTGCAATAGGAGGCAAAGTCCTGTCAACACACACACACACACACACACACACACACACACACACAGGTAAACACTGCCGCTGTCATAGCAACTGGCACTATGACTAAATTACACACTCGTACACACATATACAGGCTGGTATCTCTGCAAGTTTGAGCATCCATGACAGGGTTGCCAGAAACAGCTTAAACTAAGCAGAGCATTTATAGAGGCCCAAACTGAGATTTAGTCCCCCATTTAAAACAAAAAAATAAAAAAATAAATAAAGGCAAACACAAAATCATTTCAGCTCAAATAATATATGGTCACTCTGAATGCAGATGATGCACAGGCAGCTCTAAAGCTAAGCCTGAGGTATATTAAAGCAGCTGTGGTCAAACTGCTGAGTCAGTGAGCTGAGTGTGGCTAGCAATCACCCTGTTCATCCCACTATACATGATTTGTTTTGGTGCAATACAACATGAGTGACATTTTGCAGCTCTAAGCATTACAGCACACCTGTAAGTAACCAGTGTGAAAATGTGTATAAAAAAGTGTATTATATCAACAGTTAACATTAATGCACTCACTGAAATGCGTTAATGCTCGTTAAAGAAACATGCAATAATACTGTATAACCCTTACTAATTATGCCAGGTGGACTTGAACTTTTACCCCATCAACAAACAATTGCGTAATTCAATGCCATGTGACGTACTTAGGATACAGGCGTTCCTTATTTCAGAACTGGTTTTGCTCAGGCTTGCAGGTAGCAGCAGATCAGGTGACAATATGCTTTGTTTAGTGGTGCATCAAAGAGCAATAGGTCTGTTCAAGAGCACCTGCATGCTGCTGTATAGCCTTTCTGTATCCATAAAAGATAATAGAATAGAATCAGAGTCATACATTTTAAAGCATTAGCACAAGTCCTAAAGACTGAGTTATACTCATGCGTGAATACTCTAATATTTTGCAGGTTAATGTACCTGCCCTGTAAGAGGTATCATTTGTCCAGATGCAAAAAAGGTATACAAATGAGCATGTGATAAATGCTGCTTGCCTAGCAGTCATGTGCATACCCGTATCTATAGTTAGAAGTTAATATACTGCCAGCCTAAGAATGAAAAAAAAACCAATGCACATAAATCGGGATGTAGAGCATGTCCTGAATTCTACCTGAACTATATCAGATTTATCACAGAGAGGAGCAAGTACTTTCACAAATGTGTTTAGGGTCAATGGTACACTATCAAAACAGGTTACACGAACACATCTGTAAATAAAATGTATGCCCAAATCAAGCCTATCAGTCCTACAAAAACATTTGGTCCAAAGTTTAAACAAATAATTGGGTCCAATAAAGAGGCTAATCTGATAGATTGAACAATTCAAAGTCAAAATCCAGAACATTTTTAAAAGCTGCAGTCACCAGTTACACTCAGCCATCTTACGTTTTAGACTTGCTGAGGGCAGGTGGGTAATTCAAGGTTTTCAAGTCTCGGTTGTTCTTCCATTCTCCTTTTTTTTTTCCACAGAGCCTTCCTTTCTCACACAGGCTTACAAGCAGACTGCCAAGCTCTTTTGTCTCTGGAAAGCTGAGGTCACATTTCTTGGCAATAAAACTAGCCTCAGTTTGAAAAAGAATTGCAGTAAAAGCCCCAGGGCCTGATCTTCCTCCCATCTTTAAACTGTCAAACTCTAGCTTTCCCATACTAATCAAGGCTGTTATGAAGAAAAAAAAAAAAAAAAAAAAAAGATAAACATTAAACCTTCGCACAAAGTATTCGCTTCTTAAGCAAAGTGATGCAACAGCAGTTGAACAGCTATCAACCTGATAGTTCTCCCCACAGTCTCCTCCACAGTAACTGATCTCATACGCGGCACAAAAGGCCAAAAGCTTTGTATCGGACAGACGCTCCACTATGTGGAGGCAGGGGGAGGGGTGGAGAAACGACTGGTAGCCCTGTGCCCTACACCACTTGTCTCAATTCTCTCTGCCCAGCCTCTGTGAGGTCTCACAACAGCCACATTCAAGATCAAGATTGCCTGAGGGGAATGGCGATGTCTGAATCTCTGTCTTTCTCTGTCTCTCATACATACACTTTCACAAAACAGTTATGTATGTTCATGCAGTGGTGTGCATTAGTGCTCTTTCAGAGAACGAGCCAATTTGACTGACATAGCAGATGACCAGCTACCGACCTTTCTCATCGGCAAACATGTGTGCTTCCCTTTGACGCACAACTGCTTCAAACAAATCTTTTAAAAACAACATTCTGCATTTCACTCCAATGACTATATCTTCACTCCAATGACTATATATTGACAAGCTCGATGTGGTGTACGGTTTGATTTCCCACTGGAAACCAGTGGGTGGATGCACTGAAGTGCCGATCAGATTTCAGCCTTCAAGATGCTGGAGCTAATGGCCAGAAAAGTGTACAAAAGATATCAGGCATGGAGTAGGATTGTATGATGCTGATAATTTAAAATAGTCCAATCATGAGAAATACCATGTGATCTGGTAACACTAGGGATGCTGCTTAGCAATAGGCAGTGCAGGGGAATGGATGAATGTTTCTTAAACACTATTTTTAATTTTTACATCAACTGAAATTATTTTCTGCTGTTTCAGATAAAAACACTTTAGGGCTCCACTTTCTTGATGACTAGAACTAGCTGTAGCTTATCTAAAATGTATGCTATTTTTAAGCTTAAAAAATGTAAACAGAGTAAGTTTCAGTACTTGCCTTTTAAAAATCAAAAATGCCATTTTTCTAGTGATACACCACAAGCTTTTAAGTCCAAATGTGACAATGCCAAGGCAGTCAAAGAAACGCCCATTTAAAATAAAAAATATACCCATTTAATCAAAACACCCAGTTTATAAGGTCGACTCTGTGGCTTAATTCAGCAGCCTACTGCTTATCTAATACATATGAGCTTAGTTATATGCTGAAGTGATCTCTCAGTGTTCAGTGATCACTTACGCATGTAAAAACACAATCCACTCCATGTGACACTTAAAGACATCAGCAGCAGCAGCCACCATTGGAGATGTAGCACATGCCTTAGCCACCTGTCATCACAATGTGGCGCTGGCAATGAACATAGCGGGAAAGGAGGTGTAAAGCCACACACGAAGCTACACTTCGCTGAAAATCTACACAGGAATGTGAATCCAATGTAAAAAGTTACTAGGCTATCAATCTGGCAAGAAAGAAAGACTTATCATCTTTGGACAGGCTTTCAAGCGGACATTTCACACAGATGAGAAACTACATTGAATTTATAAAAAAAAAAAAAAAAAAAAAAAAACCCTACGCCAAAATGTCAAGCCTTCAATAGAGGTGTCAACAAGCTTCATGTCACCCCACAAGTGATCAGAAAACACTTTAGGGCTCCACATTCTTGGCAATTTGACAGCAGCTCATCTGTAGCTTATCTAAAATTGCAGCCAAGTCTGCCTTTGCAAGTATTTAATTACAGCCTTAGGAAACGGTAACAGGAACAGGAACAAGGAGTCTACCAACACAATCTTGCTCAGGCAGGAAAAATGAGTTATGCAAGGAAAAAAACATAACGGGGCGTGTTGTTACAGGAAAATATTCGAAGCTGGGGCGTTGTGATGTGGCCTGGCATGAAGCAGAGTACCGTTACCACCTCAGATTTACTTCATTCTTTATGGAAATAATGGCACTATCCCCAATAAACAGTGTGCAGAATTTCAGGTTTGTATCTGCATTAGTTTCTGAGATATAGAGGCTTTAAAAAGGTGGTGGAGCCCTAATTTTACTGAGCTACAGAAAAAGTTTGAAAGTTCCATAATTCATAACTTTTGAACTATTCATGCTGGATGCATGAAATTTTCAGGGATTGTTCTCTAGCAGAATGTCTTTTACTTCTAAAGGTCCACAGTTGCATATTTGCCAATTTATGGCCTGCTGAAAATAATTTTTTAAAAAGAAATAATAATAACAATAATAGCAATAATAACAATAATTATTATTATTATTATTATTATTATTCTTTCATGCTTTGGAGCAATGTTGGCCCTCTACATCTCCACACTAAAGCACATCAGATCTTTCAAATTTTCATATCTATTACTGATGTTACAATTATTTTTAGTAGCTAGGTGCATGTCTGAAAGAACTCGAACTTTCTGATTTATGAGGAGTTAAAAAAAATCATTTCACATTTATATATCAAATTCATATTGCCCATGTATGACAGGTCTACCATAAAAAGAAATATACCACATAAAAGAGCATGTTTTAAACGGCAAATGTCCAAAATATGAAGTTGCTACCTTGAACCAAACCATTAAGGTCTCAAATATGCCTTCCTGCATCCAGCATGAATAGTTAAAAAGTAATGACTTATGGAACTTTGTAACTTTTTCTGAAGCTCTGCTTGTTACAGTAAATTCTGCACACTAATTATTGGGAATAGGGACATTATTGCCAGAAAGTATGAAGCAAACCTGAGATGATCAGTTGGGAACATTTTTTTTTTTAATCTGGTGATTACACCATCCCAAACTATTTTCCAATAACAGCATGTCCTAAACTATTGTATTCGTCTTGTACCATAGAAATTTGCCAACACTAACATGTTTTTATTTATTAGAGAACTACATGTCTTATGTTTTATCTGTTCATAGTTACGTTTAATGTTGATGAACAGCCACTAAACCAGTTAGTTCATGTTATCACATAAGTAAGTTATTACTGCAGAAACAAAAATGTATTAGAATGAATGCATTAATAATAAACGTGTGATTTGAATTACAGTCGGCACTACTGTCAGAGGTCATAGAAAATTAATCAAAACCTTCTGACCAAACAGAATTGAGCATTCAACACTGCAGAGCTAAAAACCTTGATATGTACAGAATGACTACACTTTTCTTTCTCAGATGAAGAGCTCTAAAGGCAATATAAAAGTCACATCAAGAAATTCACCACCCATGTTAGCCAATAAAGTCGTGTACTGAATTCAGAGCCAGGGAAAACAAATAACACTCTGCGGGAGACACCTTGTAGTGTCTCTCACCTCCAGCTCAAAATTTGCAGGGATGGCTCTTGTAATTGCCCCACAAAATCGACTAAAAATGAGCATGGTTGCTGTCTGTAATGTTCCTGGGAAGAGTGACATGCTGGTCTGCTGATTGCTGATGTAGTGAGACAGACTTATGCAAGCATTTCTGAAAACCAGCTTCTGCATACTAATATGTAGTTTCTAAGCTGACTCTAGGTTTCAGGAGGGAGAAGCGACATTTCTGTTCCTGCTGATGGAAAACTTTTACAGTGGAGGAAATAAGTCAACGTCTGAACCTCCAAGCAAAGCACTGTGAGGCTGGAGACCTGTTAAAGAACTGCTTTAATGAAACAATTATAATACTTTTTTTAATAGCTGCAGCAATTTGCAGCTATTAAAATTTATACCTACGTACCAACATGAGACTGTAAGATACACAAATGGACAAAATGCCACAGACACTGTGGTTATACTGCTACACATCATGAGCTTCGTATCATACACAATGGTGAAGTCTGTGGCATAGTTTATTATTGACCTGCACTGTTTTGACCAAAATGATTTATGGTTTTTGGATCACAAGTGCTGTGATTCATTAAAAAAAAAAAACAAACAAACAAAAAAAAAAAAACACAGAAACGGTCATGTGAAATGTCTAAGATTCATCAAGCTCACAGCACACAATAACTCTGCTGGAAGGGCTTGTTAGAGGGCTCATTTGCAGCGCTGTGTCATAGCAGTAAGACCAGAATTGAGACAATGATTAACATGTGATATACCCTGTGGCTCAAACAGCTCTACTGTCACGTTTACTGCCATTAGAACGCATTCTCATTTGAAAGACGAACACCGATTACTCCATTACAGGATATAGGATGAAGAGGATCTAACAAAACAAGCGTCACACTTATACCTGCGCCATGCTACATGATTTATACAAAAAAAAAAAAAAAAAAAATGTGGGAGACCTGCACTGTCCGTCAGTCATCAATAATTTCATTTAAACTTTCATATTATGCTCACAAATCAGAGACCAGACAACTTTTCATGAACAAACACAACTTGACTGTGACTGGCTATTGTTCTTCCGTTCATGCCATTCAGAGTGCGTTTTTACATGAGACGGTCTGCATTCCCTGCACTATAGGCTGATGAGTCATAAATACTGTGAGTGGCTCAGAGAGGTTATGACTGGATTTTACACACTCCACACCACAAGATAACGTGGGAAGACATTAATTTAACAGCCAAACCTGGAACACCTTTTACAGCCCTCAGGAAAGGGTGAGTCAGCCTCAAAATCATTCTGTTTAAACCTTATCCAAGTGAAAGTGCTTCAAGGTTACAGACTGATTATTTTATGCGCGAGCTCCACCCAACTCAATCCAGTCGTTAGACATTCAAATGCAGTGGCTCACTGGAAATCTCCTAAAATGGCCACACCTACATTATAATATCATCACCTGACATACAAGAGGACATTCAAATTAGGCCATGAAACCTTTAGGCACTCAGTTGCTGTTGAGCTGTTCCGTGAATAAGAAACAGAAAGGCAAACTGAAGAAGGCAGGGAGAGAAAGAGAAGTGTGCTGCTTGTAAATTTATGCTAAAACTGCCAATATTAAGCCCAGTGTTTTACCCAACAAAAATCCAATACGGTTGCAATTATTGATATGGAAACAGGCGTCATGCGTCATGTTACTTCTGCTATTTTGCCCACATCAGGTGCTCTAAAGGCCAGATTATAACATCACAAGCTGTACGTGCTGCTGCGTGGCAATCACTTAGAGAGCCTACCTGGAGGCAAAACTGTCTCACCCTCTCTATTAAAACTGTGCACAGCCTAGTGATCCCACTCACAGTCAACTCCAGAAACATTAAGAAAAATAATACTAATGAATCATATGGTTACTGAGAAGGATTTCTGGCCTGGTGCTGTGCTTCTCAAAGTTTGGGGTACTTTAAAGTGCAGCCAGTGGTGGAAATCCCAACTCAACCATTAATAAAAATAATTGTGTTTTTGAGTTCTTCTAGTTATTTGGCTTGTTTGACTGTGCAGTTGAATTGAATGAGCTTAACCCAAAACTCAATAACCAGTAATAATGAATTAAAACTAATCAACTGCCAGTGGAAAGTTCAGGAATTTATGTATTATGGCTCCAATAAATAGTAAAATATTACTGTATGCAATGAAATAATGAGTCTAATATTTAAAAAGTTTATTTATGCTCATTAAATAAATGTCTATTAAGTGGGTCAATGAAATTTTAAAAGTTAAAAGGGTCCCTCACTGCACAAAGTTTGAGAAACCCTATACTAGTAGACTTGTCACAAAAACTGATATGTCATTAAAACAGCAGGACTTGCTACTTAGGAGTGCTGTATGATTTTTGTGGCTCTGGGCTGGCCTATGAAACCCATTACAGCTTCTCATTCCAAATGCTAGCACACATCACAACAGTCTGAGCTAGCTCCTTGTTCTAAATACTAGCTTCAGGTGCACTTGAATGGATGGAAATATTCACTAGAGAGCAGAAACACACACCAAAGCCAGCA
The DNA here is from genome assembly GCF_027358585.1 of Pangasianodon hypophthalmus. Taxonomy (NCBI): domain Eukaryota; kingdom Metazoa; phylum Chordata; class Actinopteri; order Siluriformes; family Pangasiidae; genus Pangasianodon; species Pangasianodon hypophthalmus. The sequence continues at coordinate 19,704,599 of NC_069713.1, forward strand.
GTGTCCTTTCCAAGCTCTACCTAAACAATGGTCAGCTAGCTGAAGGTGGAAAGGACACACCTACAGTAGGACAGTGTCATGTTTCTCTTTCACTGAAGAGGCCCAGCCTTCCTGCCCCATGCCCTTCTTTTACCTCTGTCTCCCACTCTCTATGAACTGCCTTTCTTTTATGACTCCCACAACTTTTCTTGGCATGGGCTTAGACAATGTGGCTTTGGCAAACCACAAGGTCTGAATATATTTATAGGCGACACACATCTAAACTTTGTGATCTTGAAGCTCATAGACTAAACACTGATCTACTCCGCACGACATGACATGCAGTCACAAGGTCAAGGCAGATAAAGTAAAGGTCATATAGCTATTGATCAAGCAGGCTGAACGTAGCAAATTCTTACAGTGAGAAGTTATGATACTTCCTTTAGTTTGGTTTTGTAAATATCAAACACCACTTACACACTCCAAAATCTAACCTCAACGTGAAGTGACCAATGGGACAATTTCTCGCACCGGGGTCAGGACAGTACATTGTGTAATGCATGTAGCTTGGAGCAATGCTTCACTACCTTCATTTAGACAGCAGCACTAAAATGTACTATAGACTTAACTAACCTCTGTTAAGAAAACTAGCAGGTGTCTGGAATATGGACTAAGTTCAAGCATGTTAAAAAATCTGTATGTCTCAAACTGCACATCATTCACTCCAAAGTGTTTTGTCAATTTATAGCCATGTTGTCGAACACATATCAGAGAACATCCAGTGCGTTCATGACATGCCCACAATGCAATGCTTCGGGTAAGTGTGCAAACGATGTCTCCTAGAACACTATTATACTCACAATGCACTTTGCCCTTTGGAGGGAACAGAGAACCATTTCAATGGGTTCTCTGCAATTTCGTTACAAAATAGGATCATAATTCTAATTTTAATATTAATAAACATTTCAACAGTGCATACTTTTCAATTAAAAGTGTTACAAAGCCTGTTTTTTATGAATCTATGAAACCCCTTGAAACCACACGCAAGCTTCAAAAGCAGCGTTAACAAACCTAGTAATGTTGTCACTAGACCCATCAACTCTTCAGAGCCCTTTAGGAACTTTATTTAATGCCAGTGATCCTGACCGCTTCTGCTCTCTGGACCTGCCTGATCCATCCTGATGCCCTGCTTCTGCTTGGAGTTCTCATCACTTGGCAACCACTCGCTGCTGCTGAGGATGGCCCCACACGAACAGCCTAAAGATACATGAGATTACTGTGGATGGTACCATTTAGAAACCATGAAGATGGCTTTGGACTTCACCTGATATGAACAGTTTTGCCACTGTTCTTTTTTTCCCCTGTATGCTACTGTTAGGACTACAATTATTATGATATTTACGACTGCAATTCCCACAAACAGGTTTGCACTCAAGTCTCCATGGATGAACAGTTGATAACTTCAACAAAATAGACTTCACATGAAAACTATAATTACTTTTTGTGGTTACACAATTGCACTTTTTGACCATATAGTACAAGTTATAGAAGGGATTTATTTATAAATGCACTATCCGTTAGCACCCAGATGAGGATGGGTTCACTTTTGAGTCTGGTTCCTCTCAAGGTTTCTTCCTCATATCGTCTTTCCTTGCCACCGTCGCCTCTGGCTTGCTCATTAGGGATAAATTCATAAATTTAAAATGTATATTCTGAGTTTATATATTTCTGTAAAGCTGCTTTGTGACAATGTCCATTGTTAAAAGCGCTATACAAATAAAACTGAAGAGCCAAGCGACAAATCTAGCAACTTTCGGAGGAGACATTAGCGAATGCTAATGAAGGGGAGTGTTGTGAGAGCAGTTTTGGACGACTCATCACCAGTGTGTAAAGCCTGACTGAGTTGCACTCGTGTGAGCCTATGTTCCCAAGTGACCAATCACGGACCACCGTTGCTCCAAACGACCAATCACTGATCACCATTGTTTGTGCCAGCCATACAATTCTTCATTCTATTTAAACTAATAAATAAGATTATAAAAAGCTACTTATTCCTTCTGAAACACTTTTTCATATCTAACTACATTTTATCACTGCTTCTTTTTTTTTTGTCTCTGCTCTTGATAGAAATTATAGTATTTTGGAAATATGTAAATAAATGGTTTGACTCTTTTGGTAAATGTGTGAATAGTTGGTTTGTAGTGCCATGACCAAAGTATTATTCATTTTTACAAAAAGTAACTAAAGGAGTTATAATCTGATAAACGCTTTTCTATTCTATTCTACATGTCTTCCAAAAAAAATAAAAAATCTTCATGCAACACGTGTTAATAAGAACATAAGCGTGTCGAAACAATAAATATGCAAATTATGACGTCTGTGACGTCACCGGGCAACTTCTAGCCACTTTTTGCGCATGCGCTGTCCCCTGAAAAGAGTTGGCAACACTGTTCAAAAGGTGATTCACCTCCAAAGAAGGATGGAAAGTTATCGATATGCCCCATACATAAAAGATTCCGCCTGATGCTGACTTAGTCATTAGTCCTCCGCCAGGCTGCGTTATCAGCTACCGCCCTAAACTTCCTGGCTTTACCGATCAGGCGGATGTGTTTCTCAAGAGCTAAATGACTCCAGTGTATACCTGAGACACACCCTGAACCACCTGCAGCTTTTGTGCTGAAGTGCAGCGATCATGGGGCCTAGAAAAGTGGCCGTTCTCTGCGCCCAACTGTTGCATCCTTTCAACAAGGCATTTAACAAAGTCAGCTTCACCTAGCCTGTGCACTACACCACTGATCAACGACTGTGTCTCACTGCGACACTGGAAATACCAAAACCTCCCCTAATCGAGCTAGCTATGCTAATCTTAAGCCACTTTGCTGGTGTTTAAGCCAGCCCAAAACAACGCCACGCCATAAAGCTTCACCCGGCGCCTAACGTACGCTCTCTGCGGGAAGTCCAAAGTGAAGCGCCAGCAGCCAAACTGCAATATTTTCCCTTGTTTTTGCCGTGCAAAATTACTTCCGCTGTTGCGTCGAAGCACATTTGAAGCGCGAGGTGCTATTTTCAAAACCAAGAAACTTCTCAGACGCAAAGAGTCCCAGTAACACTTACATACCAGCTGTTTACACGACTATAGGAAAGAGCGCCGACATGTAGACCACTCACAGCTCTCAGCTATCCCTCGCACCGTCTCCAGACTCTCACACCAATGGCCGCTGGACGTCCAAAACGAGAGTGAGCCGCTTATCCGTGGAAACTTTCCCCCGCGCTGTCGTTACTCTCAGCGGTGTGCAGCGTTGCGAGTGGGCGCCATGTTTGCGTCGCGTTACTTCGTTGTGAGCTCTCAGCTTTCTGCGAGTCCTGGAGGCGGAATGGAGCCGCCCAGAACAGCCACTCACTCTGCTCCACTTCTATTTTATCACCTTACACATTTTTACACAGGTTACTTCTGCCCCCTATCTTAAAATGTTTGTCACAGCTTAACAGGTGTCCGTTACCAAACGTTGAAAACAGTAGCTACAGTGCACAAACTGACATGTCTGAATGGCTAGGGCTCCTTTTAGGTGGTTAATCGTACTAGCCTTCTACTGGAAAACTTCTCTGGAAGAGAAACGCTGTTATAGGGTTCCTCCAGAGTCCCTTTCCCCTTAATAATATATAGATTACAGTATATACTCATAAAATAACACCCTAAGGGATTATTCACTTTGCTACATTTGAAGAACCATTAAATATTCCATCTAGAAGCCTACACTCTAACAAATTAAACTACTTTTCCTTGTTGCTGGGGTATTGTCATCAAGGGTACATCTTTTGTACCTTTACTATGTATTTTCCAGCTGGAAAAGTGAATATGGTGTACCTATAAAACAATTTAAGCTAATGACTGGACCTTAAGGACCACTGATGTAAGCTACCTTTAAAGCTTTGCTCTAAAAGCTAATTAAAAGGTCCACTACATGCATCTTCCCCCCGTTTAAATGATACAAAAGACATACCCTTCACGGTACAACCACAGCAACCTTAGTTTCTGAGAGTGTACAGGGGGTTTGCTTTTTTACAAAATATTTCTATGTAGAACCCTCTTCAAAGTGTCAGCAAAATAAGTGAATAGACCATGAGGACACTCCTCCAAAGTGAGAGGAGCAAGCAGAGATAGTTTGGACACCTTCCAAATAAGCCTCCTGGGCAGATCCTGCTATAGTTGTATCAGACACATCTCACTGGGCAGAGATGCTGGAGCAGACCCAGAACCCAGTAGAGATTACAGTACATCTCAGAGTTGGCTTGGGAATGCCTGGGGATGTCCTAAGAGGAGCTGGAATCTATGGTGATGGACAGTGAAGTCTGGACTGACCTCCTCAGCCTGTTGCCACTGTGACCCCCCCATGAAAAGCAGAAGGACAATGTATCCAGTGACACCCCAAAGTGTACCAGATGAGCTTGTTTATGGAAGTACAGACCAGTTTAATTTAATAATACACAAAAAATAAACAGTGCACAAAGTTACTTTATTACAATTGAGAAACTGCTTAAATCATGCTCATTACATTTATTAGCCCAGTCCCTGTTGAATGATCTTAGACCTGTCCAATCTTGTATTAGAATTGCTCACTTCATTCATAACAATGAACATTTAAAAAAATATTAGTACAAATAATCTGATGAACTTTAAGACAAACCAGGTGTTAAAATGAACATTAGGACTGAACAGGGCTACTTTAAAAAGAGAAAACCTTCAAGGTTAGAGTTTCTCCAGATTTCAATTCCCAGAGTTCCTTCAACCAGTCTGTTGATAGTGGCACCATAGCACAGAAAGGTGAAAAACTGCATTTGTTCCCTGAACTATTTGTACTATGAATTAAGACACTAAACACTGATTAGAGTTCATCCATAGGTGAGAATGTTACAAGATTGGGCAGGGTGAGCTCCTCTCGTAGAGGAGATGAGAAACTCTCCAACTGGTCCAAGTCCAGAGAAAATACTTTCTCCCCACTACAACTACCCAACCCTGGACTTGTCCTTAGTGCTGCTGGCATGAAGTCAGACTTTGTCTCCTTGAACCTCGCTGCGAAAGGGGACTCGTCCAGATGTCTTCGAACCATTTGGTGTGTAGTCTCTACTTCAGGAGAACATGACGTAACTGGGGGGAGGAGAAGTTCTTCCACCTCCTGGACCTCCTCCGAGCCATCACTGCAGTTGAAAGAAACATCATTCTCTGCATCTGGAAAGGTCTCATGAGCAATGCTGAAGTGGATGATGTTGCTGGAGCTCTGGCTTAGAGCCTCCAGGTGGGAGGTGTCCCAGGCAACAGTAGAGTGCAGAGAGGTCCCCTGCTGGGATGGAAGGGGACTACATGGGAGAGGGTCAGCATTCAGTATTGCAGAATCTCTCAAGGAAAAGTTTTCTGGGCTGGGGCTTCTTTCTTTACCCTCAGAAATCGGTGTTCTGACCCAAGAGAGGCTATCATGACATTTCTCCTGCTTTTTCTCAGCCTTCCCTTCTTCCACTGCTTTTCTCCATGATGTTCTGACATCCATAACTGAAATAAATAAAACCTTATATATTAATCAATTCATAAAAATGAAGAACTAATAGCAAAGTACAGAAGACCCCTCAAGCCAATAACACCTTCCTCATCTACCAGACGATGCTAGTATGTGAGGTTTGATTTGCACGAATATCATTTTTGAAATCATTCCAATGCCATTAGAAATTCCTTTAAAAAAAAAAAAAAAAAAAAAAACTGCATTGAAAACTTACTCAAGCTTTCTGGTGTGCGAGGGAGCTGCTTCTTTGTTGTGAAGGGGTCTGCTAATGTATTGAGCAACTGCTCCAGCTCCATACCGCTTTTTCTTCCATCCACTGGACTCATGGTCACAGCTTCAGCAAACTAAAAGCCAGACACACTGCACGTAAGTACAGTCCAATTACACATAGGCCAAAACACTTATGAACACAAGGACTGTCTGCTCCGTATCTGTCCGTTGCGATTTCTCTCAATTCGCCCCGGTCATCAGAAAGCAAGTATTATCTTGGGAAAGCTTGTGATGAACAGTGCATAGTTCAGAACTGCCCATGTATCAGTTTCCCACCACACACACATTTTTCGCTACAGAGTCGCAGGATACTGAATAGTTGATTAGATAATCTGGTACATACCTGACTCGCTAGATTCTCATATTCCAACTCCAGAATCTGAGCCTTTGGTTTCACAGCAGATGTCTTCATTTGTGAAAGCAAGGGTCTCCTCTTACTAGCCTGTAAACGATGAGAGAACAATTACAAAAATACAAGAGAGAAAACTAAGACACCAAAGCAAATCTGATTCTTTAAGTTCTGTTCTTTTTTTTTCCAACACAGAATTGTGACCAAATCCAAAAACAGACCCTCATAAATACAAGGATTGTCTGCTCCGTATCTGTCCGTTGTGATTTCCCTCAATTCACCCCGGTCATCAGAAAGCAGGTATTATCTTGGGAATGCTAGTGATGAGCAGCACATAGTTCAGAACTACCCATGTATCAGTTTCCCACCACCTACACATGTTGCTTGACATTCACATTCAAAACAGCACTTTGTCACTCCTTCAAGACCGGTACTATTTAGTTTGCATTAGTTATGATTACAAACTGATGTCAAAAAGAGCAAACCAACACCACATATGAAATTGGATGTAACGGTCACAGGTCCAGATTTTCATAGCTACATTTATTAAGGACAATTATTCCATAGAATACACATTAAGAGGACTCGACTCAGATTTAAGATGCCCGTCACACCAACTTCATTACAACACCCACTTTACCATTGCATTTTTCATATACTTCATTTATCAGAATGCTACTGTAGGAGGAAGATCAGTGCAAGCAAACCACAGTTCAGTATGACAGCAAGATACATTTGTAGTTGTACACTTGTAGTACAAAAATATATTATTCATAAGCCAATGGCGATAAGATGTGTGTGTAACAGGACAAGCAAGCCAATATTTTCAGTCACCTGAACCTGAAAATATCTACCTGAACAGGGCTGGGTGTAGGAGCAACTGATGGCACCTTAACACTAGTAGGAGTTAAGGGGTGCACAACACATGGAGAGACAGGCCTTGGTGAAGCAAAGCAACTGGAAAAAAGTATGTCTTCCGTTTTGTCCTCTACTGGAAGAGAGCTGCTGGAGAAGAAAACAGGTCTGATGAGAAACCAGTCAAAACATTACAAAAAAGGAAGATTTTTACTGATCTGTCCAGAAGTTGAAGCACAGTTGGAGATCATGGCACCTTAAGAAATCACCATCCATTTTAACTTCCTGCTCAGTGAGACAAGGTTGTTCTTTAAGGGTCTGTTCTGGTAGTTCTAAATCCAAAATACACAAACAAAAACCATTAATACTGCATTAAGGATGCAGGATCAAGCCAAAAAAAGACATCAAAATCTTGACACAACAAAACTTACCAGAAAGTTTAGCTGGATACTGTGAGAAGATACTAGCCTTGAAGCTAACTTCAGAAGCTGCTTCAAAGGATAGTGGAGGCATTGGAGAAAGGAAGTCCAAAACCTGTGATACAAGACGTGCAGCCGACTTATTTAAAACATTCATTAAAATACATTCCTAATGCCTAAACATCCATTTCAAGAGATCAATATTAACATCATCAAAAGTAAAAGAACCATGTTTTCTTCCATAAACCTTTAACTACCAACCTCATTATTTTAGTACAGTACTTGGTTAGAACTAGAAGGTAAGTTATGATACATGAACTAAAGTAGCAGTAATCTTAGGCTCCTCAGGAGATATTGTTGACAAACATTAAACAGATTCACTTTAAACTTACAGGATCATCTTTAAGGAAAGAGGTCAAGGGAGTGTGGCTCAAACATTCAGCCCACTTCTTCTCCCAGTCTAACTCCAGCTTCTTTATGTTGCTCTTAATCTGTGGAATATCCTCCTTGGTCAACTTGCGCCTAGAAAGCAACAATATATTTAAGTTCAATAACAAGTAAATAATAAAATAATGACCTAAACAGTCACCTAAAGAAATCAATACTAACCATTGGAAACATTTTGTTAAGCGAGACGATAACAACAAGCTAAAGTTTTAACAATATTTTACAGCTTCTACCTTCTACTAATTGTCTTCATGGCTTTATATTAGAACAGATAGCTTCCTCCTTGTAGGTAAGGACACACAAATTGCTCCCACCTGAACCCAATAAACAGTTCTGCAGTTGCTCAGCAGCTGATTTAACTAATAAATGTATCATGTCCTGCTTTATGTCTCAACACAACTTCTATAAAACACTCATTCTTGTGGTTTTGGTAGTTGCATTTATAACAGAGACAAAAAAAAGCCTATGCTTACTATTATGCTCTAAAACTAATACCTCATGCTTTTCAGTGTCTCCTTTGAACGATTCATGAGCAAAGCTTGTTCCTGGAGAGGTTGGTGGCTGAGCTGTGACGATGGACCCGAAAGCTTGGCTCGCTCCTCGCTCAGGAGTCTTAATCCCACATTCAGAAGCTCAAGCAACCGCAGGATGACTGGCTGGCCTTCCTCATACAAACTGCCAGCACTGGTCTAAGTACACCATAAAAAGAGAACATTTAAATACTTTTTCTATTTAAATCACTGTGGTTAGGGTGAAGCATTGCAATTATTTTTTTTTATATTACTTATATTTGTAACATGGACATATACACTCATCAGCCACTTTAAAACGAACTCGTACAACTGCTGATTCATGCAAATTATTCAATCAGGCAATCATGTGGCAGCAGAGCAATGCATAAAAATCAAGCAAATATAGGGCAAAAGCTTCAATTAATCTTCACATCAAACATCAGAATGGGGAAAACTGAACTCAGTCACTTTGACTATGGCATGGTTGTTGGTAGCAGACAAACTGGTTTGAGTATTTTATTTGAGTAACTGCTGATCTCATGGGATTTTCTCACAAAACAGTCTACAGATTTTAAATAGTATGGTGCAGAAAACATCCAGCGAGTGGCAGTTCTGTGGGTGGAAACACTGATGAGAGGGCTCAGAGGATGGTCATACTGGTTCCAGCTGACAGGAAAGCTACAGTAACTCCACCACTCTGTACATCCGTGATGAGCAGAAGAGCATCTCCGTATGCACAAAACCTCAAACCTTAAGATGGATGAGCTACAACAGTAAGCGGCCACATCGGGTTCCACTCCCGTTAGTCACAGACAGGAATCTGAGGTTACAGTGGGCACAGGCTGACAGCTGAAGATTAAAGTGGCCGGTGAGTGTACATGAGATGTTAAAGACAAGCTAAAATTGTGCATTTCCTGACTGACCTGATGTGATAACCTCTCCATTCTCTCCAGCAGAACTGCAGGAATCTTCACACTAATGTCCTTTCCATCCAGCACATACTGATCACCCTTGCCTTCGATCACACTAGCCAACATACTCCGCTCTCCTTCTAGCCTGGACAAAGCTTTATCGATCTCAGCCCACAAGCTTCGAACCTAAAATCAAACAGGACAGTTAGCAAAGATGAGGAGTTGGTGCAAAAATGATTTGGGGGAAAAAATATAAATAGAAATGAACACCAGAGCTTGACTATTTGCAATCATGTGCAAACTAATAAACTCAAACTGATTGAGTGACCTGCACTTGGTCACTAGAAGTAAATATAATGCCCTATAGAGCCACATTTAAGCATGTTAGTATTTAATTAAATTTGTGATGCATGTAATACCAAACTTCAACAAACCTTGTGAATCTTTTCCAGAAGGTCTTTTTCCAAGTTGGTGGTGTTCTCATATTTCCTACAAGAATGCATATCAGCAATTTAATGAAGAGAACTGACAATTATAAATAATGCCAAAATATAAAAAAAAATATCTTGAGTCCTAAAATGAAATGGGTGTATTGTAGAAATCAGTATATTTACTGAATGCTGGAATTCACTAACAGCTGAAGTACACAATGAGTTCAATCCTTTGGCGTAATAGGTTTAATGTAGCCACATACAGTACTTGATGTATGCAATAACCAGGAACTAAAGTGACTGCAGGTAATTCCATTAAATGTCAGCTAAAACTTACTTGAGCAAATCATCATATTTGACATCTTCTGCCTTATGGTCCTTCAAAGACTTCTCCAAATGTCTAAAAAAAAAAAAAGACATTTTGATCCAACTCTCATAAACCAAAAACACTCCAACAAATATGGGGACAGTTTTACTGTGCAAAATCATGCACTTGTGTCTCTTTAGTACTTTAACTAACCTAGCTCTCTTCTGATAGTCCTGAATGAGAGCGTCTTGCTCCACAGACACTCTCTGGAAGCGTCTCTTCACCATCTGAAAGCGCTTCAATTCCAACTCTTGAGAACTTGCAGGAACAGCTGCAGCCTCTGGAACCCATGTGCCATCTAAATTTCCACATTCAACAGAAAAATATTATGTTATGCAGTGGTACAGTACTACTGCTTAAAACAATAGTGAGTGAAAAATGTCAAAATATTCTACCTGTGCTAAAATTCTTCATCATTTTTAGCATGACGTATTTAGCTAAGTGAAGCATAAGATTGACGAATCTTGGTCCAGAGGAAGAGTGTAAATGTGACGCGACAACCTTGGGAAAATTGCTCCCTTTCTCGTTCTAAGTACAGAGATACAGTTTTATATAGATTACAACTTAGCTAGAATACTGGTTAAAACTTGTGTGTACAGTGGACATTACAGATTCTTTTGTTTTTACAACATACCGCTATTTCCTGGAGCCATCCAAATGTCACCTTACGAAATTCAGCATCTGACTTGTGATCCAAAACTGGCCAGCAATGTCTAAATGACAAAGCAAATAACTGTGAAGGACTGTGAGAGAACAGAAGTAGGAGATTGTAGTATTTTACTGTGTCTTATCTTTAACTGTAACCTACCTAAAGACATCCTGCACGCGTGTAGGGTTCAACTTCTTAAACAAGAAATGGACGACAAGGTAGGAGGCCTCCTTGTTTGGTTTATCAAACATGTTCCTGTCCAATATGCAACCAGATTACAGTGAGTACAAACATACTTTAGAAGTTACAGAGTTAATACCACAGACTAACAAGGTTTAAGTATCACGATACATGAATAAATTTCACAATACACAATATGCATCATGATATTAGAGTTGCTAAAGCTCCAGGGTCCCCGGTTTGATCCTGAGCTCCCAGTCTGTGTGGAGCTTCTGCGCGTGTACTCTCAGTGTCTGTGTAGGGTTCCCTCTGGGTTCTCTGGTTTCCTCCCACATCCCAAAAGCATAACAGTAGGTGGATTTGCTATGCTAAAGTGGCCCTAGGTGTGATTGAGCACAAGAATGTGTGAGCATGGTGCCCTGTGATGAACTGGCGTCTCATTTAGGGTGTGTTTCTGCCTTGAGCTCAGGTCCTGGGACAGGCTCCAGAGCCACAGTGACCCTGATCATGAAAACACACTTCCTGAAGATGAGGAAAGTGGTGCCACATGGGAAAAACATAGGGAATACTATTGCTGTTGATAATGTGATTTAATGTCTACAAAAAATCTTTAGCAAGGATAAAGAGGAAGAAATAAACAACTCAAATGAGTATAACTGATTTTAATGTCCAAGCAGCTCCTTATTCCTGAGTAAAAATAAAGTGCTGTGACAATCTGTCACAGTATCACTATTATACTGGCATGTGGCGTGTATATCAAAATGCAAAGGTTTGTATTATAAAAGGTACTTTCTTCCTGTCTACTTTCTATTCCAGGTCTTTGGGAATGAAATGGCACTGGCATGGGTTTGACAAAAGAATGAGAAAAAAAATTATGGGCCACATAAAGATTTACAAGCAAGGAATAAGATGGATAGACAGACAGGCAGATAGATAGATGAATGGATAGATAGATAAATGGATAGATGGTGAATATATACTTTACAGTGTATGCAATCTGCACAATATAGATGAGCAGTATGTAATAAACATGACTTGTAAACATGTCAGTATATGCAAATATAACATGTGAGTATGAGTAAAACATACTATGAACTTAAAATTTTGTTCCAACAATGTCTTGATTAAACACTTAAAAACACATTTTGTAAATGTTCCCCCAGTTTTGTGGTAGCAGGTATTTGTACTCATCAGCTTATAAAGTATTATTACTATTATCTCCATGATTGATTTTTGAAAGCTTATTGTCACTATAACTAACTTTTTTTTTTTTACAGTTATGCTTTCTTGAGCCTGACATTGTGCAATATGCAATCATATATGAAGCAGAAAGAAGAAAAAAAAAGTTTAATTTACAAATAGATCAGACAAGTTCTCAGTTCAAGTACACTAATCAAGACTCCAAATGAAAACAAAATGGAAGACCTCAGGAGTGTGATGCACTTACATCCCCAGATTGAGATGCTTGATGTTTGTTTTTCCTTTCGTGCTGGCAGCCACGTCGAGATGGAACTCCATACTCTGAAGATACCACCATAAATATCTCCCACCAGCATCCTGAACATTACACATCATTCTTAACGCATAAATCCACTGGGCAGTTAAACAGCTGCCCGCTAGTCGTAGGAAAGAAGCAGAGCTCAGCTGAGCGCAGTCAGTCAGCTAGCGCAGCTCGCTAACACCCTGAAACAGTTAGCTAGCCGCGGTGCTCGACGCCCTACACTCCATACTGACCCGCCTCACTGAAAGCAACGGACAAAAGAAGGAAACAGCGAGATATTTCACCACTGAACGACATTAATTGTTTACTTAACCAAGTCCGTGAAGTAAAACTCACTTTATTACAGCAGCTAAGTTAGCTAAAGACTTTGTTTCGTCAACCACTTCCTATAAACCGCCAAATTGTTTGAGACAATTGCACGACACAGGAAGTTATTCGTAACCACACCCGGAAATACATAGAGTGACTACTTGCTGTGACTCGAAGACACATTCTGAAAATTATTATATTATGTACATGTAGAATTTTCATTAAGTCATTTAGACATGAGCAAATGTCCACAGGATGCCCATGTTGCCGTATATGCTCTGTCCCTCTAGCATATAAACATGGTCCGTGTCGTTTCGATAAAGACGCCATCTTGGATAGGGCAAACTTCCAGTTTGAGCTCATTGACTAGACTTGAAAATAAAACGTCAGAGGAGCTATTTGCATGACAGAATCATCTCCACCTCAAACCTTAGGGGGAGCTCTGACAGTATTTATGTTTACAGTTTCTGTGGAAAAGCTGCTGGCTAGTTGAGATTGCTGTTTAGCAGAACTATACACCGATCAGACATAACATTAAAGCCACCTGCCTAATATTGTCAAAGTCCCCCTTGTGCCACCAAAAACAGCTCTGACCCATCGAGACATGGTCTCTACAAGACTTCTGAAGGTATGCTGTGGTATCTGGCATCAAGATGTTAGCAGCAGATCCTTTAAGTCCTGTAAGCTGCGAGGTGGAGAGTGGAGACTTGATGGTGGATCGGACTTGTTTGTCCAGTACATCCCACAGATCGGATCTGACTGAGACAGTCCGCTTGATCAGACTGGGAACACTCCACAAGACCTGCCATTTTGGAGATGCTCTGACCCAGTCTTCTAGCCATCACAATTTGGCGCTTGTCAGAGTCGCTCAGATCCTTACGCTTGCCCATTTTTCCTGCTTCCAACACATCAGCTTAGAGAACTGACAGTTCACTTGCTGCCTAATATATCCCACCCTGTGACAGGTGCCACTGTAACAAGAAAATCAATGTTATTATATGATAATATGCTATGGCTAATCAGTGTATTCATTCTTTCATTCATCTTCAGTTAACACTATCCTTTATCTTTACTGAGGTCACGGTGGCTCCGGAGTCTATCCCAGGATCACTGGGCATGAGACGAGGACAAATCCTGATTGTGACACCCATCTTAAAAAAAATTTTTAAAGCCTTTTTAAGCCTTTTTAAGCCATTTTAAGCCTTTAAAAGTGCATCAGTTCTCTTATAGCATTGTGTTGTTTTTACTTTTACTTTAATTTTTACTTTTCACAGTTACTTAATGTTACTTTCTTTATGACACAAACATTTCTCTGTAAGATTTATTTTTTGAATGAATGCTTAGAAATATAATTAGACTCTTTTTCAAGGCATATTTGCTTTGCAACACAAAAAAAAACTTAAAGTACTACACACTTAATTGTTTATATGATTATGATTTTATTAGAAATGTAGAAAGACAGTACAAAAGCAATACATTACATAAGAAAGAACTTCATGGTTATAATGCTGATGATGCAACAAAACTCATTTATTAACTTGGTCATGTGTTTTTACATTACTGAGGAATTGATTGATAGTGTAAATACTGCAAATTGTTTATTTCATGGGTAAAAGATAGAGATTGAAAGAGTAGTATCGATAGAGATAGAAGTAGAGGGAGGGATAGAATGAGTAGTATTTTATAGTAAAGAATGTACATTACCAGCATCAAGATAAAAAAAAAACATGATTAAAAAAAAAGACTAATCAGAAATTCAGAAAACATTGCAAAGACATAGTGTGGGTAAACTAATGTTCCTGATCAAGTGGCTGCATTTCCACTTCAGGCTGAACACTGCTCTCTTCACTGGACTGGCTTCTTGGTTTTCTAGTCGGTTCTGTGCGAGGGTAAAACGGACCCACCAGCCAGTTGAGTGACGTGTTGTTGACCAAATAATCCATGACGTTGTCAATGGAATCTCTCATGCGCATCAGCTGACCACGAGTGTTGGTGAGCACCGTGTCGGACAGGTCGCTCAGAGCTGCAGCATTGTTGAACCTGGCGTACACATCCATGGCCATGTGGCCAATGGACAGTGTTTGCTCTTGGATGTTCTGTGGCAGGCCCTGGAGGTTGGACACGAGGGTCAAACAAGTCGCCTGTAGCTGCTGCGTCAGGTTGCGAGCAATGGTCAAGGTCCGGGATTCGATTAGCTATAGACGAGAAAAAAAAATGTTTGTATAAGGTCTGGTAATTTTTTTTTTTTTAGTGTTATGGCTCAAAGCCCTTGTTTAGCCAAGGAAGAAAATTAGTTTTTAACATTGTTTATACCTCTGCCTTGTTTTCTGTGTCACTGTCACTCTGAGATGTAGACTTCCAGTCCATTAATGCGCTCAATTTGTCAACCACCTTCTGGTTGGCACCACTGATGTTCTTTCTTGTGTACTCAATCTAATGAAGACAGATTCATCATTCAGTGAAAAAAGTGAAAAGTCAGTCAATGCTGTTACATTTCTTGCAATATCATGAGCTTTCCTACTCATTTGGACTTATGACAATGTGTGGTTCTGAGAAACTTCACCATGAAGCGTACACAGTGTGACACTGAGTAAAATTTGAGTAGAGCTAGAGAATAGGTTTTATTATTCTGCTATTACAGTGTTAAGACCAAACCATTTGCGTACTGGTGTTGAGGCATCTGGCATGAACAACAGAGCTCATGGCATTATCTCTTGGGATTTGTCTACGTAATCATTTTTATGAACAAAATACACAAATTCAAGCTCTAAGCAAGCAGGAGTACACACTTTTCACTAAGCAGTCTATTCATAGATCACTAGTGAGGGTTATCAAGATAGAAAAAACATGAGATTTGGCTTCGCAGGTCACCTACCAGATCCATGGTGCGGTTTAGCTGAGAGATGGACTCTTGGCTGTTGTTCTTGGCATCACGAACCTTGCTGATAGCCTTCTGGTAAGCCCTCTGTCGCAGCTTGGTAGAAATTGAGCCCAGTCGCACGTAGTAGCTGGGTTCATTGGTCTCATCATCAAAACCTTTGGTCACATTTATCTCGTGTTCTGAGAGAGCACGTAAAAGAAACAGATTTCAGGAAATGAGGTTAAGCAGATATTTAGAGGTCTGGAAATGTTCACTGGAGTTATGTAAACAAAAGATTGCACTACACTGAAAAAAATAACTATGGATTTGAGGTCATTGGTCTCTTTGGGTTAAACTTGGTCAGATGACTGCTGGAATTGGTTCAGTTGTTTTCCTATCAAAGAGGATCCATTTTAAGCCATTTAGGGACAGCTAATACTCTTGTATAACTTATCCATAGAAAAATTAGGAATGCTATTTTTAATTGCACTGTCCTACTTTTTTTTAATGTTTTTTTTTTTTTAATAGAAATGAAGCAAAGTCAAATCACATTGTTATTATTGCTGGTAACAGCTTCAGTGTTTACTACAATAAACCAGAAATCACCTTGGCTGTCCTCAGGTGCAGGCAGATAGCGCTCTACCAGAATCTCTGACGTGCTCAGGGCAGTGTCCACACCACTGCTCACAAGCTTAGCCACTTTGCTCTCCATCACTGTGTGGACACCACCAGTGACAACCATCCTCGTCTTCTCCATGCTCTCCTGCACTACTCCTCGGGTTCGGCCCATCACGTGACTCAGGGTGTGAGACATGGTCTCCTTGGCCCCGTTCATGGTTTCAGTGACCCGGTCTTTAGCACTGGTAACAAGCTATAAGAGTTGTAAAGAAATGTGACGTTAGTGACGTTAAAGAATCTCTGCTATAAGAAAAACAATGCCAAAGGCAGATTACCTAAATTAAGCATGCTGACTAAAAACCTACCCACAGACCTTTTTTGGTTGATGTTTGCTGTGAATTATTATTGGCTATTTTTTTTTATCTCACCTGTCCAGAAGGCTGGTGAAGAATTGGCAGGGTCTTCTCAATTTTATCCAGACTCTTACAGGCGAGGTCGTTAGCCCGAGAGACTAAACAAAAATAGAAATATAATCTGAGAAAGCTTGTTCTATGTTAATACAATGTGTAAACTGATCCAATCCTGAGATGATGCTTACTTTGAGGTTCCAGCTTGCCAATGATTGGCAAGGCGCTGGTAAAGGCAGCTGAAGTGATCGTTTTTACACCCATTTCTGCTGCCTCACACACCGACTTGATGGTTGGATGGTTGTCTTTGGTGTTACTGTACAAATCTGACACCATGCCATAGGTGGAACTCACCAGTGGAAGCTTGGCCACTCGAGTAACCACATTCTAAATGTCATCAAAGGTTAATTAATACAAAAAGCCATTATAATATGCTACATGAAAGTTTGGGCTGTACCATCAGAAATAAAGGTATCAAACTCAGACTTTTCCTTGTTGGCATGGTACCATCAAGGTTACATGTAGCGTACCTTTAAAGAGCTTTTAGAATTTAAAAAATGGTCCTTAATGTCCATTTATGTGACTTATATGATTTTTAAAGGTATGACAATACATACTAAAAGTACAAAAGATGTCTGCTTGATGGTACCACCCTAGTGACAAGGAACAGTACAGTTTGGTGGAACAGTGCACCTTTATGTCTGAGAGTGTGTAGTTAGACATTACATCCCTGCTGGGAAAAAAAAAAAAAAAACCAAAAAAACAATAGAAACCCTCATAGAATCTGTAATGTTTTTAATGGTTATAATGGGAATTGTATTAGTTTTAATGGAAACTCTAATGGTCCCTGTAGGTCTCTACTGGTAATCTGTTGCCTTCTATTGGTGGCATGTTATGTCTAGTGGATACCATTAAGTACCAGTAATGGTAATGGTTTTAATGGTTTTAATGGTTTGTAATGGTATTTGTAGTAACCATTTCTGTGATGGTTTCTATTGTTTTTTTCAGCAGGGATGGTATAGCAATAACACAGACCTAGACAAATACAGTATACAAGTACATTTAAAGAGCAATATATGTACACACCTCGTTCATTATTTCCACAGGAGGCATGTCTCTCACTGTAAAAGATTTAGAAAGGCTATTAAACTATTCGACTAGTCACAGGAAGTATTTGGGGAAAAAATTCAATATAAAATACAGGATAATATTTAAAAACTCACCCGTTGTTCTGTGTCTATAGCCGGAAGACAAACTTGAAACTCTGAGTCAGACGCGCTTAGTAAACTTTCCCGAAAGAGCGCCTGATCTCGCTTTTATACCCGCTGACCAGGTTCTCGCGAGACAGTGAACGTGATCGAGTGTGACGAAAAAAAGTAGCACAAAGGTGAACGGTTACGTCAGTGTGGCTTTTTCAGGACAACGCTGCATGATGAGTTGTCTTATGATCAACTTTACATTCACACCCAAACACGCCTGCTACTGCTGCTGCACACTACGCATACTTTCTTGCCAAATAGTATGCTGTCTTCTAAAATGTACGTCACAACACACACACACACACACACACACACACACACACTGATCCACACTAAATAGTATGTATAGTACTTACCCATACCACTGCACTGAAGAGAAGGTCCTCCTATGCTTAGAAAAATCCATACTACCCATACTTTCGTACTAAACAGTATACAATCTCAGAAATAAAGGTATCAATCTGTACTTTTCCTGGGCCACAGGATGGTACCATCAAGGGTATAGTTCTAGTATGTACTATATCTTTCACCTGGGAAGGTGTATGTAGTGTACCTATAAATAGTTTTAAGAGTAAAGCTTTAAAGCTACATCAGTGGACCTTAAAGTCCAATCATTTACCTTAAAGTATTTATAAAGGTATTGGATATTCACGTTTCCAAGCGACAAGAAAAAAAGTACAGTTTGGTGCTTTTAGTCTATAAAATATGCCTAGGGAAATAAATACACACGCACTACTGTACTGAATAGTATGTCAAAGTAACCTGCTAACATGCTAGATAGTACGCTGAAATATGCATACTTATATCCTCAGCAGTACTAGTAGTCTACAGTATGCCATATTGAATGGAACAGTTTGTGCTTGAACTCAGTGGTGATATAAGACATACAGTAGTATATGGATGGAGTGTGATAAAGGTTTTTAAATATATTTGGTGTGGCAAATACTGGCATACAGCACAAACTTTCACATTGTTTGGGACTCTAAAAATATTTTAGGCATGTCCTAGAATAATTGAGCAAGCTTGTTGTAGCTTTACGAAAGATGTCTGATTCATGGTGGAGTAATTTCCCCCTTAGACTGGCCCGGATCTGGGTAAAAGTCCACACATCACGTTAACACTTCCGTTAGTGTGTTGTAAACAGTGTAAACTGAGTTAACAGGAGTTTATTAAGCTTACTACTTTCACTGCTGCTAGTTCTGTTTACTTATATATTCTGAAAGAAAAAAAACTTGACAAAAACATTTTTTAATGCAACAAAGTTATGCTTAGTTTCACTTATAGTTAACCTGATATAGGATGGGTTTTCATGGCTGCAGCCACATATTACACACTGTTATTGATTGTCATCTTCGGTAACCGCTCTATCCTGGTCAGGGTCGAGGTGGATCCCAGACCTATCCTGGGAACACTGGACACAAGGCAGGAATACACCCTGAATGGGACACCAAGCCATCACAGGTCACCATGCACACCTAGGGTCAATACAGTCTAGACAATCCGCCTACCGGCATGTTTTTGGAAGGTTGGAGGTAACCGGAGAACCTGAAGGAAACGCACATAAACATGGAGATAACATGCAATACTGCATGGACAGAAATCTGAGCTCAGGATTGAACCGGGGACCCTGGAGGTGTGAAGTCATAACACTACTTGAAATCCCATTTGGAGGCAGGAGTACATGTTTTAGTGCATGCCAGTATTCTTGTATTATTCATATCAATGTTTTCTCAGCTTGTTTTCAGGCACTATAGCCATTCAAGATGAATGACAAATATGACAGATATACAGTGAAGACAGCTATACTGCCATGTTTGTGGAACTTATGATGCTGTTGAAATCCCTGGAGCAACTTGGGCATTTCTCAAAGGTTAAACTGTGGTGAACAATCAGGCAAGAGTACAATAACCTTTCACTTCATAACTGCCACCTTTAGACTATGATCTGATGATATGGAATTTGACTTATTCACAATTTTATTGGATCACTAAATCTAAGCGTCACTATAAGGACCAACAGTAGAACAAAGTCCACTCTGAGCATTACATCATGTACATCATGGTTAATAGAATGATGTCACCTTGGTGTAATAATGGAGCAGATTCTTTACATTTTGTCAGTTTTCACTCATCAATATTAAACTGTCTAAATTAAAAACTTGACCAAATTATCAAGGTGTTTGTTACATGCAAAACCGTTTTGCTGGAGCCTCTACACAAGAGATGATGTAGAAACATTTTAACATATTTTTCCTCATGGGCATTCTCATGAGAAGATCCCGGTCATGCTGTTTTATTTTATTTTATTTTATTTATTTTTAATAATTTGCCAACTAGGCTTGCATTTTTGTATCTTTATAAAATATTTGCTTCATTTGTTGTTCTGCTGACTTGTCCTTGGTCCACGTAGGCTGTTGTCATTGCCAGCATTCAGTGTCCTAAAGTGAACTTTATACAGTCACATAGCTCCTTTCTGTTTGAAATCCTCAGACCATACAAGCACAAATAGACTAATAGACAGAACAGTCCAAGTTTAACTAAACAATTTAAAATATTTCAAAAGGGTTGTTCAATGAATTGTTTTTCACAGACAGATTCTACAGAAAGTGTATATTGATTTAAGTGAATCAATGAATGACTAAATACATGAATAAAATGTATTACATTTTATTCTTACATTTATAAGCACAATATATTTTAACAACAGCAGCAGCAGACCTAATGACAAGAAGTCAAATTATTAATGCATGAATGTATTACTAAATCAGAAACAAAGTACTTGTATTGCAATTTCTGTATTTTCTATTTTAGCTGCAAACTCAACATTTTGATCCTGCTGGCAAATTATTGTTAGAAAAAAAAAATATATATATATATATTTTATGTTTATGTTTATTTAAAAATGTATGCTCATTAATACCTACCAAGTGTACTATGCTGTATCTTCCATTCCTCTGTATGTACCCTGTAAATGAACTCGATGCTACAGTGACATCTTGTGGACAAACTGTAGTATAACATCTCATCTATCAATAACATCTCATTTAATTATTATTCATAGAGAGTATCTAAAAATCCTCTAGTATTTTATGTAACAGTCTCTGGTTTATTGTCATGACTCATTTATGTAATTATTAGTCTAATAAATGTTCAGATGATGGTCAAGCCATCATCAGGATCCTCTGAGGAAACTACAGCAATCCCAGAGTGTAGGATGGAGGACACAGTTTATAGCACCAGCTTCACCGGTAGGCAACTCTCACTGCCCTGCCAGCCTTGCCAAGCCCTCAGGTTTTCAGTACATGTCAGTAGAACATTGGCTACATCTCTGTGGGAGATGCTTCTCTGGATCAGTAAACTCCACCCAGAGCCAATAAACAATTAGTTGAGTCAGAAATAAATTGGAATGGATTTATCACACAATTTCACCTTTAAGACTGCACCTCTAGCTCTAGGTAGAGGTAAGTTTCTGCATTTTAATTCTTTCCACCAAAATCTTTGCTATCCATAGAGATGCTGTCTTCATCTCCATCCACACAACACAGCAGCAACAATATTCAGTGAGTGTTCATTAACATCAGTTTACTAGCTAACTTTTCTTTTTTAGTATGCTGTAATAAAATTAGCAATTTGTTTTCAACCCCAGATACCCTGTTTTTACATTGTAATAACCTTAAGAATTACTCAAATTGAAAAAGAAGATTGGTGTGTTACTTTAACATTTACCATGAAAATCTGCTCTATATACTCTCTCTCTCTATTATATACACCGATCAGCCATAACATTATGACCACTGACAGGTGAAGTAATATTATTGATTAATAACATTGATTATCTCATTACAATAGCGCCTGTCAAGGGTTGAGATATATTAGGCAGCAAGTGACCAGTCGGTTCTCGAAGTTGATGTGTTTGAAACAGGAAAAATGGGCAAGCGTAAGGATTAGAGAGACTTTGACAACGGCCAAATTGTGATGGCTAGATGACTGGGTCAGAGCATCTTTAAAACGGTAGGCCTTGTGGGGTGTTCCCAGTATGCAGTGGTTAGTACCTACCAAAAGTGGTCCAAGGAAGGACAACCGGTGAACTAGCGACAGGGTCATGGACGCCCAAGACTCACTGATGCGCGTGGGGAGTGAAGGCTAGTCCGTGTGATCTGATCCCACAGAAGAGCTACTGTAGCACAAATTGCTGAATAGTTAAAGCTGGCTATGATAGAAAGGTGTCTGAACACACAGTTCATCGCAGCTTGTTGCGTATAGGGCTGTGTAGCCACAGACCTGTCAGAGTGCCCATGCTGACCTCTGTCCACTGCCAAAAGTGCCTACAATGGACAGGTGAGCATCAGAACTGGACCATGGAGCAATGGAAGAAGGTGGCCTGGTCCGATAAATCACATTTTATTTTACATCATGTGGAAGGCCAGGTGCGTGTGCATCGTTTACCTGGGGAAGAGATGGCACCAGCATGCACTATGGGAAGAACGCAAGCTGGCAGAGGCAGTGTGATGCTCTGGGCCATGTTCTGCTGGGAATATTTGGGTCCTGGCATTCATGTGGATGTTATTTTGACACGTACCACCTACCTAAACATTGTTGCAGACCAGGTACACCCCTTCATGGCAACGGTATTCCCTAATGGAAGCGACCTCTTTCGGCAGGATAATGCGCTCTGCCACACTGTAAAAATTGTTCAGGAATGGTTTGAGGAACATGACAAAGAGATCAAGGTGTTGACTTGGCCTTCAATTTCCCCAGATCTCAATCCAATCAAACATCTGTGGGGTGTGCTGGCCATCAAGTCCGATCCATGGAGGCCCCACGTCGCAACTTACAGGACTTAAAGGATCTGCTGTTAACGTGTTTATGCCAGATACCACAGCACACCTTCAGGGATCTAGTGGAGTCCATGCCTCGACGGGTCAGAGCTGTTTTGGCAGCAAAAGGGGGACCAACACAATATTAGGCAGGTGGTCATAATGTTATGGCTAATCGGTGTGTGTGTGACAATTGCTGGGATCATGAATTCTGCCAAATGCCAAAACATTTCATCCCTAAACCAGACTTAGCCATAAATAGAGCTTTCAACAAGATGATAAGCTAAACATACTTCCAAATCAACATAGAAATGCTTAAATAATCACTTTCTGTATTTGAAGCATACTGAAATCTCGTTGTCTGAACAAAAAGAACAAATGTTCTACAAGGAGAAGTGGACCAAGTCCCGTTCTCCAACACCCAACAAATATCTCCAATCGTGTTAGGAAGAGATTCGGTGTTATTCTGTCGAGAGCAAACATCACAAAATATTACTTGTAAGGGTGCTGATAATTAAAATTTTGTTTGTCTAAAAAAGCCTATACAATGTCCCTGTATGTTTGACCTAAAATATTACTTACTGTAAGTGCTTTTCTTTTTTTTTTTGGCTCATTTTCATGCAGGTTGTTAAGAAATTTGGACTGAGTCACAACTGGAATGAATTGTTAATGAGTGATTAAAATAAATAATTTAAAGATCTTGGGAAACAATTTATTTAAAAAAAAAAAAGGCCTATTGCTTTACATTTAAAATGCACAGTAATCTAGACACATTCACATTCATTCATTAACAAATTTGCACCCACATATTTACATAAATGTCAGTAACCAGTAAAAAAAAAAAAAAAAAAAAAAAAAAAAAAGGGACACATTTACCATATCAACTCTAAAACATTCAATATTAATTTAAATGAAAAATTCATGTCATTAAAACAATCAAACCAAATCAAACAATTATCAGTGCAAAACGAAAAAAAAAAAGAATTACGTTAAACATTGCTTTGCATATGCAATGCATATTTAAAAATAAATGGTTGCAAAGGTTGTTAATCGTCAAATCGAATGTGCTTATTTGCCTCTTTGGTCCGAGCGATGATGATTTTCTCAGCCTTGGAAATAAGCTAGGAAAGGAAAATATGACAAAAATGAATCTCAGGAATGGCTGATTTCTTTGAATACAGGAAGAGGTGGAAAAAAATGTGAAAGTATAAATTCTAATGCTTTACTTACCTTTTCCGTGCCTCGCTTTTTGTCCCTGGGTCGATTCAGTTTAGCCTGTCGATCCACCAATATCTTCTGCCAGTACCTTTGTTCATGATCACCTTAAGAAAAAATTTAATTAATTCATTTTATGAAAGACACAAATAATAGCCAATAACGCAGACAGAAGGAATAAACCTGAAAGTACTCCCATACACCAGAACTTAAGGATTAGTGGAATCTTCCAGTTCCAGTTCAAGCTAATACGATAGTATTATTATAATAATTTTATATATTATTATATACTGGCTCGTGAAAAATAGTGTGCTTAGGAGAAATGTGTTTTTTAAATGCCTTTAGCTTCTCCTGATTCAAGAGCAAGATACTTAGCTACTTTTTTTTCCAGGGGTGGGAGCGTGGGCTTTATTAGGTTTAAATGTTTATTACACCGCACGTAAGAAGTGGTATTTTACGACAAATAGTCTAGTTCATTATATAGTCTATTGGATGTATTGTTTGATATGCAGACATATTAAATAGAGCCTTGTACTGAATACGATATGATGATACAATACGCTGTATTATTACACCCCTACTGTTTTATGCTAGAATTGTTGTAGAACAAACAATAAAATCTCAAATAGCCCGTGTTTGAATGACTGTACTCCTTAAGGTTCTGGCCTATTAAGTTTTTTTACCTCAAATCATATCATTCAGTAACTACAGTGAAACTAAAAGGAGAGGTATAAAGTTAGCAGAGTGAAGAATGCAAGTTTTAACAAGTTTAACAGTTTTGTATTTAGTTTCCTAACCAGTCAGGACGTCCAGGTTCCAGTTGTGCTTTTTCTGCAGTTCGGAACGAGCTGCGATGACAGCTCTGGCATCTTCAGGAGTCTTAAAGCGGATATAACCCTCGGCATCTCCCTCCACAATGTCCACGTACTGTACTGCCGATATCTCAGACAGGGTGTCCTACAAACACACACACAGAAGAGAAATTTATATTTTACTCGAGTCACTCTCAACACTGTCATTCCAATCCTTTTAAAAAACATAACTTACAAAATAATATCAGCAGTGTTACTACTAGGCAAGTTGCCACAATATTGTACCTTGACACTTTTTTTGTTAGGCAAAGGCTGGTTGTGGGTGATTTTGAGGATGACTCCACTCTCAAACTTCGGCCCATCAGGAGTTTCTTTTTTAGGGTTGCAATCACCCCCTGCGTAAGCACACCAATGTAATGCTCAACTTTCATTTTTTTTTATTAACAACATAGCTAGAGGTACTATGGCGCTACATTTAAATTTGAACAGGAAAACATTTCCACCAAACAGTTTAGATGAATCTGTGGGTGACTCACAGGTTTTCCCACTGTCCTCAATAGATTGTAGATTGTCACATGCTGTTGTTTTTTGAATGTCAGAAATATTCTTCTTCAGATTGGCCATGCACTGCTTCTGGAGTGCCAAATACTCCTTCTTCAGCTCCAACCACTCTTTCCTTCAACCAACAAGAAGCACAACATCTCGTTACAATAAAGATATTCCAAAAAAAAAAAAAAGAAAAGAAAAGGTGTTATGGGTAGGTTTTTGACAAGGCCTTGTAATTATACATGTTTCCTTCCCAAAATTATAGCAAGAAAAGTAAAATTTCTGGGTTATTAAAGGAAAAATCCACCCTGAAAGACCTCCATATTTATCTGTTAACATGTGGTCTTCAATAGTGTACCTTTTTAGTTTAAACTTATTTCATTTATAATTAGTCTATTTAAATATGACAAACATCACTGGAAAATGATGAGTAAGAAAAAGTTACTCTTTTATCATTGCTTATGTTTAATATCGTTGAAAATGTTCTCTTACTAAAATGCCATTGTAACTGCGCTAGCACTGTCCCGCTGCAACGTCTGCGCAGCACACAGCCACACAATTACAACATCAACCAACAAAGTAACACCAGACTCACTAAACACATCTAAATATTTCAATAAAGACACTTTTAATGTGTTTCATGGTGGAGTTTTCCTTTAAATTCATGCAGTCATTATTATGATACTAAGTTTTTTTCAATGCAAGTGCTATACTTTCTTGGTTCCAAAGACAACCAAAAGTTACTTCAAAAGAAACTTACTTTGAGAGAACTCTGAGGGGAATAACCTCTTCCTCAATCTTCAGTCTCTCTTTATATTTCTTCTTTCGCTTCCTCTTGGCCTTTAATATGGAATCATCTTTCTCATCCTTTTTTCCATCCTCCATTTCCTTTTCTTTTTTGTTCTCAGATGACAGCTCTAGGGAACAATGATCAGCCCCAGGTCACATCTAAACACTTCTGCCAATATAACTGAACCAAGCAGCTAAGCAATTAAGAGGATCATATCACTGAAAGTGCTTAAGGAATTGCACTTTCAGCTATCAGTGTTCAGTATAAAATCCTTTTCCAGCTGTTGTACCAAGAACACAATATTCAGCCCATTTTTTAAATTTTTTTTTAAATCTGGTGATTATGGGAGTGAGATTTTTTTTCCAAAGGTTGTTAAACTGAGAGTCTTCTTACCCTTCATGTCACTCGCCTCCTCATCCACTTTCCTCATTTTGGCGGGCTTCTCCATTTGGCCTTCTCCCCCAGACAGTTCTGAGCTGTGGGACCGGCGTCTTTTCTTATCTGCCTTCTTCTGTGAATTTTTGACGGCAGTCACACTCTCCGTCTCAGTGCCCTCTGAAGACTGCGCACTTTTCCTGCCGGCTGCTTCGGTCTCAGCAGCGTGCTCATTGTCAGTCACCTTCTCAGTTGCCATTTCTTCAACAAAATCATCTTTCTGCTCGCTGCGTGTTCTCTTTTTCTTTTTTTTCTTTTTCTTTCCATCCTCATCATCTTCTCCTCTCCATTCATCCACATCTAAAGGACAAACGAAGAAGTAGTAGTGTTTTTAAAAGTCAGATCTTCAAAGTTTAAAAGTTATTCGGTGCTTCACTTGTCAAATCAATGCCCACGTCAACCTATTTTCAAAACTGGCTTATTATTATTGGCTATAGTTTCTATTGTTTTTAATTAAGAGATTTCTGAATGTATTTTTTCTGTCATTTTCAGAGTTAGCCATTTGTTTACTTGTCCTATTTTATTAAGCCAGACATAATGGGCGCGCTGCTTCTGCAGGTCACAACGCCATGCTCTGCTGTACTGCTGCTGAACTGTGGACATCACAAGTTGTTTACAATGCCAGGAGAGACACTTTTGTCAGTTAGGATGCAATCAGTTCTAATCAGGAAGAAAATCTGACTTTCTTGGTACCTTGTAGTTATAATCAAATCATAGTTACGTATCTAGATTTCTTGAATCTAGCATTGGTAAATACTTATTTAGTCAAAGACAACATTTTGCCAAGGGTACAGCTGAAATCAAACAACAAATATGCACAAATCTTCTTCTTCTTCTTCTTCCGGCAGCTCCTGTTAGGGGCCGCCACAGCAGATCCTTGGTCCGCATATGTGATTTTGCACAGGTTTTACACCGGATGCTCTTCCTGACACAACCCTCCCATTTTATCCAGGCTGGCGACTGGCACTGAGAGTGCATTGGCTTGTGCAACCCCCAGTGGCTGGGGTTGGGTCCCTGTCCGGCAATCGCTAGACCACCATCTACAGGAACTTACACTCAGTGGGAACAGGAATACTTGTACACATGCTCATTCATGCCCAAATTAGCCAATCACTGTCATCTGGTATTTTTTCCAACGGTCAACTATCCAGTCTCGATGAGCCTGTGCCCGCTGTAGCCTCAGCTTCCTGTTCTTGGCTGACAGGAGTGGAACCCGAGGTGCCCTTCTGCTATCGTAGCCCAATCACCTCAAGGTGTGAGGTGTTGTGGATTCTGTGATGCTTTTCTGCTCACCACGGTTGTAAAGAGTGGTTGTTTGAGTTACTGTAGCTGTCCTGTCAGTCTGGTCATTCTCCTCTGACCTCTTTCACCAACAAGAAGTTTCTACCCACAGGTCTGCTGCTCACTTCCCCTTCCCTGCACCATTCTGCGTAACCTCTAGAGACTGTTATGCATGAAAATCCCCAAAGCTCAGCAGTTTCTGAAATACTCAACAATGAAAAAGCCCATCTGGCACCAATGACCATGCCATTTCAAAGTCACTGTGATAACATTTCCCTCCATTGTGATGTTTGATGTGAACATTAACTGAAGCTCTTGATTCTATGCATTGTGCTGCTGATTGGATAATTGCATGAATGAGCAGTTGCATAGGTGTTCTTAATAAAGTAGTTGGTTAGTGTATAATACTAGTGTATAATGTACTAATCTATACATCATATATATATATATATATATATATATATATATATATATATATATATAAAAGGTCTCTTGGCATATTTCTGTTTGTTTTTTGAATATTGCTGTATGTGCACAGTTCACTTTGTGGCATTCCAGGTCTAAAACATTCCAAGGAACTACTTGAAAACTATTGTGCAATGGGTATAAAATTCTAACAACTGTATCTTTCTCAGGTTCACATGAATATTAAAAGGAGTGTCATGTGAGTACAAGGCTTAGGATGTGACCTGACACAGAATTTTGATTGTTATGTATATGAGCTGCATTACCTTTTGTGCTGTCTTGTACTGTAGGAAAAGGAATTGGTTTTCTCGCCAAGGTCTTGGGAAAAATGCCTGCCTTCCTTGGGGCATCCTCTGGAGGGTTGTTCAGCATCTAAGACAAGACAGAATCCTACTGTATTCAAAAAACTAAGAAACAGCTTCAACAACTAGCATGGTCCAATTTTTTTGTATTTACTCTCACATTAATCAATTAATTGATTAATTTGAGAGTAATTAATTAATGTATACTCGAATGCATTTTGTAGTTTTAAAGATGGCAGTTATGTTCAAATCCTCCACTCATCTATTACAGGTGCGTTTATGTAATATTCCCTCTGAGCTTAATACTAATAATCAAGAAGATCAGTATATGCAAACAGGAGTTAGTATAAAATCTGAATTATCTCAGTGCACCCTATCTGAACATTTGAGGCATGGCATAATTGCATCGTGCTATTTGCAGACTCTGGCTGTCAAAACATTACGGGTCAAGCGCAGTTTGATTGCAGTGACAAAGTGATTTAATTTGAATCAACCCAAATGCAAGAAGTGAACCAAACATGTCATGTATGTTTTGGGTTGTGGGCAGCTTCTTTTGTAAATTCAAACTGCTAAACTGCCACACGAGGTGCAACCTGAGACAAAGGTCAGAGCTGTAGCACTGCAGAAATGTGATATGATCTGGATATTTGGAATCAAGAACAAAAAGAGAAAATAATTGGTGGATGCAATACACAAAACTAGTTATTTACATATTTGTCTAATCGTTTATTTAGTGCTGGATAAGTGTTCTCCGTGTTTGGGTATCTTGTGTCATTTCTATGCGCACTTAACAAAGGTCTGTATACGCTACAGTCCCTGAATTTCTGGCCAATAAGTCTTACAAGTACATTTTCAGCCCTACATGCCCCTCATCCAACATATTTTACTGTGTTTAATTACGTGCAATGTGAAACCAAACCAAACAGCAAACCAACAAAGGTATCAATTTCACTCGGATTCAGATTAAACAGACTAATTGGCGTGAAAGAGCCATACAATGCTGGATGTAAAACAAATGTTTCTGAGAAAGATCATTAAATTAATTTGAAAAAGATCAGATACCTCAATGGCTTTCTGTGCTTGTGCTTGAGTCTTAAACTCCACAAAGGCAAAGCCCTTGGAATCACCTGTAGACTTGTACCTGGGGATACTAACGTACACCACATTCCCACACTTACTGAACACTCGTTCTATCCAAACGTGGGTAACATCTTTTGGTAGAAGTTCCTGGAAAAACACGAGCATTTCAAAGAATTATCGCTGAATCATAAAATCTGAGAAATTAAACAAGATTATTTAAAGGGGTGATATTTACAACATATACTGTGCGGTCATCTACATCTCTCGGGCTCTCCCCGAGTGCCTGTTTCCTTCTTATTTGTGTTCCTTCAAGATTAACCTAACAAACAAAACAGCAGATATTGATACAGACATAAACACAGGACAACTCTCTAAATGTTATATATAACAGCTGATAGTACATGTCATTTTTTACCTCTACCACTTCTGAATTTCTGAGAGCTCTAGCTATCAGCTTGCTATCTGTGGTCAGCTTTTTCATTCTGTTGAATGTTGTTAAGAGAGATATATCAACATCTACAAAGGAAAAACACAGTTAGTCACTTTTCTCAGGGCTACGGGTAAATATGCGAGCTGTACCAGTATTAGTTAAGCGTAACACTTACAGCCATCTCTTGACTGCACGATGACATTCCGCAGATATTTATCCTTGTGGAGATTTACATCACCAAACCAGAATTCTACTTGTCTCTTCACGTCTGCCAGCAACTGTTTGACTCGAGATCTCTTCTTTTTCTCACTGTCTCGCTTCTTCTCACCTGGCTCCTTGGCAGACATGTTGTCTCCAGTCGTAATGTTCGACATCCCAGCATCAACCATATTCAGAACTTGTGAAACTAGTGATGGATACACACACACACACCACAAACAAACATACATACATACACACACACACACACACATACATACATACATACACACATACATACATACATACATACATATATATATATATATATATATATATATATATATATATATATACACACACACACACAAATTATTATTATTATTATTATTGAACATTTATTCCCCTGCTCAGCTACATCAGCAGCCCGCTTGTAAAAAGTGACTCTTCAGACAGCTCACCTGTTTATCGAAGCGAAAACATTAAAACCCAACCGTCATTGTTTGCAAGAAGCAGTGAGTTGGCTTGAAAAGCAATTAGCTAGTACGGCTCTTGCTCAAACAACGTTTCAGTAACGTTTTGCTTCTTGTAGAGAATTATGAATTCTCAACGAGGTCCAATGCTACTCACTTATGCATTTAATCGTTACGAACTCCCTCTGCTACATTTGTGAGTTTAAACCAGCAAGTCAGATGTTTGAATAGAAAAAAAAAGTTACTCGCGAGAATACTCGGCGTGCAGAAATTCTCGGCGCATATCGATGACGTTTCACGAAGCGCGCTACAAACACAACTGAGGTCACGTGTATATAAACGATTTGAACTTATCTTTTGTAGATATTGCACATTGTAAATATAGGAACTATGAAGAAGAAGGCCAAAGAAGTTTTTCTGATAAATAACATTATCTTATTGTCTAAGCAAATTTTTTAAAATCTCCCCTCTGTCTACAGTATTTAAGAATTATATGGTACAATATCTAAAAGCCCTGCCAAAAATTAAAAATACAAAAGCTTTTTTTCTTTGTTGATATTATTTAATAATTATCATTTATTATAAAAATAGTATTAATACCCCTGTGATAAATTTGTTCTCATTGATGTGGCTGCATTTGTGTTTATAAGGTTACTATGTAGCTTGTCAAGCTTTGTCTTTCTTTCTTTCCTTCCTTATTTATTTATTTATTTACTTACTTACTTACTTACTTACTTACTTACTTAAATCCCCTGATTAAAATTATGTTGTGTCTAAGATTGATTGAGCTGATTGTAACTTGAATCCCATCTTGTTGTAATATTCTTGGTTTTCATTGAATAATTTTTTTTTTTAAATAACAAAAACTGAAGTCACATGTACAGTACAGTGAAGTCAGATGTAAAGTACAACATAAAGACAAAAGTGGAAATAAAAAAAGGGGAAGGAGAAGAAAAAAATAGCAATATAGGGGAAAAAAACATAGTCTTCCTAAATTTGCAGTGAGAGTTTTAAAATATCCAAAAGGGAACGAACATGTGAAATATTGTATTGTTTGGCAAAAGCCACAGCATGTGATACTGCATTTCCCTTTAAATTCCAAAGGAAAACTGGCAAAACTGGCACTCACTGCCACAGAAAAATCTGACAGTATCAGTTTGATTTCATAAAATGTTAGCTCATATATGTGTTTAGCCATGTAGCCTGGTTAGTGGATCCATGTGTTTAGGACAAATAAAATGACTATTGAAACATGGAAAGAGATACAAAAGGTTATGAGACATTTGAAATCTTTTCTTGTTCCACTATGTTACACAATATTCTTGGTTAAAATGGTGAGTTCTACTTTACCCCTCCTAATGGGCAGTAGCTATGATAATCACCTGCTTGCTTTTGTTCTTCTGCACGCATCCCAAGACCTTTTGACACGTAGGGATTCATGACACATTAAATACTGCTGTCATACAGCTATCATTCACTTTTCTTCTTCACACTTAGTACATATGTCTGACCTAGGGTTACCTTGTGTAAGGTTTTGGATCAGGATTGAGTTCCATTGTCCAGTATCCAGTTGGTACTACTGACCAACACTGAAGTTGAGTCTCAATAAATGCATTCCACTTCTATCAAGTAGATAATATGCTGCTAGCCCTGTGATTGCATCTCTCTCTCTCTCTCTCTCTCTCTCGTCACCCCATGGGGTAGGGCTTTGGGACGGGTGTCTTATGCAGCTGCATAGCCCCTCAAATTAGTACACTACTAATGGTACTATTTTGATAATACTATTTAGTATGGTAGTATGCGGCTTGAGATACAGCTGGTGTGTAGGCAATAGGGATACATGAGTAAATGCTGGTGTTGGGTATTCATTCAACCCTAGTAAGCACATAGGCAATGTTAGGCTACATTATGGCAGGGTTTGGGATAAAAAGTTAAGTGAATCCGTTATTTCTTGATTACGACTGCTTTTAAAAAGCAGTTAAATATAAATCTTCATCTGCATTGGTTGGTCTACAGAAAAGAGTAAATAAACAATAAGTTGTTTTCTCATGGTTTTATAAGTATTACACAGTGCCAGAACTAATATGAGGTTAGGAAATGTATTGGTTTAGCACTTTTAGCTTCAAAAGTTGTAATTTATCCTCTTCTCTTGCTTTTGTCAGAGTATCTCCCCCATTCCCTGGCCTGTCCAGTATAGCCAAGGACAAAATCTAGTAACCCTAGTCAGATCACATATACACCATATGGAGTATATATCCGCTTAGCAGCTTGTGACTACAGCTGGAGCTACAGGTATCCAATTTTATAACCAAAATTATTTTTCTCATGAAGTTTACTGCAGTATGTTTGTGATGTAAGTGAAGAGTTCCACTGTTGGTCTGTGATTCTGTCTTTCTGAGTGCTTCATTCACATTGAGAAGTTTTCTCACATGTGACTGGAGCAATAAATAGTTAAGAGAAACTTATAACCAACACAATGCTACATTGTAATCTATTCATAGGAAGTCATACAAAGCATTAACACTTCTAATTTGGATTCAGGCTTATAATTTCAGTGAAGAAATATCCAGTCTGCTAGCAAATCACATAAAAATGTGACAATGTACTGCTGTCATGTACCAGTTTGATGAACTCCACTTATTTTGAAATTTGTCCAGAACTTAAATTGGCAGGAAGAAAGAGAATTATTTTCCACAACACCACTGATGTATTCCTTTATTACTGTTAGCCATAAATTAATATAGAACAATTGTAAACACTAATTAGTGATAGCAATGACAAATAACAATGAAATGAACTCAGATGATAAAAATACATAAATAAATACAATTAATCATCAAATAAATATTACAATATTAACAGAAATAATATAAGCTGTAATAAAAAAATGAATAAAAAAACATATATAAAATCAGGGCGGAAAAATCCTCTCTTTGGGCTGTATAAAACAGCTTCTAAATTCCACTAAATCCCAGCAGTGAGAAATCCACTATGAGGTCAAAATTGTCTCAAATTTCTCCAGTTTCCGTCGAACGTCCTCCTCCATGCACTGCTCAATTCGTGTCCGTATTAGTTTTGTCAGGCTTATATAGAAAGACTTGGCCCACTGGCTTTCTATACTGCGGACAGATATGTCATACACTTTGAACAGGATTGTCACTAGCTTCTCACTGCTACTCACCTCACATCTCTGAAGAACCCAACTGGCCCAATCTTTCCACATACTATTTTCTGTGAAGGACACGGTGAAGCAGGGCTTAGGACAGAGGCTGTTGAGGCGCTCTCCTTCATCATCAGTTACATTGTTCCAAATGGCACTAAAAAAAATCACAAGTGTGTTCTTCCGTAACTCTTTAATATGAGTATACAGTAGTAATATCAAATGTTAGAATATACATTAAAATCAAGAATAAACCATGTACAAAAACCCATAATCCTGTACTGTATCTATATATTGTACTATTATAATTGTTAATTCTGTTAATTTATTAATACAGAATTGTAACATTTTATGATCAATACTTTCAAACTTTATTTTGAGTTGCGTATAAAGCAACATGAAATTATGTACAGAACATTGACATGTTAGTTGTTTAAAAAATATACAGATTAATTAATGCAGTCATAGGTTCATTAAGACAAATAACCTTAAATCAGGCAAGGCTCAGAAGGACTGAGTGCTAAAGACAAGAACATATGAGTTGAGTAAAAAAGACAGTGCCTACACAATAGGGCCAAAAGTATGTGGACACCTGACCATAATTGTGAGTACACAATTGTATAGAATGTCTTTGTATTTTTCCCTTCACTGGAACTAATAAGCACAAACCTGTTCCTGCCCCTGTGCACAACGGGAGGTCCATGAAGACATGGTTTGCCGAGGTTGGTGTAGAAGAACTCAAGTAGCCTGCACAGAGCCCTGACCTCAACCCCACTGAGCACATATGAGTGTGATTGGTCAGGTGTCCGCATACTTTTGGCTATATTGTGTCTTTTGGCCCACAGATAAGACATACACAGTCTAGTCCATAATTATTTCCAGTACTGTATGGCTGCAACCAAAAACGCTTTCATTAATAATTGTCCATGCTCTGTAAAGTAAAGTTCTGATAGTAATCATTGCTCAACTTACACAACTCTCTCAAGAGGAGAAGGTGTAAAGACACTTAATGGTGATAAGCCCGCAAAAGTGATTCTGTTCCCCTCCATCCTAAACAAAAGTAAAAATAAATAAATAAATAAAAGTATAACGTATAAAAATTACATATGCCCTCCATATAGTCCAATGTCTGGTTAATGTATTATATAATCTATGTAAGAGGTATAGGTTTTTAAAATATGGTTATATAACCAGATGGTTCAAATAGAGGAAAATCTTTCTTTTTTATTATAGTAATATATTCACTTACCAGAGTTCTGTCAGTATTTGCTTAGCCTTGATAGCATTTGTGAGTACGAAAAGATGGTCGTCACCAATGTCTGTCCATCCTAAACTGTATCCATAAGGTTAATGTATGCTCACGTATTTTATTATTAGAATATTTTATGTCACAACCCAGTAACTCATGAATGGAATGGTGATGAATTAAAGCTTTACCCAAGTTCCTTTAAGATATCAGATTCTTGCAGGATGTCAGCAACTACCTCGATTGCTTCCAGGTCCAGATTATTCTCCCCTAGCCTATGACAAATTAGATATTAGACCCTTAAAAAAATTGTCTGAAAAATTGACAATATGAATTCTTACCCATGATCAGGCCTGCATACTCTATCTAACACTTAGAATTTAGACTCACCATAGCTTCTCACATCTGAGCAAGTAGGGCTGTAAATCTCTTAGTGATTCAGCACTGATGTTTGTCCCAGTCAGATCCACTTCTGATATAGTCAGATGTATTTCACTGAGAAAGTGCTTCACAGCATTGTGGTCCATGGTGGAGAGAGTGACGTCACTGAGGTTGATACGCAGATGTTGCAGCTTGAGCTCCTGCATTAGTAGCACATCCTGTTGCTCTAAAATACAGTGCAACTGTGTTAAAATGTAAGCACCATTCTCACAAGTGGCTTGAGTGTCCGATATGAGCTTCAGTCGGAACGATTGCATTTTATCTTTCTGCTTTCCAAAGCCAATATTTCTGGAGAGCAGTTCTTGGTTCCTGTCTGATAGCAGACCAGAAAGGAATCTCATAAACAGATCAAGGTTTCCTGGCAGACATGCGATACTGTATTCATTGCCTGAACCTAATGTCTCTGATAAGGGTACATCTGCCATGGCACAATAAAGTGCAGCAAAAAACTCCTGTATTGTGAGATGTGTAAAGGAATACACGTCTTCTGTGCAGCTTGGTTCCTGAATGGATGTCTTGTCCAGAAAAGTGCTTGCGATAACACAGCTGGCTATTTCATCATTGTTGCTATAAAACAGAGTTTCTTGATTCATTAGTTTCTGATATGCCAATCTGCCAAGCTTTAATAGGATTTCCTGTAGGTGCTCTTGATGCTTCATCCCACTGACATTGTTTAATGATTCAATTCGATTGTTTGTGTGTGATTTGACCAATGCCAGCAAGTACTGCACGTAAATATCAGTCATTGTTCTAGGGGTATCTGGGTACAGACCATTACTTTCTTTCAGAATGCTACATACAATATGACAGAAGGCTGGAATGTAGCAGAGAGTAAGCAGTAGTTCATTTGCTGCCACTATGTCAAACATCTTAGTAGCCAGCTCCTCATCCTGAAAGAAACGCTGGAAGAAGTCATGGATCTCAACAGTGGAGAATCCAGTTATAACAACAAAGCAGTCAATGGATCCAATTGGGATGTGGCTAACAGCCATGGGCCTGCTGGTAATCAGCACAGAGGCTCCTGGGAGGAGTTCCCCTAACATTAAGCTGGACAAGACTTCCACCACCTCGCCTTCCTCATCGAGATCTGTCAAAAAGATGTCCACATCGCAACCCCTGTAGTGCTTAAATTCATCAAAGCCATCCAGAATGATCAAGAGTTTAGTGTCATTTTCAGTGATGGTGTCTAGATGCTTAGCAAGATGTCCATTCTTACGGAGAATAAGTTCTCTTAGGCTCACTGGCCTGTTGACAAGATTCAGGTCCCTGAAGGTCATGTGAATAATGAAATCAAAAGACTGATGTTCTTTGTGATTACTGAAATCGCAAAGAATTTTCTGGACCAGGACAGTTTTCCCAATCCCCGCTACTCCAGTCACCAAAACCTTTTTGGCTGGCTTTTTGCCTGTTTCACTGGAAAACAGCTGTGCTGGCTTGATCAGTCTTTGCTCCGTAGCTTTTTGCTGAAGAGAAATGCGCTGCTGTCCAAAGGTTAAAACCTCATGTCTTTTAATTTCTAAACTGTGGTGGCCTTTCACAATCAGCAGATTGACATAGTGTTCAGAAAAAGGGATTTTTTCTCCATGCCGTGTGTTATAGTAGAGCATACACTCACTTCTGCGTTTCAAGACGGCTTTATGCTTTGCTATGACCTTTTGGTATTCTGAAATACATAAAATCCTATTTAACTACACACATTATATAATAAAAACATAAAATCCTATTTGACTACACACATTATATAATAAAAACATAAAATCCTATTTGACTACACACATTACATTATATACACATAAAATACTTTATAACTACACACATTACATAATATACATGTAAAATACTATATAACCAGAGATACTACATGATATACATGGAAAATACTATATAATCACACACATTACATAATATACATGTAAAATACTATATAACCAGAGATACTACATGATATACATGGAAAATACTATATAATCACACACATTACATAATATACACGTAAAATACTATATAACCAGAGATACTACATGACATACATGTAAAATACTATATAATCACACACATTACATAATATGCATATAAAATACAATATAACTACAAACATTACATTATATACACATAAAATACTTTTTAACAACACACTTTATATAATATACATATAAAATACTATATAACTACACACATTTTATACTATACATCTGGGACAACTAGAATCATCCAAATGTCCATTTGTTGAAGAATTGGACAAATTGTTTAATTTAAAATTTTCATTTTAAACACAGTATCATTTATTCACTTACCTGATGTCTGTTTTAGAGACTGATCCTCAGCCTTTATGTTGGACTCTCCAAGGCAGCTACTTGCAGAAATAAAGATTCTAGCTGCTTCTTCCCCCTTCCCCTCCAATATATCCAGTACTTTGCGGACCTTTCCACGTGGCCCCTTCTCATACTGTATCTCCTCTAGATCATCTCTAGAGAAGATCTCCTTTGTAATTAATACATCTGTAAGTGAATCAATGTGGAACTCGAGTTTGTCCACAAGAGAAACACGGTGATTCCTGAGGCTCTGTAGGCAGGGTTCAAGTGTTCCAGCTAATGTCATAACAAAACTATTTCTCCATTCAAAACTAAAGACATAAGACATCAGGTGTGATGTTCTAGAAGAAATCTGTCTGAAAATATTCATATGATGTAATGTGTAATCTCTCTATCAAACAGCAAACCAACCAAAACTGTACAACTCCAAAACTGTAGCCTACTTGTGTCATTGTGTTTATAATGAATCATCGGGAATTGTGCCATCCCACGTTACAGAAACCAAAAGAGGAAGCGAGACTTCTGCACTGATAATATGAAATGCTGTACTGTTTAGTGACTTTTACTGAGTCACTATGATAAAAATTCTAACTGTAGTTGGTAGGAATTGAGGTACAAAAACAAAGAAATGTTTCATGATTTATAAAATATGGTCTTTTGGGTGTTGAACAAATACTGTTTATTGGAAAAAGTAAATGACTAGGAAACCAGTATCTGACCATGGAACCATATACTGTACACTGTACCTGTATGCCTGTGCCAAACCTAATATTCATTTGCAACAGTAAAAAAATGGAACACACTTTATTATTTCACAAATGACCTGTTACTAGTGATGAGCAATGGCAAAGAAAATCTAGGCTTGGACAGTTTCATCACAATTAATTTTCATTTGCTGACAAATTGCACGTATACAAATCAAACAAAGTAATAAATAGCTCTGTGAAAACACCTAGCACTGTAAAAAGGGGTAAAAAAAAAAGATCACTTTTTCTCCCTAAAAGAAGTATTTTCCTCAGTATTTTTAGCTCATAAAACGATTGCTTAGTGTTAGGGCCCAGTTTTCAGGGACTATACTGAAAACACAACCATAAGAACTATAACACATGTGAGATTCATTGTGTTTTTAATATTTTCTACAAGTGCATTATTCTTTTCCCTATGCCTGAGTGAGAAGGGGAATTTATTATTCTTTCTATAAAATGAAGAACAACTTATGCAAATAACACTTATTTAGGGACGATAAATACTAGGCACAACTACACTATATTAATAAGTGGTTAAATCTTGGACAAAAACAAAGACAAGTTCAATTTATAAAAGAATAACACAAGCAAAACCAAACAACAATAACAATTAACATCAAACAATATCCAGCCCCATTTGAAAATGGACCTGGAAATTATGAGTGCAAAGCTATCAGGGTTTCCATACACTGAAGTCCCATATGTTTTAAGTGAAGTCACATTTGTAATACTGGGCCATAGGATACATTGCCTATTACTAAGACAGCAACATAACTCATTATGATTTCCAAATAACATTAGTGCAGCTTTTTTTTCATTAGTTAAAAGTCAAACATCTCCCTGTTCAAAATTACATTATTTGAGAGGTTATATTTAAATACACATTTGCCTTTTTTTGTCTACCATTCCTTTATGTGGCAGATTACAGGGATATAGCAAGTTTCCACATTGCTATATGGTTTTCCAGTAGCTATATGGTAGCCAATTTGGGTTACACTGACTGAAATGGTTAAGATCCAAGGCTCCAGCAAACCCCTGTGGACATTCATTCATAACTAGAGGCTATTCTGATTTAATAAGGATGGAGTCTAAAATGTGCAATCCAGTGAATTTCAAAACGTCTTACATCTTTCTGGACCATCAGACAGGCAGTAAATGCAAAACCAAAGAAAGAGTAAACCAAAAATCAAATACGATTAAATCAAAGCCTTCATTCAAGTTAAATTAAAATCAATGTTCATTAGTTTACAGTTTGCATCCAGTCTCATCCCCCCCACTTGTCATTGGGCTGATTAATGAATGACCTGGTGACCCCAAGCCATCACACACCATGGTCTTTGGTTTCGGATCATGTGCTGGATTGTGTGGTGGGTTTGCAGGTGTTCCTTAGTCTCTGGATTAGTTTCTGTTTCTGTCCTTTTGTCCTGGTAGAGTCTCAGGTGTCTCTGCAGGACCGGCAGCACCGTGCTTTAAACTGGGGTAGGGGGCAAAGTTCCAGCTGTCGGACCTTCTCACAGTACCTGGTGCTGTCTTGGCAATCACCTGCGAACACAACAGAGCAACTGATTACACTGATAGTAATCTAGTATTGTGAGGCAAAATATTTTTATTAGAAGCAAATAACTTTTAAATGTGGCTCTGACTGAACAGAAGTGAGCTTCTAGACTCTAGAAATCACCCATGTACAATCCTTCAAGATCATTTTGGCTTTATGAGAATAGAATCTAGAATCTGCATTCAGTCAAAACTGATTTCTTTTTGTACACAACTTTTGTATGTCACCATTGCTGTTTATCATTACTGCCACACTGTTATTCACAGTGCAGAACTTGAATTACAGGATGATTCGTACCTCTCCCACAAGACAGAATGTTGCAGCGCTGCCAGCTCGCAGGGCGAGGCCGCCAGGCGCAGTGAAATTCCCGAGCTGGCTTTCCACTACGGCGGTGAACGCATGTGACGTGGCGTGACTGGAAACCATGGCGACCACAGGTGGCAGTGCACTGGGTCCATGGCCCAACACGCCACTGCAGAGCACAGGCATCTGTGGTGCAGTTTCGATGTGAGGAAGGCCTAGGAGTTAGAGGCAAAAACAATGTATTCTGTCTCTGGTAAATTCTGTATAGTAGGTAACATTACTTCATCTAATATATGCATTCTCAAACAAAACCTCTACAATTATCCAAGACTCACTGAATTGAACAAACTCAGATGAATTATTGTATGCTGAAAGACACACATTAAATAAGGCTTTATACTGTATAATTTGGGCAATTCCTGAAGATATCTTGCCTTGGTTGCCTGCTGCACATTCGATTGGTGACTCTAGTGCTGTTCTTGTCCTGGCAGAACACATGTCTGTGCTGTAGTGCTTTCTGTGGTCCAACACACTGCCCATGGCACTGAATAAAGCACATATTCATATCATAATACTGCAATAGGGTCAGCTCTGGACTTAAATTAAATTTTTTTACAGCTCAAAAAAAAAAAAAAAAAATACCACTTAGGGAATTTTTTCTCTTGCTTCTCCTTTCATAAGAAGTAGACCTCGGTAAGTCTACTTCCTCGAAAATATTACTGAGGACATAATTTGTAGTCTAGTAACCTTC
This sequence comes from Pangasianodon hypophthalmus, assembly GCF_027358585.1. NCBI lineage: Eukaryota > Metazoa > Chordata > Actinopteri > Siluriformes > Pangasiidae > Pangasianodon > Pangasianodon hypophthalmus. The sequence continues at coordinate 19,745,831 of NC_069713.1, forward strand.
TTTGTGATCAAATCAAATCTAAACACCACTATATGGTATATTATCATCAAAAAAGTTGATACATTATTCAGTTATAGTATACTGTAGATTACCTGTACAAAACATTCTTTGTTTAACTAATAATAATAATAATATATATTAGAAAAGGTTAGTCTTAAAATATTTTAGACTATTGAGTCATCGAAGTGTATAAAAACTATGTGAAAATATGTGATGGTGTACTGGAAATGTAACATAAAAACCCCATGTATTTATTTTGGTTTAAAATATGTATGCCTTTGCTTTGCAAGGTCATAGAGAACTTATATACCATATATATAACTTGTACTTAGACCCATTCTAACTGACACTATTTAAATTGTTAATATTTACTAATAATTATTTGATTATTGCACTTAAAGAGGATAAAGAGTTGGCAAACATGCTCAGAAATCTTTTGTTCCTCTATAGCACAATATTTTGCTTATTCTTATTCATCATCATATACCTAAATTGCCATGACTCTCACGATGTTTTACTCACAGGGCCCCATGGGGTTGCTGTCCATCCAACACAGGGTTGCATGTTACAGGACTTGCTTGCTGTTGGCTTTCTACCAGCACCCTTACAAGAGCGTCCTCCATTTGTAGCACCAAGACAAGTCACATTGCGTCTCTGCAGCCCCCCACCACAGCTTACAGAGCAAGTAGACCATGAGGACACATGCCATCTGAGGTAAGAAAGCAGGACAGGTTATGAAAGAATGTAGGAAAAGGGCAGTTAGACGTCTTCGTTACCTCTTGTATTACTTTTGGGGCAGAATGTTGAGACAAGTGTTGAAGTTATTAACCTGGATGACATACACAAAGACTGCATGGAACTTTACACACAGACACAGACATGGACATACACACATACGCACACACACACACTCACACACACAAATGTCACAGATGAATGAGGACTGGCTATTTGGTTACAGCTATAGGAAAATAATGACTGGCCTGACTAGACAGGAAGCTCAATATAGGAAAGTTCAGTAAAACCTGATTCCATGAACTCTACAATTCACTGCCATTAGTTTTTTTCTCACAGGTATTTGTTCCCTCATAAGAAACACCTAATTAAGATGAACACCATTTGAGCTTGCTAGCTTATTCAAGCTTATTTAATCAATGGATCTACACCATATCCCCCCAACTTCTGTTAATTATTACTACATTATTACAATTGGGCATATGGTCTTTAAATGTCCGAGATGGGTTTGTATTTAGTAGAAACAGGTGTAAAGCCAGAAGTTTCAGCTGGCAATGCAGTAGTGCAGTGGTACCTGTGGGGGCAGTGTTGTCCACTGCAGCCTTCAGATGACTGGAAATTGTCAGAACATGTGCTGTTACTTTTACTCATACCAACTGCACAGGCACTTCCTGTGAAATAAAAAAAAAAATCAGTTATTCAAACACAACATATCTGTGATTTTAAGATATTACAAAACCTGGTTTAGAACTCACATACACTGACCAGTCACTTTATTAGGAACACCTGTACACCTGCATGTTAATGCAATTATCCAGTCAACCAATCATGTGTCAGCTGTCCAGTGAATACAGGTCAAGAGCTTCTGTTATTTTTCACATCAAACTGTGACTGTGAAATCACAAAATATATGATTTCAGTGACACTGACCATGGCATGGTTGTTGGTGCCAGATGGGCTAGTTTGAGTATTTGAGAAGGTGCTGATCTCCTGGGATTTTCATGCACAACAATCTCTACAGGTTAGACAGAATGGTGCAAAGAACAAAAAACATCCAGTGAGCAGCAGTTCTGTGAGTGGAAACGTCTTGTTGATGAGATAGGTCAGAGGAGAATGGGCAGATTGGTTCGAGCTGACAGGAAGGCACGCTACCTCAAATAACCACTCTTGACAGCTGTAGTGAGCAGAAAAGCATCCCAGAAAAAACAATACTTTGAACCTTAAAGAGGAAGGGCTACAACACCAGAGGACCACATCGGATTTCACTCCTGCCAGCCAAGAACAGAAATCTGAGGCTACAGAAGGCACAGGCTGTCCAAAAATGAATAGTTGAAGATTGGAAGGCCTGAATCCAATAGAGCAGCTTTGGGATGTGGTACAATGGGGGACTTGCAGTGTGAATGCGCCACTGACAAATCTGCAGCAATTATGTGATGCAATCATGTCAAAATGGACCAGAATCTCAAACATATGTTTCCAACGCTTTGTGGAATCCATGCCAAGTAGAATCAAAGATATTCTGAAAGCAACTGGGGTCCTACCCAGTATTAGTGTTTCGTTCCTAATAAAGTGACTGGTGAGTGCATAATCAGTGGCACTTAAATAATATATGGCATTGAGCTATGTATAACATTAAAGAACCTTATAATTCCAAGCTCTCAAATTACATACAGTGCATAAATATTGTGAGTGGTCACACTTCTCCTGGTTTTAAGGAATAAATCAGACTAGTCTCTACACTTATCTTTAAGCAGGCTGTTCCTGTTCCACTGTGTTTCAAATAAAATAGTTCTGCCATCCATATATCATTAAGATAATTCAAATTAAACAAGACTTTCAAATACTTTTCATGACAGATGATGTTTTACAAGTAAGAAGTTAAACATAACTCACAGTTACACTGGCTCTTATCCACTCTACTAGAAGGTACACTATCCTAATTTGCTTTGAAATGCTTTCTGGATCTTCTAATTGTTGACGGATGCTGGGAGAAAGTCCAGCACAACAGGAATGGCGGTGCTTTGTTCTCTATGCCTACAAGGTCAGTAAGTAATCACAAAGCTGACATGGCTCATGGCTGACCTCCAATACATGCCAATACCAGTACTGGCAACTGATACATTACATAGGAGTTCCAGCAAGTTACTTGTTGATGTGGGCAGGAAATTAAGATATTCCTCCTAACCATCAGCTCATATCAGGGTCAGTGTACATTAAAAATACTCTTTATGCATGTAATATGCATTGTCATGTATCTGTATATGAGCTAAATTTCTGGATGAGCCTGATATGTACAGGAATTTCACTACAGATTGCATCATTTATTAGAAATGACCCTAATCAAATGGTAAATCTAAATTTTACTACCTGTTGAAGCGAAAGCATGCAATTTCTTGAATCAAATGTAAAACATCTGCCCTGTTCATGCTACAGTGAATTAAGCTTAACAATTAATGAACATTAATAGTTGCAATCAGACATCACATCACAAATTCTTCTATTGTGAACAAAACTTCATGTCTATACATGCTTCAACCAAAAGACTCAGGTGGACAGTTTCTGTCTAACCTCTTTTACCTGCTTTTTGCACATGAAATGACAGTGAGGTGGACCCCAGATGATTTGTGGCTCGACACGTGTAAAATCCAAAGTCAGTCTCCTTGGGAACTTCAATGTACAGGGAGCTGTCTGGCATCAGGCCTACTCTGCCACGACATAGAACAACAAAACTACTGAAAGCAGTACAAAAACAGACTATCAAAATGCTCTTGCAGTGCAAATGGTTTTAACACTAATTTTTGATCAAAAAGCATGTAATGTCTACTCTTACCTGCTGCCATTTTTTAACTCCATCCCCTCTTTTGTCCAAACCATTACTGGCTTTGGGTTGCCCTGTACTTCACACTTAAGCTCCACCCTCACGGCCTGTCTTGGGACCACAACAAAACTACCAGCATTGGTCACTATTTCATGAGGGGACTTGTAGACTCTTGAAAATTTCTGTACAATCACTGGTCTTCTGAGAGGTCCTTTCCATTGTCTGGTGGACTGAGAAGCCAGTCTTAAATCATTTCCTTGAGAAATGTACTCCGGAGTTGTGAATTCTTGCTTCTCATGAGCTTCCAAAGTGGAATCATTGTTTTCACCAGTCTTCTTGGTTAGTTCATCTAACAGCTGAGTAATAAGTTCTTCTTTTTGTGTGCCCTGGAGACCACCAGATAAGTTACGGGTTATCTCATCAAGTTTTTCCATGTCTGCCACTAGCAACTGAGGGGTCTGAGAATCAAAAACTGCATCTTCGTCCAGCAGTTCTTTAGAGACATACGTCTCCAGGGACAAACCTTTTAAATTAAGCAAGTGCTGCACGACTATGTCATAGCGATTACAATTGAGAATCTCTTTCTCTTTAGATGATATTTGGTAAGTCTTTGCTGAGTTTTTGCCTCCATCTGTTGCCCAGACGTCAGATTCTGGAACTGACACCTTCGTCTTCTTGTTTCCAAGAAGTTTGAGGACAAAATTTTCCTGTGCCTGGCCAGCAACACAAGTATACATTCCCGCGTCTGAGGCACGGATCTGCTGGATCTTGATGTAACCCATATGAGATATGGAAACATGAGGCAGAAGTAGCAGTGGTTTTCCATCCTTTAACCAACGAATATTGCCTTTATGAAAATGACGAGTAGGGCAACTCAGCATGATTGAGGTCCATGGAAGTAAGTAAGCATATCCACCAACTACAAAATGTAGTTTTGGGCCTTTCCTCCATTGAATATAGATCTTCCTCTGGGTCAGAATAGCAGGATCTGGTTTTACAGCTACTGGCTTGAAAGTCTCTGTAAACAAAACATGCAGGTTCCATTACTGTAATAAAATCTGCTGATTCACTGACTAAATTTAAAGGGAAGCAAATAACAAACCAAAGGTTTTTTTTGAGCAAAGAGCAAAGAAAATTCTCTGGCACCGCTATCCTTCAATTCCACTTTCTATATCAGCCCACTGGATTTTCTCATATTGCTCCCTTAGTGCTCCCACTTCTTGTACTTTATACATGTCTCCTGCTATCTACTCCCTTATTTTAAAAAGCCTAATGAATAACATATTTAGATGCCTTGTAGGACATTTTCTGGCTCGTAATGTGAATGACAAAATAAACAATTTAATACATAAATAAGTCTTAGACAATGGAGTGATAAATAACACCACATGTGTCTTAACCTAGACTCGTTGCAGATTCATCACAGTCAGACTGGAATGTTTTAATGTGTGCCGAATTTCGCAATCTGAACAAGGAGCTGGCATTAAGCCAAAGTTCTCTTACTCTCACAGGATCCACAGGAACATGATCGAGCTGTCGAGGGCTTCGGAACAGAAGCACAGGCCTCTGGAATCAGAGTTTGGTACTGTCCATTCAGCCCCAGCCTCCTGCACACCACTAGCAACCTCTGGGTCCCTTCTCCACAGGTTGCTGAACACTGGACAAGCAACAGATAAGCACAGTCATTCACTATGTACAGATGACCACATTCAGTAACTCTGCTGTAGATTACTAGTGGTCAGGAACTGTTATGCTAACCCTGGCATGAACTTTGTGCTTGTTCACCAATGGCTGCAAGCATTCCCCTAATCTGATGAACAAAAACGAGTTGACATCCATCAGCCATATGACTTGATCTCAAAGGGGACAAAGGAGAAAAAAGCAACCGGTGTTGGATCCATCTACATCACTACAATGCAACATATCCTTGTGTAACATTCAAACACTTTTCTGTCAAGTGAATGTGACAGAAAACTGCACAATAGAATATAAACCTGTGCTTAAAATTAAGGTAACATAACCTCGGTGAGGCCAGTGAAGTCATCCTAAAACCGTAACAATTTATTAAGCGATAACTTTGCCAAGAGTATTTAAGTGTGACATTCAGTACACAAAACATACAATAAAACAACATGAACCCTGTAGCTGCACGAAAAGTATGAACAGTAATAATATGGTCGACAGAATTTTGAAACCTGACCAGGAACATGAGATCAGCTTCTCTACGAGAGAATATATGTTTCTGACCTGTGTCCAATTTGAGAAGACCCACTGAGGAGGGCAGTCTATTTGGCCACAAGGCTGCATTGTGGGCAAGCTTGGAGAGGGGCAGAAGGTTTCAGGTAACTCCAATACACTTCCATCTGCCATTCGCTGCTTACAAATAACGTCCCTCTTCTGATGGCCACCTCCACATGTATGAGAGCACTGTGCAGAGACAAAGACTTCTAATTGAACTCACCTTGCATTGGCTGCCAGGGCTATGACCTAAATAAAAAGCCAAACTTCTATCATACAGTGCACTCTGGGAAATTACAAGAAAGCTTTTTATTAATATGCTGCTTGATATTGCTATGGGGTCAAGTCAAGTTTGACCAAATAATCATGCACAAGGCATATATATCATTAGAAGTGTAGTTACATTGAAAAAGATGCTGCAAGAGTCATTTTCAAACATATGGTATTGTTATTTTGTTTCACCACACCCCTTTGAGAATTCTGCAAGACCATTTTTATATCGTACCTGACTCCATTCCTGTGGATCCCACATGGGAGGGCAATCAAAACGATTACAGGCCTGCACAGAGGAGGGCTTGGGCTGCCGACACTTCTCATCTTTGACCCTCTCGGTGTGGTTGCTGTGTGTGCTTACTTTCAGTGTGCAGGTGACAGCTCGAGTCTGGAGGCCAACACCACATGTTGCTGAACAGGAGCTCCAAGCCTCCAGCTCCCACCTGGACAGACATACAGAACCAATCAAAGGACTCCAAACATATGCATGTTTTTCATTTTGATCTAAAGGATGATTCTTGAATGTTGTTTCCACGGCAAATATATCGAATGTGATGGCTATTTATTAATTTATTTTCAAAACAAAAGTTACAAATTTATTTAAAAAAATTGTGCTCCATCCAACAAGTGGTTTTCATTTAGCCAACAAGTGTGCAGCATATGTGGGAACTTCGCTGGAAAAGCATCCCAGGTGGCTCCTTATGAAGCAGGGTGAGAGAATGCCAATGGTGTGCGAAGCTACTTTGTTTCACACCTGTTTTAGTATAATTCCTTATTTCATTATTTCAGAGTGTCCAAAGTCCAAATGTGTAACTAAACAAAAATAAAGGGGAAAAAATCTTCTATGAGTAGGTGGGTCCAAATTTCGAAATGACTTCAATGATAAACAGATTTAGTTAGTTTGCTTGCTTTGTTTACATATTTTGTTGATTATTACAATTTTTCATAAACTGCATCACATTTTCAAAGAAAATCTGTATACTCTCACAGAAACTCAAGCCATGAGGTTCCAGATTGAGGTTCCCATGTACGTGATCAAATGTCCACATAGTCACAGCATTGAGGATATTACAATCCCACTGGTGCCTTTGACCTGAGGGCCACCTCTTTAACTCTGATGGTGGCAACAGCTGAAGTTGGAATAGACGAGCACCTCCAATACACCAAGACCACCAGCGGTTAGCTCAATCCCAGCAGGACACCCCCGCAGCCTGGCAGCCAGTCTGGGTCTCCCCCGATGATATGACAGTTCAGGCTGGAGGAGAAAAGCTGCAGATTCCCTTTATAAGGAAAGCAACCGAAGCATTGGAGGCGGTGTTGAGGCCCAGTTACGGACTACCAGTGGCCAAAGGAAACAAGCAGAACACAAAGTTTGTTGTGCTTGAAAACAAAAGCAACACTTGGAAAAACAGGCTGGAGAAAGGCAGAAGGCCTCAAGGATTTTATGTCTATGGCATGAGGTGTGGAAGCGCAGCACAGCGAAGCATAGCGTAGGCGGGAGGTGTAGATTTTCCAGCCGCAGACCACCACATTTGCTACTTTACATTCTACAAAAAAGGTTTGAATATTTTAACACCAGGGACTTTAATGCTTTAATATATCTTTTCTCACTGGCAACTGCGAAATACACAAGACAGTAATTTAACACTTAAACTGGTGTCTCAATTATGTTATTTACAGTTTGCCAAGAATTTCTTATCTCAGCCTTAGCATGCATTAGTGCTAGTAATAAACCTATGAACACATATCACATGAATGCACACTTTTACTCTCTGTCTGTTTCTTTTTCCTGAACACACTTGAATGAAAATGAGAAGCTGGTTTAAGTGATGGATCCAGAAAAGGTGTATGGCAGGTGAGCCTCAGAGGCAAAGACTAGTCTCTACAATGCATAGCTCATGGCTGTGTACAGAATGAATAAATCTGGCATCCTAGTTGACTCTTTAGCACACTTTAAATGCTGATAGTGTTTGTCTCAGAGTGCATTACTACAGCAGGAGTGTGTAGCCTTCATTTCCTGACCTTGGAGGAGAGCTCGTTTTTATTGCCACAAGCTTAGCATGAGAGCAGTTCTCAGCTTCACACTCTAAGAGGCAGTTGTGTTAGCACAGAAAAGTCATGTTTGCACATTTTTTCATTCAGCTCATGAGCCTTTTTTAAAATTTTATGTATAACGAAATATTGATCTCCATGGCCCATACATGGGCATCTTTTCAGTTTAAACACAAAAAGATTGCATTTATACATTTTTACTACATTTGGACCAAATTTACCTTCAGATCACACACGCACACACACACACAGTGCCCACTGCATGTTCTTACCTGGGTGGACAAGGTTCAGTATTGCAGGCTTGCACAAGTTGAAGAGGTCGCTGTGTGCTCACACACTCACTTTCATCTGCGGCTTCTCTCGTCTGCTTGTTCAAACAGATTACCACTGCCTCTTTTATCCCTGAGGCGCAAATTATAAAAAAAAGTAAGAAGCCATGTATTATATTACATCTCATCAACTTAGTGAATCCATCAACTCACTGAGTGACATTCAAAAGGGATTATGAACATACCCTTAACCACATGCATTTCAACTATAGAGACAGAAGTACAGATATAGAAGTCATGTGAAACATAAGATGTATTTATCCATCCAAGAATTCTCTGTATTATGTCATGCTGTGTGGGAAGAGTTGGGGGAAAAAGCAGCAACTGTATCAAAGCAAATGATTTCACAGAGGCACAACAAAACAGTTCATTTATAATTTCTTATAATTACACCATTCTGTGGATGTATGCCAGACATTACACTAATCCTGGAGCTGCTTTCCTCACTGTAATTCTAACTTTACTATACTAAACTACTATGACAGGAACTGATTTTTCAATAATTACAAAGGGGATTTAGTTCACACCAAACTAAGTCAAGGTCTCTTTACAGGATATTATAGATGAGATAAGACCGAGATCATTACAGAAGGTCATGATGGGGTTGAAAGTGAGTTAGCTGGGAGGGAAACCGGCTGTCATTAAGGAAGGAAGTCATAAATCTATACTATAAGGATGTTAAGAGAGATATAGAGACAGGGAAGGAAAGACCTGACAGTTACAAGGTCCAAGACAGTGAAAATATATCTGTATATGTCAGAGAAGGAAGACAAAGCACCACAAGGTGTTCATGTGCTGCGCTGTTGAAGCAGAAGCAGACGTGCATGAGCATGTGCCATGGTGGAGTTGGGATTCTAGATGGAGCAAGTGCATTTATCTCATGCACATAGACACAATCATGCACACAACGTTACAGTCACACATACACACACAGTGCTAAACTATAATTAGTGGTGCACATAAAATGACTCATTTAGCTTTAATCTAAACACCCCTTGATTACACTCAATGAACCAATTTACATCAAAACACACCAGGTTGTGTAGCAGCTAATCCAAACACAGTGGGTGCTGGTTTCTAGAAGCATGCAGGGCATTGTGCGAGGCCCAGACTAATGAATGAATGATTCATTCAGCTTTCGGTCTGTTAGTGGTGTCAGAACCAATAATGAACCAAAAATTTGTGTCTACTACATCAAAGAGGCCGTTAGCGTGATGCTACACAGGACTGTGTGTGTGTGTGTGTGTGTGTGTGTGAGAGAGAGAGAGAGAGAGAGAGATACATTGCAAGAATAAAATTGGCCTTTGATAGTTGTGTAATAACATGTGAGAAAGAACAGCATACCAACAGTGAACCAGGGTATTCAGTTTAATAAAATGATACAGTATTTTAGTACGTTTTTTAGGATCATGTTTGGTGGAGGTTCTGTTTCCACAATTTCCACTTGTTTTGGTTCCATTTGAAAGGTCTATTAAGTCAAATAGGTTTAATATGAGGCATTTGGAAATATAGCTCTTCTTACAAGTAGTCTACTCATTCTCCACACCAGTAACATTTAGACAGTTGACTGTTTAGCTGTTTCTTGTCCAAGAAACTGTGTATGGTCATAGCACAGTTATTGCATATGAGAACTAACAAAAATGACTAGAATTGATTCTAGATATGGTATTCCTGCCTTGTGTTGTCTTTGTGTTGATTTTGTGACCCTGAAAAATCAAAATAAACCAGACATATTATGGTTTATATTATATTACAAGATATCAGCTAACACAACGCCACTATCTGTATCTGTATCTCTTTAGTGCTCCTAATATCCATATATGTACCTCTATTCAGAAGTGGGCATGGCCAAAGCCTGATTTTTTTCTTTCTTTTTTGTAAAGAATTAAATATGAACCGAATACCTCCGTAAACACTGGAAAATGCTGGGTAAAATCCCAGAGGTAGAAATGGCAGCACTGTCATCGTGGTCTGTAAATTATGGCTGTGACAGTTCCTCAACCTCAGCTACATCACTAGAGTTTATAACTGGTGTCAACTACAGATGGCTGCTTTTTAAATGTTGCTCGGGCAGATATTATTTTCGTTGCATCTGCCTACGATATTGTGTACCGAATTTAGTTGGTTCTATTTCACTGAATTATAAACAACCTAGTAGTTAACAACTGATGAGAACACGCAACGAGATCAAACAACCTGGAAGACTATAGACACAGACAGTACCACAGTCACAAATGACTAAATAATACTTTCAATCATGATCCAAAAATATAAAACAGATCAAGACTATCTAAGATATATGCACATATAGATGTGCCAAAGAATGACCTCAGAGAGTTCCTCTACAGACATAAACCACTCTTAAGCCTTAAGAACAGTCATATTGCTGAAAAGTACATGAGAAAGCATTTAGAGTTGTGGTGTATAGTCATATTGACAGATAAAATCAAGATTAACGTGTATCGAAGTCATGCAGTGAAGAAAGTATATGGATAAATGGACCTGTTCAGGGTCCAAGGAGTAAGCACCACATCTGTAAAACATCACAGCATAGGCAACGATAGTCACTAGTGGAATTGTTCACTGGTCTTTATTAATGATATGACTGATGACAGCAGTGCAGGATGAACTCTGAAGTGAACAAAAGCATCTCAACTGATCAGATCCAGCTAAAAGTCCCAAAGGTCAGTCAACAGTACTTTACCTAGCAGCAGGATGAACACCCAAAAGACACTGATAAACTATGTTTTTTTTCAGAGCCAAAGTATGGAATATTCTTGACTGGCCAAGTCGAACATATGACCTGTACCCTTAGTCAATGATCTTACATTTCTCTTCATGGAATCCTTCAGAACTACTGAAAGTGAAAACCATTGCATGACCATTACACTCATATGTGAGCCTTTGCCAAACAAAGTTGGAAGCACGCAATCGTCTAGAATGTCTTTGTATGCTGTAGCATTACAATGTCCCTTCACTGGAACTAACGAGCCCAAACCTTTTTTGGCATGACAATGCCCTTGTGCACAAAGCAAGATCCGTGGTTTGCCAAGGTTGGTGTGGAAGAACTCGAGTGGCCTGCACAGAGCCCTGACCTCGTCCCCACTGAACATCTTCGGGATGAACTGGAACACTGACTGTGCCCCAGGCCCCCTCACCCGACATCAGTGACCTCATTAATGCTATATTAGTGCGCATCTCCCCACAGCCACACTCCAAAATCTAGTGGAAAGCCTTCCCAGAAGAGTGGACGTTATTATAACAGCAAAGGGGGACTAAATCAGGAATGAGATGATCAAAAAGCACATATGGGGGCATATTAAATCTCGCCAACCTATATTTGGTTGAAATTACTACTTTTTCTAATATAGTAGTTTAGACTAGAAGCAACCACATTACTCACCTCCACCACACATCTCGGAGCACTCAGTAAACCCATCATACTCCCAGTCATGTAGCTCCTCTTGCTCAGTAGCTGTGTTTCGAATTCTCTCGCTCTCCTGCTCAGTTCTCAATCCAGGGCAAGGTGTGCGGTAACAGGGCTGCATCTCTGGGGGCTTCTGTCCTTCACACTCATCATCTGGAAGATCAGCAACTGTCTGGGAGAAGGAGAGCAACATCTGACACTTCACTGTCCGTTTCTGTATACCAGCACCACATGATCTACTGCAGGGCCCCCAAGCTCCTCGAATGAACCTGAAAAACAAATTGACACAAAACACACTCTGACATGAAATCATAATGGGAATTGGCACTAATAAAAAGCCTCTCTGACAATCTGGGTTCCTTCTGGCAGTCGTTTCATTTTCACACATTTTAGTTATTTACAGCTAAGTTCATAAACTGCACTTATTTCTCACATCCAGCTGTTATTGCAATACTTTAAACAGCTGTAAGGCATTAAAGCTCAACGTTCTTGAATAAATTGCTTTGATGCATGCTTCCTCACAGTTAAAAATCAAACAGAAAAGTGGAAATACTATGAGATCAGTGTTTTTATAGCTTCTCTTGAAGCAAGCGTTTCCTGTTGTCAACCTGAGAGGAAGAACAGCTACATATTTATTCGCTAAAAAAAACCTGAAAGTATGAACTACAAGCAAAATGCCAATTAATTCTATAAGCTAACTTTCCAGGTAGATAACAGTTAAAGTCCTCAAAGGTCCTTCAAACTGCACCTTGCTGATGATAATGCCAGAGTGACCATTAATCTGATTTAGAGTGGGTTCATTCTTACTGCGAGACACTGATGACATTATCACCACCTCTGCTGACACGGTCTAACAGATTAGCTCTTAGGCAGGTAAGAAGAGTAAAGTCAAAAATGTTAGGAGCATTAGTGCCTTCTGAGGAGCATTATATAAAAGAAGACTTCATACATATGACCTGGCCTTTTGATTATCTTATGAAAGACCAGACACCATCGTAAGCCAGATCTCTTAGCTGCTGAAAGTCCATCAATTACAATTTCCTTTTGAGTCAACAAAACTCTTTCATTAAAATCACAAGCCAATCTGGGTTTCTACTCTGCATGCCTTCATGCATCTGCATCCCAAATAAATATCAAGTCATTGATATAAAAATACCGTGAAAAGATGATGAGAGTACTTTAACTGTCATCAACTGCTTAAAGCATATGGTGGTGCCTTGCCATCTGTAAGAAACGTGTGATCCCATGGCTGTAATAGAGTCAAGAACTGAAGTCGTTTTGTGATGTTCTCTATTCTATTGCTTTAAGTGACTTTTGCAGTCTTAGCTGCTGGTAGCCAGTTATTGTTATCATGCCTCTGAGGCTGTCAAGCACATTTTTTGCTGACTGAACTGTGAAACCACAGCATAAGCATGCTTCCTCTTTTTATGATCCAGTGCACTGAGAAAAAAATAACTAGGTTCTGTTGGTCTTCAACAAGCACCCTAGTGGCCTTTCTTTACAACATCCTTCAGGATGCATCCAAAACTTTGGTTAATGCATCAACAATGAAACATCGATTCAGACTACATTTCTCCTAATACACGTGATTATTTTATGTGAGACTCTTATTCTTTTGTCAGTCTTATAGCAACCATGAGGCCTGTTGTACTCTGACAGGGATAGACAAATTGTCTGTTGTCTATCATGGTCAAATTGTCAAACCTGGGCAATATGTATTAATCTTGATCTTCACAAGTAATTGCTACAGTGGTTTAGAGTGTATTTGAAGAAATGGCAGGCTTAAAGCTTGGCAGCAGAGGTGCAATAAGTCTAACACAGGAATTTCCTTCTCGTTTCTTTTGCATCCGTACGCCTGCACCCATATGGCAGGCAGATATTGTTGTTGGCTTCTGGGCGACAGCATATTATATGCTGTTATTTATATGCTTTGGGGGAAAGACATGCCTCTTGCAAAGAGCAAAATCATATGCTTTTGCAATGGACAATTCTCTCACCCTGCATAATTCTCAAAAACCCTGAGAGAAACAAGTCAGAAGTGCTAAAACATATGAAGCATCATCTAGCATAGATCAAAGTTGAGGTCTTTCAAAGGTGATTGTATGCACATTCTTTATATTTTTATAGATTTCTGCAAAGCATTTAACCAAAGAATCATTTTACATACATTACTAAATATGCTTATTGAGTTATAGTGATAAAGATTTGGAAGAGAGAATGGCGAAATGCATGTGAAACAGAACCCAACCATTGCATCCATTCCAATTCCTCCCTTATGGTTTAAAGAATTTATTTAATTCTCAATGGTTACTGCATTGTTGAAATGAATTAAATGAATTCTAAGGGTTATATAAATCAAACTTTGCCTCAAAATTTCATGAAGTCATACAATAACAAAGGTCTCCAAGAGAGTAAAGCATGTGTGCCAATTCTAAATTTTTTTGTGGTTTTCACCTTAAGCAACATGCATGACTAGGAGCAGATGCTAGCTCAGGCTACTTCAACTTTATCTCCAGCAAATTCAACTACTTCAAGTTCAACTTAACTCCTCATGCTATCCTAGACTCCACATTTACCCCTTTAGCCCCACAATTCAATGTTATATATATAGCGCTGTAAATCACTACGTGTTCGTGTAGTCCATCAGTAGACGTTGTCGTTCAGCCCTACTCATCTGTACAAATCATCCTCTGCCCCACAAAACTAATGGTTTCAACAGAACATCGGCTCACAAATAGTTATAGGCTCCCGTTCTGTCAACCAGCCTTTTCTTTCAGTTCACACTATTTATATCAGTCTCTTCATTTAACCCCTTAAATTCCCAGGACCAGTCAGTTTCAGACTTACGTTCTTCACTCTTGTAACATCATACTGTTTCTTATGCTTTTATATGAAATGACTTCCAATTGAGACGAGCAAATGAAGCTTGGCAGTACCGGGATTCAAACTTCCAATTAGAAGTCCAGAGCTGTAACTGCCGAATCACCAGTCAAATAGTTTCACTGTAGTAATTAACTTTCATAGTAGTTACTGAAATAGTAACTACTATGAAAGTAACTACTATTTAAGCTGGGACTTTAAGGGGTAAGTACCAGCCAGCTCAGAGATCCTCATTTGAAAACATGAGGGGATTCATGAGATTCTTCTTCCTTTAAATCACTGGTAAGGAAATAACTTAGGCCTATTTAGATGATATCAGTTTCTTAACCTTTTAAAGTCACAAGGTACTCAATTATTTACCTTTTGTGAATTATTACAATTTTAAATATTACAAATTATTACAAATAATTGTAAATTATTACAGGCTCTATGCATTACAGTTGATTACAGTGAAACTAATAGGAAAGGTATACAGATACGAGAGTGACAAATGTAAGTATAGAAATAACAAGGAATTCTCACATATTTGAGGGGTTAAAAAGGAATAATGAGTTAAAAAGTGGAGCCTATTAAATGCTACAGAGTCTCTACCACCTTCGGGTAACTTTTACAATAGTTTTAGAACTTAATACACTTACGTTGGCTCCTCAGAAACGACTGTGTCTTCCTCAAGTTCTATGGCTTGCTTGAACCAAGGTGGCTTCGCTTCAACTGGCAGCTTCTCTGAAAAGAGCCCAAATGATAAAACATTGTTAAATGTTTCAGTATTTTTGATTGCTGTTGCTATACACAACACTCTAAATAACTCATGTGATCAGGTATTTCAATCAAATAATATCACACTCCAGATGCTGATAATGTACAGATAAGCATGGTAAAGAGAACATTGCTCACCTGCGGGCTTGTAGCAGGGAACAGGAACCAGACAGTCTTCCTTTATGTGTGGCTTTGTGATTGGATTGCAGCCACCAGCATGCAGCCCTCTGTGATCAATGCACAGGACCACTCTGTAGCGCAGCCCTTGTCCACAGGTTACTGTGCACTGTTAATGATATATATATATATATATATATATATATATATATATATATATATATGAGAGAGAGACAGAAAGCAGACATAGTCATATCAACAAAGCAACCTGTTACTGGACGACTAACCAAACAAGTCCTATTAAAGGGTTAAAAAAGGGTTAAAAGCTCGCAGCAGGATGGATGAATGCAGGTTTTTAGGGTGTGTCTCACACCTGGTGTGGACTTAAAATGTGAAGAACAATAAAAAACACTTTATAAAACCTATCAATATGAATTAATTCCTTAATTATCCACAACTGAGTCGTTTGTTCTTATTTGTTGCTTTTAGACAAAGTCGCCTATTCATGTTGTCGAAAGGGTGACATAAATAGTGAAAATCCACAACACTGGGTTGAAATGGAGCAGGATTTTTAAGACTGCACTTGAAGTGAGAATATCATCATCTTATACCTGCATCTGTGCTAAGAAGGTCTTGTGATAAAGTACTGATGTACATTTTGGACCAAAATAGGTTAAAAAAAAATGTTGCCACCCTTTGGTGCTGTTCCACCTCTGTCAGGCTGTGCAGTAAATTTTTGACCACAAAAATTGCAACAGAGCACAAACACAAAAAAAGAATGGCTGGTATCCAAGCAAAATAGCAATGACCCAACGTTAACCAGTAAGTTATGCTTGCGTCAGCATAAAAAAAAGCAGTTGTAAGTGCTACTCTATCATTATATAATGGTTTTGCCACTATAGTAACATGAGTTACATACATTAGGTAAAGATTTGCATCATGTCTAGTATAAAGTCTGACAGAACCATGGAGCAGATGCCTGCATCCGATATGCGCAATGTAGTAATAATTGCTTCTTTACTGACAACATGAAACTGGAACCATTCGCCTCAAGTCCCATGTCAAAAGAAAAGGAAGAAGCCTAGATACTCTGGATACTTATAAAATGCTTATAAAAAGTGTCTTCAGCCAATACAAGCATTTAAAAGAGATTTAGAAAGAAGAATAGTCAAGGGAAACAAAATCCCAGGTTTTCACATTTTTCAGAAGGCCACAAGTCTGGGTTCATTAATTCTTGGTTATTCTGTTGTAAAAGGAAATTTACTCTCGAAATAAAGAAAAAACAATCACAAGAGATCCAATGTGGTTCTGATAGTGTGGAGAGGCTGACACCCCGCTCCTTATTTTAGATTAAGATACTGAATCTAATCATGTTTTTGTTCTTAATAATATCAGATGGAATTTCTTGTTTGTTTTGACCCTAGATTCAACTCTTGTACACTTTTGAAGAGTAAATAATAAAGAAAACTCAATAAAGTTTTCTGTGTTCAGGAGGTTGCAGTGTTGCAAAGATTAAAACTCTACCCAGTTAACCATAATAACATGGGCCTGTGATGTTTAATAGCTATGTATTTTAGTGGGTGCTTCTAGTTTAAAAGTCAATTTTTTCATCTACTTTCAGTAATTAACACATTGTTAATACCGGACTGCAGTATGGGATCAGCGATAACAGATAGTAATGAGCTATTTTCTGGTATAAAATTGTGAGCTGCTGGAGATCTGGGATCTTTAACAGTTACCATGAGGCCCAGCTATTATAGATATTTAACAGTGAACAGCACAAAGCCCAACAGTGAGCAATTAAGTTCTAGGTACACTGAGGCACTAAATGACTATTTTTGTTGAAGGAAAAAAAAAAGTTAGAGTGTGAGATAACTCCTTTGGGATACAAACTTCTTACATTACACCTAAAAGACAGCACTCCATGCAGTTCCTCAGAGTTGATCCCCTTACCAGGTGCATTATATATTTTTGGCTTATGGATTTGATGTTTAAAATAGTTCAGATGTAATTGTGTTAAGTAGCAGTTCACCACAAGTTCAGCTAGGGACCAATCAGGAAATTGCCATTTAGTTCATTTTAAATGCTGCACCAGAAAAAACATAGTCCCCCTGAAAATCAGAATAGTCTATATGCATGTGTTTAAATAATCCTAAAGGTAGGTTGGTTTAGTAACATTTAGAGCTGTATTCAGAAATGAGATGTTTGCATGTAGTGAGGATTTAATACAGAAATTATGCACATTGGTATTCATACCACAGATGTAAATACAGACTTATTTGTGTGTGCATGGCAGAGTTTGTCAAAAACAGATGCATGGTTCAGTTACTTGCGATTCTGACATTTAATTTAAGCCCATTTTTCTTGTGCTCATGTCAGCAGCTCAAGTGAGTGTCACCATCTGATTCTTCAATGTTACTACAACATGTCATACTGAAATTCTTGTTTTGGGCTGTAAATACACTCAAAAAAACTATAGAATGCCACTCGAAGGGGAATTTTAAACAACATAAATATGTCTTAATTAATTAATTAATTGTAACCCTGTAGTCCACAAAAAAGTTTTTTTTGCATGGAAGAGACTGGATGAGACAGTTTTTAAATGCAGATATATTGATCATCCAGGAGACCAAATTTTCATGTGGATTAAATTATGAATAATGTGAGCTGTGACCACAACAAATGAGTGCTTGGTCAGCTTAGCCTTTAAACCATTATCCTTTAAACCAAAGGCACATTTCCTTTGAAAAAGACCACAATGAATTAGCAAAATCACTAGCAATATTTTATCAAATTTGACATATCTTAATAGCAACTTGAACGATAATATACATCTGATGCACTCATTATGATTTCATGACCTTGATTAACTTATAGTTAATGCTTTCTGCCACTGTGCTTCTAGTTAATCATGCAGAAAGATTGATGTGCTGGATCATGTGATCATATTTGATAAGCTGCTGAATAATGAGAGTATAAGCTATATTGTTAAATTATTAAAATTGAATCAACAACAAAAAAGAAGGTGTTCAAAAATGTTTGGCAGTGTATATTCAAGAATAGAACAGAATAAATGTTAATTACCGGTGACCATTCCTGCGCAATCCATGTTGGACAGTCAAACGTGTTGCATGGTTGCACGATGGATGTCTTGGATGCGTACAAACACTTCCATTCATCTGTGGGAGTGATGTTTCCCTGCATGTCTTCTTCCACACATGAGACGGAACGACTTTGAACTCCCCCACCGCAGGATGTAGAACAGGCAGTCCATGGGCTGCTCTCCCATCTCACATTAGAGATTTCAGAGTTTAAGTGGAATTTTCAAATGTTTTTCCATTTCAGGTCAAAAACTTCTAATGTTCATAATAAACACATCATGTTTATCAAAATCACAGTAGTTTCCTAGGCATTAAAAAGAGCAAGCAACATCGACATGCACAAGAAAGCCTAAATTCCCCAAGCAGTTCACTTCTGATTTGCTGAAAGGCCATACCGCAGTCTCACTGGCTTAAAGCATCTGCACTGACTACTGCAAGAGGACTGAAAGCCTTCACTGTCTCAGCTTGGCTTTAGGCCCAGTGAGTGCTTCATTGAAATAGAATGTGAAACCTCTGGCTCTCTGCTATTGTGGAAGAGAACTTGAAATGTTACTCGGCAAAGACAGGCTGAGGTGGACTGGAAAGCTGGCCAGGACTGAGAGGTTTTGGGCAGGCTAAGGGAAGAGTGCAGCATAAGGCCTAGAAGGAAGTTAAAATACATACCGAGGCAGTGGGTGGTAGAGGTCATAGGGCATTATTTGCTTGTAGCCATCACTAGAAATTGGACATCAAAAATATGCAATGTTATACACAAAGCTATGACATTTGGGTTAGATATAATCCACAGATGTCATCTTTAATCAAATGATAAAGAACAGTTCCTCGTCTAAGCCTTCAAGTTGCGTAACAGCTTTAATCACCCACCTGGCAGGACATGGGTCCATGTTGCACTCCTGCAGTCTGGGTTTGGGCTTGACATTCTCAGGGTAATAATGACAATACTGGTCCACCACCACACGATTACTGCGCAGGTCAAAGCACTCTGCTGAAGTGAGCTGATACCCTGGGCACATTAAAAAGAGAATCTGCAGACACCAATGTGAACTGGCAGAAAAAAAAAACATTTTAAACGAATTCAAAGTTTTTTTTTTACCTCCACCACAAGTTACAGAACAGGGGAAGAAGTCGGTCTCTCTCCAGCGATGGATGATTGGCTGGTAGAAGATAAACTGCACCACACTGTCTATACCACTGGCATAATGGACCTGTTTAAATGAAGGTATGGTTTTAAGAAAAGAAATATTTTAGCATGTGCCAGAATAATACATAACATTTCATCCCTCTTGAAGAGTACTACTTGTAAACCTCTAAAGGCACAATCATGTAGAAGTACTATAATGGCATCCATTCTTGAGAAATAACAATGTCTTTATTGACTATAACATTTTAAACCGTTATTTAACCTTCTACATTTTCAGAACACAATTACAGACAAATGTCTTCAATTTGTGGTAAAAAGAATAGACAGGGTATGCCTGTTTTCCATAATATGCAGTTATACTGAATCCACTGAGTTGTGAAGAGCTGAATAGCAATTCTTAAACTGCGTATCATAAGTACGACTGTTCTGGCAGAATCTGTGGGAGTGAGCATCTTGATTCTTAAAGAGATTTTTGTTTCATGTAACTTGACTTTGGAAAAAAGAATTCACTGAGGATGTAGAAGGGGGAAAAAAACTAAGGAATAGATATATATCTATCACATGCTGTATATTATGAATAGCAGCATTCAGCATTGTGTTAATAATAATGTATACAGCCATGTCAGCTACACAAACAAAATATAAACCAGCATTACATCATATATTTTATGGATATGTTAAAAATCTCCTTTTGAAGCATTACTTTATGATCAGACATTACAAAGCTAGTATTATCTTAAAGCTGGTTGTCATCAGTCAAAAGAGTAAGCCAATCACCCTATCTCTGAGGGGGATTATGGACGTGCCGGTGCTTTGACAAAAGCTCCTGAAGACTGGGATTCGGCACATAGCCAGAACGACCCCTGCTCTATACACACTCATGTATTTGAAGTACACTCTCCCTTTCTGGACAGCTCTAATGGTTGTGGTTACAATGCCACGAGTCTCTGATAAAGACACCTGGCATTAATTTACCTTTAGTTAACAGTGTTTAGTTCATACACCAAGTTGCCAGTGAATCATGTACTAAATAGGTTCAAGCTAACACTGTCACACTCTCAGAGGATCTCATAAGGTTTGTCTTCACCTCCTTGACACATAGAAAAGCACAATAGTGCAAAGACTCAAATATCCAGAGAGTTCTGTTCTCTCTTTTCTCATTGAAGACCAAGGCTTGCCTAAATAAACTTCCAAGACCTGTCACATTCTTTAGTTGTGACAAAAGTGTTTCATCGAATGGTAAGATATCACTCCCCATACATCCTTACTGAGTCAGGCCTGGAGCTGGGTAAAACACCCACCATCTCTAAAACTTCATCCCCTAATAAAGCCATCTATTGAAAACATACGCTGGCCAAACCTCCCACTCAAATGCTTAAGCTTCCTCTCGGACTCCTTTTTAGTCCCAGATGGGTTGTGTCACAACCTGTTTGAGAATTTTTGGACCTTAATCATTTATTAGTTGAGAAGAATAAAATTCAACCCATCAAAGAGATTTCAAAGTAATTTTCAATACAAGTTTGAGCTGTTTGCTGTCAGAAATGGTACACTAGAGACTGGTGTACAGAGTTGCATCTTATGTCCATTATATTTACACAGGAAATACATTTTCAAATATTTACAAAGTTTACATACATTTCCAGGAAAGAGTAGTCGAAAACAATGCATGAATATTGGAGAATGGGTAAGAGGAACTGAATGATTCACACATTTATTTACAGTGGAATCACCGTCTGGCTTGTTTTAATGACTATTTATTCCTCTTTTCTAAGCTTTCTCAAAAATTTTGATATGAGCTGGCCATCTTCCTGGTATCAAATTAGAAAATTAGGCATTTACTGCTTCTCAGATTTCTGTCTCCGACATTCCTATTTATTGTGTTATTTTGGATGAATTTTAGGAGGAAGAGAGTTGTTTTTACTGGCATTTTCCAACTGTTGGCTGCTTCATTTCAAATTGGCTATTCCATTAAGTGCATGACAGCCAGCACATTAATCTAGGCAGCTACTTAACAAACTGGGTAAAAGCAGAGGCGTAATAATTGGTGGGTGGCTATCAGCCAGGAATCTAATTTGTTTCTGGAGGGAGTTAAGGGTTAGTTCACCAGTGAACTCCAACGTGATAAGGGAAACTCATAATTATCCATGGTACTGTATCCCTCCTCCCTCCTAAGATCTAGCTTGTGCCTCATTCAGGCACAGAGCATACAGTGTTTGTTAAATTATTTATTTTTCTAAGATAACGTTCAACAACTGATTCCAGGAAGGTGGAAATTCATAATGAACCTGAATTACTGTGAACCTGAGTGACTAGATGTCCTTCAGTCAAATTATTCTTTTACACTTCAAACAGTAGCCTGTTTGGAATACAGAAGAAGCAATACTAATTTTAAAAACTGATTATTGTCTTACTTTGACGGTAAAGTCAGCCTCTAGTGGTCCAACGATTCTAAGGATCTCCTTGTCAGTAAGCTTCTGGAAGTCAATGATTGTGTTCTGTAAGATGTATTGCTTGGTTCCATCCAGAGAAAGCTCCCCCTTGATCCCCTGCAAGGTCTTACTCTCCAGATCTAGAAACAAAAACAACAATCTACTGATGGCTACAGTGTGTCCAATGTTTGGCTAATGGAAAGCCTACATAACTTTAGCAGTACAGTATGTGCCACTCTACATGACATGACATGACATGCCTATTTCATTTGTATAATTTATATTAGACAGGGAGAACAAGAGATTCTTGGGGTTCTTCATAAACAATCACTTGCTTCCTACAAGTAAATATCTAAAGAACATACTCAGATTTCTGATTTTTTTCTGACACTCAGGGCCAAATGTACTAAGCGGTTTGTGTCCATTTTCGAGCGTAATTCTGCACAAAATCCTTGATGTTATGTACTTAAATGGAGTACAAGCCTAAACACACAATTTAAACACTGTGCACATGGCAACATGCAACGTGCACTTCTCTCTCTCATAAATATGTATTTAAGGAAGGATCATGCAAAAAGTGGAAAGCCCTCACTACAAGAAAATGCGGAATTTGTATAAATTAATGCCATGCATATTGGTTGGAATTGAGTACGCAATGTTGCCAGGTGTGTGGTTTTACCCTAAACATTTTTCAACTCCCAGCATGGGTTATTCATTCTCATAGATATTTTTATTTCAGGACAAAATGTGTAAAAATACGAGATCATTTTATGACCTTAGTGAAAGAACTATTCTGGGAAACTATGTGCTTTACTAGCCTACTGCTTCTGTCACACAGATCTGGCAACCCTGATCATACATCACAGACACATACATCAATTTCCTCTACCAAACAAATTCAACACATTAAGCAGGACTTTTTGACACATGCCAAATTTCCAAATGTTACAGAAGCCCCAGGCAACCACAAGAAATAACGAATGCAGTTTAATTGCACACTTTTATATGATACTTTTTCTGTATGCAGCCATCTTTTCATTAAAAGCAATTAGTAATCAAATTACACATCAGCAGTATTAAAGCTGTATACACTGCTTACTTGTTATGACTTGTTACTTGTTAAGAATTTAATTTCACATTATCTTGGTTACTGAATGTGCATTTCCTCTTTAGTCCTGAGCAGCTGCCCATAAAACTTCTAAAGCTTTTAAACCTCAATCTGTGTCTCATGCAAAGTGTATTTAGCAGATGCTTCCAAGTGTGATGAAATACCACCTTAGATGTTAATTTCAGATGTATTGGAAGGGCATTTTGTGCCACACCAAGTTGCACCTTGTTACATACAGTACATACACCTCTAGACTTCTACCTCACATTCATTATTTGGCACCCAGGTTAAAAAAAGATAACAAATTCTTGTACATGTAGTGATTTTTGTACTGTATTCAGTTGTGCTTGGCTCTGTTGACAGGGTGTGGGCTTTCCAGGCAATGGCAGATCTCTTGAAGTGTGTATTGCCTTGCTCCCTTCATAACATGACCTAAAGTCAACCTTCGATTTATGGGGTCTTGTCTTAATCCGGTGTGGACATTTACAAAATACCAAAGTGGGAACAAAAACCCTCCAAGAGCGTAAGTCATTGCCAACAGCCAGCTGGTTACTATTTGGTTGCCCGCAGTAAGAAACTTGCCAAAAATGTGTTCATGAGAAAAGCAGCTACGCTGCATCTTCAGAAAGAAGCTCTTCACTGGCTGTGATGAGAATAATGAAAGGATTGAAGACATTTGTTTTAGATTTTATGCCATATTATGCGGATAGTTGCCAACATCTTGACATCATTGATACAATCCTTGAACGTCTTTGAATGCGAGTGAATTGCAATGTAAAATAATCTCTCTCTGTCTAATTTGGTGTTGCCTTTCAGGGGTGAATTACTTGGATTATTGGTGAACAACATAACATAATCTCTATCATTAATAGTTATTAGAGTAATCTCTCATTAATGGTTATTAGAGTAAAAACCTTCTATTAGAAAAATCTCTTCCTTGCACCACCCAGAAAGTATCAGTGAGACCGTCACTTGGCCTTGTAACAATCTGGCAGCATTAAATAACGAATGCAGTATGCATCAGAATTTAAACTACCAAAAGTGTAATGAAATTAGTTTTCCTGGGAGCCATCAGTGACATCTGAACATTCGGTGATTCTAGCTGTTTAAGAGGATTTCTCTATTCACAGCCAGCAAGTCCGCCATGGAATACCGTCCTACTTACACTACATTTAGACACTACATTTAGACACTACATTTAGACATTTGAAAATAAACAGGATAAACCCATTCTTCATCTTCTCAGTTCTGAATGGAAGCCCCTGGACCTACCAAGACTTACACAAGTGATCCGGGCCTTTCAGAACCAGGCGCACATGACGACTTCCATAAGGAATAACAATCACAGTGTCCTCAGCTGGGGGAAAGAGAAAAAGGAGGGAATGATTAAAGGGAATGCAAAGCTTTTCATTGCAGTCAGATGTGATCATTAAAGTGATCTAAGCTGTGCAGGAACACTTGAGTAAAACCAAGAACAATAGAAAACAAAACTAACACTATGCGCGATGACTGGAATATGGCTGTACTTGAATGTTATGCCGCTTGCTGTTTAATAGGATCGGCTTGGCTTGGGTATATGTCCCATACACACTCTGTTGGATTTTTTTAGTTATAATCAACTTTTAAAAAAATGCAAAACATAGACTTGTCTGGCTGTGGCTTTACATTTAACCCACTATTTCCTACTCATAATGATGCAGTACAGACAGTGACATCAAAACTTCATAAAAATGAAACTGTATGAACTGCATCAAGTAGCAGAAAGTATAGACTTTAATTATGGCAGGGTTTCACCAGAACTCTGCTGAGTTTAAAAGCTCTTTGATAAAGCAGTACAGAGTACATTTGCTTTGAGACAGCAGATGTGCATTGCAGGTGCACTGGGGTTTAAATTAATCACAGGTGGCAGTTACAGAGTGAACAAAAAAACAACAACTTGACATTCTTAAATAGCATGCACAACCAAAGCTATTATTTAAACAGCTTGTCAAACCTTTCAAAATATGCAATGGTAAACATCATTTACAGTACTGTGCAAATTTTAGGCACATGTAAAGACATTCTGCAAAGAAATGGCAAGTTGAAATGTCTAAAAAAAATACTATAAAGGATGGCGTGGTTTTTGGCATGGGATTCTGGTAGGAAATGTAATAATTTGCTATTTCTCTTGCTATTAGCTCGTATGCAGATAAGCTGCATCCAGTGTGAATTTAATTTCTATGCAGTTTAAACATGCAATAATCACTGAACATCTTTCTATAGCAACAGTCACCCAATCAACAAACAAAATATTTCTTTTTAAAATTTTTAAGAAATAACATCATGATTTCTTCATTAAGGTAAAAAAATCTGTTGCTGTAGTAAAAATTAAACAAATAGAAATGAGTACAAAGCTCACTGGGTATCATTATTAGATCTTAGCAGGATAACACAAGATAATAGACTGACTGTATATTAAAAAAAAAAAAAAACTTTCTCCTTACTCTTCTCACTGGCATGTTGGGATTTGTAGTGTCCTCTCACAAGTCTGCAAGAGGATCCATCTCCATTGCAAACGCCACAATTATCTTCTTTAGCAGTGCTTCCTAACTCATGATCACAGCCAACAATCTGTCAAAAGGAAAAAAAAAAAGAAGACGTCTCACAGACTGGAATTTAACCATACCTCTGTTGAGTTTTCTGCTGTTTAAATCAATTACGTTTTAGGATTCAGTATGTTTCTATTCAAGGAAGTGTGATCAAAATGGAAATAAGTGGCTTCAGTCCCTGTTTGGATGTTAAGTGTGTGAAATGCTAGTGGTCACAGCATTCTTCATGCTACATCATGCAGCTTGAAAAGAGAGGCACAGTGAGGTTAATTTGAATTGTGCCTTTAGTGATTTAGACATGTAACATTGCAAATATGTATTCAAGTGTGACCAGAACTGTCTTTGAAGATCAAAACCAACATAAAACATCTCTGTGTTTGTAGTTGTATTGGCACACAGCATAGAAACCACAACATGACACTGCTTAAATCTACTAAAGAATCTCAAGATTACTAGAGTTGGTTACAGATAGCGTGCAAACCTGACAGGCTCCACTGATGCACATATCCAAAGATTCTGTGTAGCAGCGAGTTCCATCTAACACCTTTGGTGCGAGCTCTACTACTAGGTCTGTGCCTTTAGCCTTGCATTTGAGGGCACATGGGTTTTCGGGGTCGTTGTCCACTGGCAGCCACTCGTGGTAGCGACCCTGGTAGCGCACATCAGCGTGGGCGGAACACTGCTGTGCACGGAAATCTCCGGAATCTGGTGGACAGTCCTGAGGAAGGAGTCATCGGCATAAGAGGAAGAAGACAAATGGTACATTTTTGAACACAAGATAACATTCAGCTTTACATTTTGACTCCCACTGCTTGTAAAAACACACCTGTTCAAAAATGTTTACTCACCACGTTACTGCACGTGCGGTATTTGATATTCTGCCCCTCACAGGTCCTGTGAAAGTGAGAAGGTAACCAAATTCGGATGGATATTCACTTAACAAAGCAACTATTGATCAAAGTCAGTCAACATTCTCTCCATCTCTTTCAGCTACACTACAGACAGCATATCATTAGTAGGATTCGACAAGTCAAATATAGTCTATTAGGAGAGAGCCCCTTGACATTTTCCATCCAAATTTAGCTTAATGTACTTTCAAGCTGGAGTCCACCTCATGCTTTGAAGCTTAGGGGTGACAAGTGATCAATGAAGAGCACAGGATTATTCCAATGGATATATTCGACTTCAGTAACATACGTGAAATTCCGGTGTCACAAGACCATAGCAGATCTGGAGCTGTGATTAGAGGCTACATGTCAATATCATAATTCATGGACAAAGGATTAAGGCCCTTATACTATTACTTCTGAGAAGACCATGGATGAGACTCTGGAGTCAAAAGCAAAATCCTTAAAGCTTGGCAAAAGCATTAGGCCTATGACATATCCAGACTGGCGCCTATGCCAAGTCAAACAGTGCATCATGGGGCCCAGACCAACTTTGATGCGAGATGTTTGAGGGACAGACAGTAAAGATATAGACTCTCATGTGAAAATAATACACAGGTGATTCATCATGTCACCATGTCTGTCTTGAGGAAGGAAAAGAGACTCTGTAGAGGCTGAGGGTGAGCATTATGGCTTTAAACGAGACAAGGGAAAGTGAACAATACATCATGACATCACGCAAACGAGAATGAAGCTGAAGTTTGATTCCCAGGATCGCTGGCAGACACAAAGCACACAAATATGCAGCTACCACAGCCCCAATTCTTCCGCTGGGTTCATTAAAACAGCACTTCTGAACAGGAGTGCATAAATTCTTTCCCTGACCAGAGGAAAACTGGAACTCCAATATTATAAATATGTTGCAAAAGTAACCACACACAAAACCCAACTGTGAATTAAAGTGGCTGGCCACATACAATGATTAATCGATAGAGTAATTAAATATTTATTATTACTGCAAATGATATTGTAGGCGGTCCTTGAACATTGTCATGAAATTCATGGCTAATTTGTAATGCATGGTATATGTCTGCTGAGTGAGCTACCAGAATCTCACAACTGAGACTTCTGACTAGTGGCCGCTGCTACAACAACAACAACAACAACGACAAAAAGGCTGCAGATGTCTGCAATTACAGCACATGCAGCCCAGCCCAAGTCTAAATCCATGAATATAATCTATGTCTACACATACAACTGCTGTATTATTGTAATTACTGTAACATACAACACCTAATCTATTGTTTCATCATTACCATTCGTTTATTCAGCAGGAAATGTCAATAAATATTTTGTTGCTTTAGTCTAATACTGTACTTGAAACAAATTTCAACGTGAGATCGCTCTTGTTGTGTAGAACACACACGTAGTGGCGTGACATTACGCTCTACTGAGCTGGCCAACGGCTAATTGAAATCATATGATCTTGAATTTTCTGATCACTCAAACACAATACTGGCTGAAATATCAGTGATTGGTACTACAGGCGTTACCTTACTTTTGGTGTTAATTAAGGTTTCAGCACATACTCTAAGTGTTCAACTTATTTACATTCAAATACTTTTTAAATTGTTTTTTGTTTTATAATTACAAACATAAATCAGTACTGGAGAGACTGTGCTTAGTACAAACACACCGCCTGTCCAACACTGGACTTTGGAGGTTTGGCAAGGATTTGAGGCAAAACCAAAATGTACTCTTCCAACACGCAACCACAATGCAGGCCTATTATTTTTCTATATAACACATCACTGATCTGTCAGGTTCTCCAAATTTCTCATGTCTCCATCATTTGCCCATTTTGTAGTGTTTTTGATATTTCCAAGCTCTATAATTCTATGGATTCTTTGCCACTTTCTCAAAAAAATTCAATTAGTAGTAAAGCATGCTGTTTCTATTTCTATTTCTTTGAATTTTTTTGAATGATACAACTGAAAATAATTCTCCTGTAGGATTTGTTTTACTGTCTTACTAATTGTTATTTTATAATTAGAGATGAAATTAAATCACACGAGTTGGCCAGAAAGGAAGGGTATAATAATGATAGTTTATATGATTGGAGATTGTATGTGCGTGTGTGTGGGTGAGCTGATGAGAGTGTTGGAGCTGTGGTTTGATTGTAGTTATATATATTTAGATATTTGACAGACTTTGAGGCACATCCATGTGTGTACTGGCATGTGTGAGTGTATGTGTTTGTGTATAAACTACATGCCTTCTTTTGGGGAACATGGGTGAGGTGTTGCAAGAGTATTTACAATTTTTCTCTCAGTAGCACATAAAGACCTTGTGTGGTTCGTTTAATAGGGCTTTGATCTGCAACCAAAGCCAGGGTAACTGAACCCCATTCCCACGCGATGACTGCCTGCTGTACCCAAATTCCAAACTCCTCACCCTCAATAAGGCCTGTCAGTTCACACAAACACACCCCTGCGCTCCAAATCCCGACCGCAACTCCTCGTAAAGAGTCGAACCTCAAACAACTCTTAACACGAAATCACAGGGGTCAATTTTATTGCCATTTCAATTTGAGGTTTGCTCAACCGAGCAGCTCTCACTCACACAGCGAGGCTTTAATGAAAAGTGTTCTGTATAATCAAACCGCAAGGCGAAACGCTGCTTCATTTTGGAGTGAGGAAAGAAAGCTTTGTTGGAAAGGTTTGCTACGCCAAGCAGAGCCATTTTCAGTTTGTAAAGAAGCCATATAAAGATTAACAGACACAGGCAATGTAAAGTCCAATAACATTATTATGATCCCTGTGCAGGTCATATAGTGAAACCAGAAAGAAATATAATATTCAAACTATAGGCCTGAAGCAATATAACATCCTATTTCACCTCAGCACGGTTGGCGGCAATACACCGGCCCCATAGGTGTGATGTATCCTACTTAAATAATCCTGTCACATTGGCAGGTATCAAGACAAAAAGGTAACACAGACTTGACCCCCTTGTCCAAGGGCTTATGAGTATTTCTTTTGTGGAGCTAAGCTTTATGCAGATCACAAAGCATGAAATCCATGAGCTCATTGCACAAATATTCCTCAGCCAATAAACGTGACATCTGTATAGAAAGCAGTCTCATGTGTCATATCATTCTTTCTACAACTCACTTCCTGACTGTGTGTACACCCCCCCTTCCCCTTCCTTAATTGAATTTCTTGAATCACCACTATATGAGGTGGGTTGTGATTTGCTGGATGTACTTTCTGTGCTGTCGATAATCAAGTTTGCTTGTTTCACCAGCTATGTCATCTGCTGAAATACAGACAATGCCTGGAGCCCATATGCCTGGAAAATGCAAGCAACAGAGTGCGTTTCCTGACCCACAGGGAGTGTTTAAAAGTCAAATAAAGTGTATTTTGAGCACTTCTATTACAGCCCCTGGGAGAAGTATTCATGCAGAGATTTACTTGCATCATTAGAAGCATGTCCACGTCAATTTAGGCCATATTAAACCATGCAGTGAGAAGGACTCACTTCCATCCATGAAGGATATTAATGGGAACCAGTTGAGCGCACTTATAATTGAAGGATTACACCTGACTCCTTTAAGTGCATTCTGCAAATTATCCATGGATATTTTCATTATGGTGTCATTTTCAAGGGACATCAGGGACTTGGTACGAGTCAAGCATTAATTAATTTCCCAACGGGCGAGTCAAAAGGATTCCTTTACTATGCACTGAGCATAGTTACTTTGGATTGGATGACTATACATTAAAGCACAAGAATGCTTCTGCACTACAAAAAATACCTTACCAAGTCATCATATCTACAATATAAAACATTTATCCAATATTTATCATCATGAAATAATTATATAACAAATATAAGATGATCAAGCCTATCCTTAGACATTTTGCAAATGCTTGAAATTTTCTAATTCCAAACATTTCTAAATTCAGTATATATTCAGGATAACATTTCTGCAGTGTATCATATTTTTTGATATGGGATACTTGTTATTTTGTTCTTTTCATTGATGTAGTTACATTTGCTTTTATGTAGCCCATATATGCTTCAAAGATTGACAGAAATGCTGAGATGAGTAACAGGAAGATCTATAAAAAAGAATGAGCTCAGTAAGAGTATAAAAAAGTGGTTTACTTGGAACTGAGGCAACGTCTGAGAGAATAGGAAGCTCCGCCACCGCAGGTGCGTGAGCATTCGCTCCACGTGCCCCAGGCATCCCACAGAGTGTCTCTGTCCTCCTCTGATCTCGCTGTCCGTGAGTTCTACAGATTGTGGCAATAGGAGTGGGAGAGGGGCAGAGAGAGTTAGAAAGAATTAATACATTGTTCATACTGTACTTGAATGAATGTATATAATTTCAGTCACCATACAATATGTATGCACTATTTAGTTCAACATTCACACACATTCCTGCCCTAATTCTTTGGAAGCGGCATGTAGCCACAATATCAACTCCTCTTCTCCAGTGAAGCTTAGCAAATATCTACATTCACTCTGTCAGCACTTTTAACTCACTCTGTGATTGGCAATATTAACTTAAAGTGAGGACAGATGAAATACTGAAATGACCTAGCTGGTCCACAATAGAGTCCTTTACAACACAGGCCTTCACTGTCAGATCCAAACCGTCACTGCAACGGTCAAGGGCATGTGAGGCAACAATGTGAAGTCAACTGCTTAAACTAGGTCCAATTATACTGCTTTAAATTAATGAACCAGTTAATTATAGGCACTCAGCAAGACAGTCTTCATTCATTACCATTAGCCCACTGTTTCTTTGAGCACTCTTTACAACATGCATTTAATTATACTTGGATGCTGTAGGAGTATAGTAAAGGATGTTCAGTAAGAGAAAGTGGTGACATGTCCGTATGGATAGGTGGGTACAGACCCTAACCATAAATTTCAGCCTTTCAACAAATGTTAATTTTCATAAAGTCATCATTCACAGCTCTTTTTAGTGCCCAAAGATATTTAAAAAAAAAAGTTGCTATTTGACAGATATAAGCCCGTGTTCCACTGATTTTGTCATCCTTCTAGATGTTGCGCAGTCATGGGGCGGCATGTTCAACAACCTATTTAACTCCATAGAGTTATTATTGCACAGGAAATACACAACTGCTAACAGGGCCATTGGGGCAGGAATTATGCTGCCCCATGCTTGCATTTTCTTTGACTTTTTGTTTATGCATGGGGGAGGGGCAATGGACAGGACAGTTAATGATATTACCTTTTCTGTGTTTGTCTCGCACACCTGCTGCATTGAACACAATTTGAAAAAATTAATTTGCACCAACTGCTTATAAAACTATAATGTCTGATTTCACTAAAGGTGTGACAAAAAATTGCAAGCAAAATTAACTAAAAAAAATAAACAATGAGGTGGCAGTATTATGTCAGCAATGTTCAGTCTGAGGGAATTGTATTGTTTGACTTTTTGTTAGGCTATTCGTCTGTTCTGTAGTGCTCGCTTTTAGACCAGACTAAATCTTTCTGTTCTCTCGTTCAAAATTAATGTACATAGTTAGTTTAATAATAGAACAACTGTCTATTATAGGGTTACTCTAACAAAATCACAAAATCAACAACAAAATCAGTATATAGTATCACTATAGACATATCACTATATCACTATATAGCACTACATCATATCATATCACTATACAGCATATAGAATAAGTCAAGTGTGATTATTAATTATGTAATTATTAATTTTGTTTGAGGCTATGTTGTGATTTAATGTTGCCCTGCCCCTTCAAAATCTATGGTCACAAGCCACTGCTATATACGATGCCTGTGAATCACATTTTACTGTCATTGGTGATAACAGCCATTTCAAGAAAACTAAAGCATATCAGCACCATAGCCCACGAGCATTAGAGAGAAAAAAGTGCTAACCAGAGGAGAGAATGCAAGCCAATGAAAGCAGGCAGGTGTCTATCTGAGAGTGAATGGAAGACGATAACGTCTAGTAGGAAATAGACAAAACTCTCATGTTTCCTTCAGCTTATTTCTGTCAGGTGTCAGAGTCATCCCCTTCAGTGTGAAACACTACGCCTTTCTTAACAAGCTCAAGCCTATTTTTTACCCCTCATGATAATTGTGGAGAGAGAAGAATTTCACTCAGAGGATATATGAGATAGGACTCTGGTTCCAAGATCAATATTATGAGAACTTGAATTCAGCACTTGCAAGGACAATGTGCATCTCAGGCATGCCGTGACAGCCAATGGAGCAGCGGCTTCATAACTGGTTCAAAGCCAAAGATCACAGATCAAAAAATAATGCTATTTTCACATGGGACTCATCACCCTTAGAAAATTTCACCTCGTTTGCTCAGTTATGAAACAAATGAAACAAATAAGAGTAAAGTTGTCATGGCCTCAAGTGGGACTCATCTATGTTTTTTAAAGCATAAGATAAAAATAATCAAATATAGACAAAAAAGATGCATGTAGAGACATGTGGGTTGTGTTTAGAGAATTGTTAGTCTCTATCGTGACAGCAGACAGCCAGGCTAAACCAAGATTCAGAGGGAACAAAGAAATGTCTCAACCTGTGATTGATCTGAGGCTACGCTACTCATATGTGTGCTCTGGAGTATGGAAATGTCCCCAGTGAACCCACTGTTACTCACGGTTTCTCACAAGAATAATGGACATTTCAGCATTAGCCAATATCACAAATGGGGGTCATTTAAGTGCACAAAAGAGTGAAGGGAATGCATTTAAGGAAGCTCCTTTTGCAGTACTATCCCATGAAGACAATCTAAGTGGTGGTGTCCAGACTGGGACCATA
Organism: Pangasianodon hypophthalmus; assembly: GCF_027358585.1. Taxonomy (NCBI): domain Eukaryota; kingdom Metazoa; phylum Chordata; class Actinopteri; order Siluriformes; family Pangasiidae; genus Pangasianodon; species Pangasianodon hypophthalmus. Next base: position 19,779,544 of record NC_069713.1, read on the forward strand.
GGATGAAGAGGTCCTGTGAAAAACACCTGCTCTGAAATACCTACTGAGCTGCTAAATGTTTTCTTTAGCCAAGTAGCAAAATAATAGAGCATTTCTATCCCCAGACTGAGACTGCTAAGCAAAAGCCTGGCAGGGTCTTTGGAAAAAAAATACATCAAAGTATTGGCTCCGTCCCAGAAATATGGCATCCTGTTTAGTTAAGGATAAAGAATAACCCTCATGAAGAAAGAAGATACAAGGTAATGACATTGCTAGTTTGTTTCCTTTGGGCCAGTAGCAAAAACACTGCATTATTCATATGCAGCTCCAGATTATTCAAGAGGGACTACCACAAACAAATCAAACTCTTGCAGAACTACATACAATAGAGGAGGTTAGCAAGATCTAAACACAACTGATGAAGCACGGGGAAAGTCATAGTAGCAAAGGATTGTATGAAACGACTTTAGTTAGGCCACATTTGAAAAAATAAACCTCTGGCTTGATTTTCCTGTCCCGGTTGCCCAGTTTCTTTTGAAAGCAATCAGTAGATTTGCACTGAATTACTGAAAGGCTACTCATTTGACAAAGATAACCAAAAGCAGCTAAGGGCTAAATTGATATAAAAATGATATATTTTTTGATATAAATCACAAACGTCTTCTTCTTATCGTTATATTAACAGTGTATTAACAGTGCTTTAAAGCTGATAATGATAATTAAGCATTGGCAAACTTTGAGGATAGTAAAGCCTGCTTTCATTGTCTGATTCATATCAGAATCCCTCAGTAAAATAGGAACATATATTTTTTAGATCATAATACTCACCTGCCAATGGGACTGTTTTATTTGTATGCAGTGAGTGTAATCATTTAGATGTTATCTCAAGGCTTTCTAGCTGACTTTGATTTATGGAATCATGAATTAAATCTATGAAAACTACTGCAGGATGCAGAGTGCAGTGCTGCTCTCTCATAGCTTCAGGGTCCTGTGTTCGATCCTGGGCTTGGGTTACTACCTGTGTGGAGTTTCACATGTTCTCTTATGTCTGTATGGGTTTCCTCTAAGTTCTCTGGTTTCCTCCCCAAAAAATATACCAGTAGCTACTCTAAATTGTCTCTAACATCCCTGGGATGGGCTCCGAATCCACTGTGACCTTAAGCAGGAAAAAGTAGTTACTGAAAATGAATGAATAAATGAATGAATGAATGAATTATTGGGGCACGGTGGCATAGTGGTTAGCACATTTGCCTTGCACCCTGTGGACATGGAGTTTTCTTTGGGGGTTTCCTCCGGGTACTCCGGTTTCCTCCCCCAGTCCAAAGACATGCACTGTAGGCTGATTGGCATTTCCAAATTGTCGGTAGTGTGTAAATGGGTGTGTGATTGTGCCATGCGATGGGTTGGCACCCCAGGGTGTCCCCCGCCTTGTGCCCCGAGTTCCCTGGGATAGGCTCCAGGCTCACCTGCGACCCTGTGTAGGATAAGCGGTACGGAAAATGTGGATAAATTAATTAATTAATAAAAAAATACTACAATGGAACATAGAGGATAGCTATTTATTAGCAGATTTGCAGTCGATGTCATTGACAAAGTTTTGATCCACAGAAAGGTCAAGGTGGATACACCATTATAACTTTTTGAAAAAATACTTTTTATGTTTGTGAAAGGTTTTTGTATAAAACTTCTTACATATATTCAGCTGCACATAAATAACATTTATAACAAAAAAGGCAAATAGAACCTTCGAATTCCAAAGCAACAAAGCACTGAAGGTTTCTTAGTGTTTGATCAATAACACTGGTTTTAACTATCCTTATATAACAATGAGAACCAGCTTATATTTTTCGTCCTCTGACTAACTGGGATTTCCTAACAGTCATGCTGAATTGTTTTCATTACTGAGATTGTTAAAAGCCAGTCTTCTTTTTATTTTCAGGCCTTGGTAACATATCAAGTCCACACTGTGATTTGTTTGATTTACAGTTATTTTCTTAGCAGGATAGACCACACCTTAAATCTAAAATGCCCGACTTGTCACTGTAATCAAGTCCCTGGATCATTTCTACTGCTTAGACACATTACACCTTCCCTCCTCATCAGTCTATTTTCACTAGAGCCCTGGCTGATTATTCCAGTTGGGACTATTCACCATGCTCAATCTTATGAATGTAAGCTTATTATATTGTGATGCATTTTTACTGCTAACCTGAAGATTCCTAGTAGCATAATTTTAGATTAATAATGTAAAGTTGAAATGCCAATGACATTCCCAAACTGGAGACTTGCCTGGATAGGACCTGCCATTAGCAGAGCTGTGAATGTGATGTAGTAGATTTACTTGTGTAAAGGGCAGCCTTTGACAGCCTGAAGCCTCCAACACAAAGCTCACTTTCACAGACTCTGGGTTACATCAATATACACGGTATGAGCTATTTAATTGGGAGGTCATATGATCACCTCACATCTGTTTAAACCCTTGTATCCATCCAATCGCCATATACTGTATTTGTGTATTTCACAGTCTCATTTTTTTTTAACTGTCTTGCAAAAACTTCCAACCTATAAAGAAATCAGTTGTGCCAGGAGAACAGCATCAACATACTTGCCTTTCCTTATGGAAAATGACTGTACCAGGTCTTCATGGAAAAACACCCCCATCATATAAGACTTCTTAAAAATGGACCTTCATACAAACACAACCTTGCAGAAGACATTCCATTCACCTAATGAAATCTTTTAATAATACCTAGCTTTGTCGTCACATAAAGACCCACTCAAAAGTCAAATGAGACTCAAAATCAAATAACAAGCATGAAGTAAGGTAAATACCAGAAAATCACTCTAATGAAGTGAGTAAACAGAAATAAAGTTAATGAACTTTACCAGAAGCACAAGAGAAGCCAGCAAAACGGCAGCAGCAGTGGGTTGGTCCATGCCTAGAGGGACGCGGAGATACTAGCACACGTGTGTGAGTGTGTGCAAGTGTGTATAAGTGCGCGCAGAGCGTTTAGAGCTCTGCTCTCAGTGGCTGATAGAGTCAGTGTGACTGCAAGTTTCCGTTCCAGCACTCTCGCTCTCTCTCTCTGCTTCTATGCTTATTTCTCTGCCTCTTTTTCAGAGGAGTCAGAGGGGTGCTTCGAGCCCCAAGAGCCTCCAGGTCCAAGCTGCCAACCAATCAGAGAAAGCCTTAGCCGAGTATGCTAAACCAAACACAAGACTCAGGTCAGCTGTAGTTCCACTCACTCGCACACTTTCTTCCTTTCCCCCTTCATTTCTTGCTTTCTCCTTATCCTGATGCTTTACCTTGTTTGTTTTTCCTCTTGGTTTCTCAGGTCCAGCCACTGCTTTTCATCTGAGCCTTTCATCATGTATCTACCTTTCTCTCTCCCTCTGGCTTCTGTCTTCTAACTCCAGCTAATCTTAGTTCTGGCCTGCCCTCCAATATCCCCAACCCACGTACAATGGTCACCTTGGAAAAACTATTGGATGACTAAATCACAAAAAAATCCTATATCCAGATCCACGACCACAGGCATTCACTCGTTTTTTCTTTGTATTTCTACCCAAACCCTCTGCAGTTCATCTTATGTGATCTGTACAAATGAGATAAAACAGTGCCATCAAAAGATTTAAACCTAAATCACAGCAATTATGTTCTTTCTTCCACTTTGAAGAAAAACAATCTGTGGACTTCAATGAATCTCTTCAAAAACATCTGCCTAGTGAAGTACATTCAGTGAAGGAAGAGAGATAGTCATTCCCATATGTGCCTCCGGAGGACAGTACTAAGGACTCTAAAATGTGATTTATGGAAAAGAAGGTGTACTAAAAATATGACTGATTAAAAAGGAAGATGATGATAATCCCTGATTCTTCTATACTGGTGTTCTATACAACATACTAGTTACTGAATATTTACTGATTAGTTTACTATACACTAATCAATCATATAAAAATATGATTGATTAAAAAGGACGTCTGATGATAATCCTTGATTCGTCTATACTGGTGTTTCATACAACATAGTAGTTACTGAATATTTACTATATACTGACTACATTACTACATTATTTTACATGAATATATAAAAATACACTTTCTTTGATTAAGAAAATAGATTTTTGAAAATGGACCATACCAAGGCATTTTGGACAGGAAAATTTTGAGTACCACTGATAACCATTACAACATTAATGTGGTGAAAATATTCTCTAATTACATTGACTTTTTGTTAATAGATAGTGTAGGATTCAGGTCCATCACTCTAAACCATTACCAGTATTGTCTAATAAAGTGATGTCATGTCTGAAACAGTGAAGATACTGCAGATTTATGTTATGACTTTTACAAAGGTCATTGTCTCAAAGCAGCAATGACTTCTCTCCATCAGTCCATAATTTTATCACAGTGGTATTTGACTGCTGCCTGGGATTAGAAAACTTTGAATTAAAAATGATATGTAATTGAAAACAGTGTGAATCCCAGGCCAATCTGCAGCTAGAGTGGGAGTAGAAATGTGTCATGATATCTAAACCATCAGAAAGGTCTACCAAGCTTATTAACTATAATTCAAGGAAGATGAGGTCATGCACAGGAGAAGTTTGATTTTATCAATGTATTTAAAGCATCACATGAATAATCATAACCCAGCGATAAAGTCTAAACTTTCCTTATTTTTCTGTCTGTTTTCATAAGCAAAATTGTAAAGATGTGCCATGTTGATTGCTCCAGCTTCCTTGCAGATTTTCTGATGACTGAAATATGCATCTCAATTGAAAAAAATTCTGCAGAATTCCTTTAAAAAAGCCACCGAGATATCAAATTAAGGGAGGAAAAAATAACAGCTCATTCCAAAACAAATATTTAGAAAGTTTATTCACAGTGGAGCGCAGGATAACAAACTCTTTCATTCCAAACATACACCCACTCCATTTGCAATCCAAGAGGGCTACCGTGTGTCTATAAGTTCGCCAAAATAAATGAATAGTGAATGAATGATATTAAACGCATCATGAGGAAATGAACTTTGTGATTGGCATGTCCTGCAGACAGATCCTCACTTAAAGAATTGGCAAGCAAAGTTGAGCTTCAATGGCTTTCCCATAACTGTAGAATTTCAGCTAAATCCAATCTCAATATGCTCTGTCTATTGTGATCAACATCTAGCTAGTTGCCTACTAGTAAATATCTCTCTGCCTGATAGTTTAAATCTAAAGTAAATCTGTTGTTTAGATAAATTTACATGCTCAAAAATAATTTAAAAACAAAACACTTCAGTAAGAATAACTTATGACAGGCCTTCTTTTTGGTTCTGTTGGTTCATGAATGAAAAGAAGCCCTATATGACAAAAGTGAGGGGCCTCAAAGGTATTTACAGAGCATACTCATCCTTCCCTTGAACAAATGTCAAATCTATCAAAAGGGCTAAGCAGTTATTCCTATGCTTCTCACAGAGCTGATTTATGTAGGAAGCAAAGCTGCTGTACAAAATCAAAAGCTGAACATAAAATAAACAATTCCTTAAAACAGGAAAAAGACTGAGCATGAGAAGAGAAAAGAACCATGAGATAATGATGATGATGTAATGAGGTCTACCACAACCCCAAACACCAAGGGACTGCTGCCAACTGGGTCCTCAGGCCTTTTTTCCACCATTTTTCACCAAGTCCACTGGGAAAATGGGCAAGACATGGAGCAGGCCTGTTCGAGATCAATAAAAATCAAGCTGTCTCGGCCAGACTTTGGTCTGCGGGTGGCTGACTGGGGTCATGTCAGAGATGGTCACTGACATTTTCTAGCATTATTAAAGTGGAAACATGACTACAGTGGACCTGTTTATTGTTGACTACTGTCACATCTGATTCCACCACTGAGCCAGGAGCCACCGCTCCTAGCCCAGCTCTAATCTAGTACAGACCTTGTGACTTTCACACTCACCTGAACACTAGTTTTCTGTTTATCATCCCAGTCTATTTAAATAGCTCATTCACCATTGTTCTTTGTAAGGTTTTGCCATCCTGTAAGTTTGCAATACTGAGCATTACTTCCTGATTGGTTTCTTGGTTTGACCCGTTTCTGATTTCTCTGTGTCTGATCCGGTTTTGCATTCGCACTTACATTCGGTTACTATTGCATGCTTTGCATAGATATGATTTTATACTCCATCTGCAGCTGGTATAATCATTGCAAGGTTTGATTCCTTATTCATGTACATCAGAAGTCCTATACTAGATTCCTGCAGTTGAAGAAATACATCTTCATGCTCCATGAGTGTCCTTGGTTTGGTCTAGTTACATACTGTCTTAAAGGCATAATGATGTTATACAAATCTTGAATGAAGGAGAAAGGAATCAGTCTCAGATTTCAGTGTCCTGAGATGTGACATTAAGCTCTGCATCCAAAATCACAGTCCTGTGAGAATTGTAAGGCTGTTTGAGTGGGATAAATGGTGCCCTCCCCTTTGCTCCCCAATAAACGGTACATGTGCTCAAGGCATGATTTACACTAAAGTCATGATTTAAATGCTTTCTGTGTCTAGATATAAAATGTTTTTCCCAAGAAAGGAATTTTACAGCCTGCAGTTGAAAATCAACCACAAGCACTAAAAACCAGGGATTAAAATAAAAACTTAATTCTCTGACACCGTATCCCATTCATTTTATCTTTGCGGCTTGGGGAGGAGGAAAAATGACAGAACATGGAACATTAATCGTGTAACACATACACTGAGCCTATTTAGAAATATATGGTACATATTTCTTGCCATAAATAATTTTTATGGCTGTATCAAAGAATTTAGATGGAGTTATAGGGGTGTTTCATAAAAGCAAGGCCACATTTTAGACTGTTGGACCATGCATTACTTAACTTGATTCTGACATCTGATGATTCTACTAACTGCTCTTTTCTTCTTTTTATCATTACTTTATCTGACTGTTTATTACAACATACAGACACTATTATTATTACTAGACTACAAATCAATGCCACCGTAATTTTCAGGAATTATTTACATTATTATTTGTCATCCCCATCATCATGAATACAAATGCCATCACCATGGCTCTACTAACTCCATCTCGGTCCATGGCCTGCTGTTATTCAATCACAAGTCATCCCAAGACAAGGCAAACCAATTTAACACAGTGGGAGGCTGCTGGTATTTCAGAGATGATAGATTTATTCACCCATAAAAAGCTCAGCAGAGGACTCACTCTGAGTGAGTTTTGTGGCCAACCTATTCTACATAAATAACATTCACATGGGAATTAGAAATGCCAGTTGGACTGACTGGGGAGTCTGTAACTTCCTGCTACTCACCTACTAACCTTTCCATTATGGACCACTGCACAGGAAGATATTAAGCCTAACAAAAGCATTTTTTGCCATTTTGTTATGGCTGAAAAAAAAGACCTTTCAACTTAATGTAAAAGCCATAAAATTGACAACAGGGGAGGCAACGGCAGGTGCTGGCTGGCTGGGTGAAGAGTGTACCAGGTTTTCTGCAGATCAGACCAGATAGACTTGCTTGCTTGCCGCTGCTTTCCCACCATTAGAAAAAAATAGGAAAAGAATGAGCTAAGCTATACACAGCTGAGTTGAAGTGGTCTGTACAACTAAGAAAAGTAGGAGATGTCAAATCTGTTGAAACTGACTCTATGTTGAAACCAGCCTTAAAATACAGAATACTTGGTGAATAGAGGTTGTGCTGTGGAGTCCTCGTCTCTGCTAACTGATTTGTTATGGTACATTGACTCCATACAGGGGAGCTGAATAGTGTGTTGTTGCTACCATAGCATTCCCATCATCTCATAATAATATTTTATTTTTTGTCATTATGAGGAGCTCTTTGAACATGAGGGAAATATTAGAAAAATTAGGAAATTTTGGATTGATACACTGTTGGTTCAAACAAGAACTCGTACAACTTGTTTACATCTCTGCTCCCAAAGAAAACACCAAATCATTAGACAGAAGAAGAGCTAGCTAGATGAGTACAGACCTTACAGACATCTAATGACTTGAACCTAGTAAAGTAACGTGATACTGGTGAAAAGATTAAAAGATGAATACTGCTTAGAAACCTTCAGAAACTGGCGTATATGTTTATTATGTATGGAACAGCGTAATGCATGCCATTGGAATAAGGTCAGTGTGTATGGGGACGGGGTGTGGTGGTGCATGTTTGTATATCTTGGTCACCAAATGTCCCCACAATAATAGCTGACAAATCTGATAGTTTTGCCCATGTAGGGACATTTGTCTGGTTTTTTTTCCCCTAGAAAGCTGCAGATTTTATTTAAAAAAAAAAGCACCAGATCATTTCTGTTTGGCTACTGAGGTTAAAGTTAGGGTTAGATTTAGGTGCATGAACATATTATATACATATTAAAATGAACATATTATATTATATTATATAGTATAAATTATGCATTAATAATTATGTCAATGGAAGGGCCTCACAAAGACAGTGAGACCCACATGTATATGTGTGTATATTAATGACTTCTCCTGCATAGCAATGAACTAGGGGTCACAGCTGCTGTGTCTCAGAATTCGGTCTAGCTTTTACAAGGTCATGGAGGTGAAATGTCATGACTAGGATCAAGAACCAAAAACATTCTGCAGTCATTCATTGTCATTCAGCCATATTTCTTTTCCTTCCTGTTCTTATGTCCCTCAAGAAAACATAAAATTTTACAATGATTAGAACAATACATAAAAAAAACCAATAAACAACCAAATAAAACTTGCTTACTGAAGAGTGACTCACAAACTTGTAGACTCTTTTTCTTTTTGGATAAATCATGTTTATGTTCTAAAAAACTGTGAAATGATATGATTAGAAGTACAGAGAAGCAAATACAAGCTACAGCCAAGAGGTGATGAACTGCTGTCAGATGTAGTCAATCATTAGTCAGATCACTCTTCAATGTTTTCTTTTCACTCTATATTCATTTTGGTGTCTAATTTCAAACTGATTTGACCACATTATACCATTTTCCTGATTTTAAGTCCTTGTTTCTTGTTCAGGTCAAATCAAAAGGGGATTTTTAGTAAATACTGATGACACCAGGAAAATAACTAACTTAACTAAATTGAACTGCAAATGAATGTGGATATTATATATGATGAAAAGGTTTCTTGCGCCGGTGGTTCATATCTGATCCACTCTATGCCACATCACGTTTCATCTTCTTATCCCAATACCCTGAGCAAGTATGTAGCATATGGGTTTCATTTCTCTAATGCTCTAGCTTTATGTTGATTTTGGCTCATTAGATCTATGAGGAAGTTTGATAGTGATATGATAGGAGATGGCCAATGAGATGTTTGACTGGAAGTCTTGCAGCATGTTTTCATTGTAAAAATTAGCAGTGAAATCAGAGAGTATCACATATCAGTCAGCTACTCCTGCAGCTGAGCTGAAACTCTGACGAGCTCACTTTCTTTTTGGGTCAGTTCACAGGCTCCTCTGTGCAGTCATTTCATTACTTCCTAAAGATCTGTCTTCACCATTGAGAGAACAAGCTGTGGTAGTGGAGACTCTCTTGCAGGTGTACATGCTGTTCCTAAAAGTGTGTTTTCAATCATCTTAAAAAAAATCTATAAGTGCATGTGTTTATGGTGTTAAAAGTTCCCCTGACAAACTCTGCATTCAGTTGATGGGTTTGGCGTGTGACTCAGGCTAAAGCTAGCCAAGAGCTTCTCTCTCAAATTTGTTATAAACGCAAATGTGTCAGTCAGCTTGAGGAAACTTAAACACTTGTTAGACCATGAAACCTGTGACACTGCCATTTAAATCAGTTCAGTGCCTTAACTGAATGAGAAAACTGATGGCAGAACATAGAGTACTGCATGTACTGGCTTTTTTCCATGTCTGATGCTATTCTTCGATGTTGTCAATATTTGAGTCGACGGTCAATAGATGATTCAATATTTGAGTCAATAGTCATTTCATTCATTTAATTCATATTTAACTATATTTTATCAGAGGGACATATTTGCCACTAAGACACCTTTGTGAGATCAGTGATGAAGAACTGACTTGCTGAAAGTTCTTTTGACTGCTTTTGACTCTTCATCACTGCACTCATCAAATTTTTTGTAACATAGCCAGTACTCTAGCCATCTTACTTACGTTTAGAAATTTAAATTCTGAATTCAGGCCTTTCTACAGTATACTCATCACTACATGGGAAAGTCTAATTTATTTTTGGTTAGCATAAAAAAAACAGTATCAGCTACAAAACATGCCTATTCTAATTCATTCGTAGATTTGCACAGCATATGCATAATGTAGGTACTCACACAGAAAAATATTCAGAGTTAATCCTGTCCTTAAAGCATGCACAAATAAGCTACACAGTATTATGTAATGGGTCTTAGTACAGCAAACTGCAAAAGAAATGAAAGAAAAAACACATGCAGGAAGGAATGAAATGGAAAAAACTGATCTGCTACATCTATTTTGTTCTTATGGCAGGTTGCAGGGTGCTTATAGCCAAAGAAATATGACTACATGATGATCACAAAAGAAAACAGGTGACATCATTCTGAACAGAGGTGGAAGCTGAGTGAGGTGAAACGAGACTGGCGCCCATGTCCCCTGCTGGTGTGTGCTTGATCTGACAAGGTCACCTCCAGTTCACTGTGTAGCAAGGTCGCAAATGTGACCAAACTTGGGGGAGTTTCTGGAGTGCAGGTTTGAGAGGAAGGATTGTAAATAAACAGCTTGTAATGCAAAGATGTCTGAGATAAAACATGCCATTCAGACTGAATTTCTTTTCACCCTGCATCACAAATTCCAAACCAACAGACCATTGGTGGATGGGACACCAGTAGATTGCAGAGCACTGTGCACACACACACATTTGCACACTCACCCACAACTAGAGGCAAATTAGTGTCTACCTCCAGCCATATTTTAAGGAAGAAAACAGAGGAAACCCACATGGACACACAGAGAACATGGGAAACTCAACACACAGACAGAAACCTAGCTCCAAATCAAACAAGGGACCCTGGAGCTGTGAGGCGGTAATGCTAATTGTGCCACCCAGGTTAACTATTATGTTATTAAAACAAAATGCTAATAAACTGGATAGATTAACTATTATTCTGTTATTAAAACCATGTTCACTAGCAAGTGTTAACCCTCACCCTTGGTGGAGAGAAGGACATACCAACAAGGAGGGGATTTGCAATTACTATATTGACTGGAAAAAAGGCGTGAACAAATCATAAATTTATTAGCTAGCCCACCAGGCAAGTAAAAGCTCCAGTGTGCTGCCCAGTCTCATGTTTTGGTTGCTTGGAAGGCTAGCCGACTAGGCTAAGTGTTTTGGCTATGAGACATGGTGTTCTGTCCTCACATTGCACGTAAAATGTATTATTAGAGTCTGGCTAACATCTTAATTTTCTCTCAGTGTATTTAACCATGAGTTGAATGTGTGTAGTACGCAGAAGGGTTATATGACAGCCTCTACCAGCAGACAGATTGCACCATGGTGTATTGAGGAGGGATATGGAAGCAGGTGCTATAGTTACAACACTGAGGAGCATCACATCACCAAAGTGTGTTAAGTTTGACCATAGCTAAATGCCAAATGAAAACATTTGTTTTTGCGAAAGACAGTAAGTATTTTTTTTCCTTTTTATGGGTGTCGAACTTGTTCCCTGGGCAAATATGAATTAAACCCCAATAGCCAGGACACAAAATTTGCTTGTCCCAGATATCCTGGCTAGTAACTCACCCATCCTGTTTCCTATTCTCACCCACGTGCAAATAACCTCTGCCTCAGAGGACTTTATATTTAAGGTTTTAAGATTACATGAAAAGTTACATAACCATTTTGTAAAATTTGGTATAGTCTGACTAAATGTTCATTTTGAGATAAACTTACATTTCTGGAACTTTTTTAAACATTCTACGTAAAGTGAATCTCATATTTTACTTTATCTTTTATAAAACCATTTGATCGAGTCCACTTTTTTCCTAGCCAAACTCTGACTCTGACATCATTGTTTTAAAAGTGGAGTCTGCTTCCATGCCTCAGCAGGATTCTTCCATAAAAGACTCACAGTCACAGTGAGAATATCAAGCTCAGCTGCACCATATAAGAATAAACCATAGACAAACCAAGTCAGATCAAAGAGCAAAAGAACTGTGCAGTAGCTAGAATAACCCATGTTAACCTCCATAGACTTTGTTAGGCATTACTACTTTAGTCACAACAAAGTCTGTCAAATTAACATTAAACACAATTAAACTTGGCTAGAGCAGTCTTGTATAAACCATATAAGAATACAGATTTCTGGCAGATATTTTGACTGAGATTACATACTGGAACAACTAAGTGTTCAATTAAGGCTGAACTATTATTGAAAATTGTAAACAAAATTCAATAACTGCAGAGCAGAATAAAATTATACACACGTGCATACAAAGGGTAACTCAGGACATGGAGGAAGAACAGACAGTTCAGGATCATATGCAACAAATTATCAGGCATGACATGCAGGCAGTAAACTTTCATCTCCATTGCAGTGACTGGCGACCTGGTATCCTGCTGTGCACCATAATCTATAATACACTTTACAAAAGCATGGCATGCCCAAGCCGATACGCTTAACAGGAGACAGCAGGACCACCCTGGTGCTCAAGAGCACTGAGACAGGAGTCACATAGCCAAAGCGGTAACCAGATATGACAAATTCATTGATACTGACAATGGAACTTTCACACGTTAAAGACCTGGAGAAGACAGTTCACCATCCTGGGAGTGCATGGTGTATGGTTTCACTTCATCGCTGCATTATTCAACAAGGGATAATCTAGCAGGGTGAATCAGGCCAGGTCTTATTGTGTTCTGGCATATTGTGCTCTATTCACTAAGAAAAATTAGGAAAATATTTATTTTATTTATCTGTTTAACATGCAGTCCACAAAACCATAGGGATTTATGTGAAAATGTTCCATATGTTTATTTTTGAGGTCTACCACATTCAGTCATCTACATCTCTAGTAGACCCTCAAAGCCTTTTTCCACAAAAATATCAGTGGATCAGCAAGATTAGGACAGAGAAAACGGAGCTCATCCATCCCAAAGTAATCCATTTACTAAACCACGGGGCTGTAAATGGTGCTCAATAACAGATCAGCTGGGATATGTGTCCCCAAAGAAACATATAATGCTTTTATCACCATAAGCCACAAGATAAACATTGTGCCACATGATCTCTCTTTAAAAGCTCACACACACTCCAAGCCAGAAAGCAGCAAGGAACTTAAAACACTAATATGGAAACTAAAAGAAAAATCAGATGCGAGAAAAGAAAAAGAAGAAACTTTCTTTTAACAAGAATAATACGCACAATAATAACATGCAAACAAACTATAACAAAGCGAAAATACCTTTAATGTTAAAATGTCTTAAATCACGCAAAAAAGCTTTGAGTAAAGTAAGACATGAAATGCATTACTAATCTGATCACCAGCCAGACATGCCAAGAAATCAGCAATCAAATGAAACACCTGTTAATCACTGACAAGCAAATTAAGCTGTTCGTAAATGACAGCAACACCAATTACTAAAAATGCTAATGAATAAATGCATCTTATAAAACAAAATATATTCATCATCTGGAAATGTTGAACAGTGTCATTTGGCAGCACAGCAAAAACAAATTAAAAAGAAGTGTCTAATATACATTGCACTTATGCGACCAGTTACCAAGATCTTACATGAAGTCTGAAATATCTGTAACTTCACACTTTTGTCTTGTAAGAAGGTGGAAAAGTCTCCGTTTCAGTCTGCTTTAATGAACACTGACATCTAGTGTTCAGGTGGGTGATCTGTAGGATGTTAGCAGGCCTTAAATCTTTAACATTTTCTGAGCATCTTCATTAGAATATGTGGCTTGGAATCCAAACTCGAACCAAACCACGGCACAAGACCACCAGGCAGAAATTGTTAGAAAAGTGCATTTTTTTTTTACTTGACTGAGTTTCTTAGGTATCTTTCTACTGATATAGAGGACTTCAGTAAATTGAGGTCTTGGACTAGTATTAAAACATACCAAACTGAGCAACTTCATCAGGCGCTTGTGTCAGATTTGACTACTCACACGGCAGGTGTATAGAGAGTCCAGGCCATAGACACCCTGTAAAGACCATTACCACTACTACAGTAAGACAAGTGGCTCTGTAAATGGCACCTCATAATTATCCCCTCAGAAGGAAATAATAACTATATTCTTTTCTAACCTGACTACTGGTTATACGTCATGTTCTTACAGGGAACACTTTAAACAGCATACTTGTGCATTTAGTGCAGGATGCTAATGACACGGAGAAACATCTGTGAATAGGGGAGTGAATCATTTTGGTATGATTGTAGAATTACTAGCAGTGATGTATAAAGTCTATCACATGTCTGCTGCCTGACTGACATTGCACACTTCAGTTGGTGCAGTTAGTGAGTCCACGAGATGGCTCCACATGGGTTATGTGCATGGCCTGGTCACCAGAAACTCACCTGAGCACACCACCCCAGGCCTGGCTCGAGGGGTGGCTCACAGTAACCCTAACCTGGCAGGGTACACTTAGCCTTTTTTTTGTACCTTTCATGGAGGTCATTAGGATCACTCTTTGTCTGACCTCTTCCCTCAGATCTGTTCGCCAAGTTCGGCCCTGCTGGGAGCTTTAAGCTCCAGGTGACATGGACCTGACGTTCACCAAAGTACACAAGGTCTCGATCCACAAAGGGGTGTTGTATAAAGTTCTCATTATTATGTGACTACCTGATAATGATACTGTGCTTGTAACTGAGCCTGCTCTCCAAGTTAAGCGAAACATCTGTGGAATGATGGTGTTGTGCTTTAAGACAAGGTGTATCCTGTGTTAACTGTGGGCCTAGTTGTTCCAGAGGACCATTAACTGCAAAGGATTTTAGCACATTATCCGACACTCATACTGACTGCTTTTTCTACATTTAGCTAGCTAGCTCATTTGTTTGTCAATCAATTTCTAGCATCTCTGTATGCGCAGGTTGAGGTATTATCAGAGTACTAAAGGCGGGGGTTGTCTTAATACAAGTGAGAAGAAAATGCAGCGTAGGTAACATATATTCTAACATAATATGCTGGCTCAGTACTACTGCACAGACCTCCTGACTGACTTGATGGGGAGTCTGTCAGCACTTTTATTAGGATCTTTTAATAATATACTGGGAGATGTGCTTGGCTGGTGAAAGCAGGGCCTAAACCTCAGAGTCACACACCTATTTCATGAGAGTTCAGTGTTCATGGATGATTTAACCATATAATCTCAACAATCCTCATATGCTATAGAACTCTTAAAATCTTCTATACATCCTGGCCCACATTCAGACATTCCCGCATCCCTCAGACACTGTGGGCTTATCCATTGCACAGCCCAGCACATTAATCTTCTGAGATGATCTGTCATGTTTTGCTTTTGCATCCGGTAAACACAGTTCTTCAAAAGTGAGCCTGCAAGCATTGTTAAAGCACTGCTGCGTTTTAAGTCGTTTTAAGTTTTAAGCCATTTCTCCTTTTCATTTCTTCATTTCATTTTTTGTTTGCTTCAGACATTATTACATACGATATGAATGCAACTAATCCATCTTGTAAGAATCATGTTTCATTACCACTGCAAAGGAAGTGGGTTTATATTTTATTTCTGTGTTTACAGTACATTCAGATCTGTACTCTACAAAATAATAGGAGAAATGCTGAAACAAATTGTACCATTCAGTTCAGTGCTCATTCAATGCTTGTGATATTTGTTGTTGTTGTTTTCATTAACAGCTGACCCGATTGCTAGGCATATAATATTACAAAACATGAAAAAATGCTTAAAAAGTTTAGCTCCATTAATCATTTCATTGGATCACCTAAAAGAGAATCTCCAATTTCTGAAGCTCAGAATTTAATTTCATACGCCGATAATTCATTAACAACTGGGGATTTAATAAATGGTCAGAACACTGAAAGGCACACAAAGGCCAACTAGTTAGATTTAAATCTTGGTCTGAACACTTACACATATAACAACTATAAACATCTAAAATGATATATAAACATCTAAAATGCTGATCGAATGAAATCCTTTCTGATAAAACTATAGAAATAGTGCATAAAACATAACTGTGATTTGTTCATTTGTACAGCTAGAGACGTTTTTGGCATAAGAGACACAGCTTCTGAATATTTCAACGCCAAATTATCAGAAACATACTTGAGGAGAGACTAGAGGAGTTTAAAGATCAAGAAACATGAGAAGCAAGCATAAAAGAAATAGATGGGCATTCATTCCAGTGTCAAAACCCCTGCAATCCATTTGTCATTATCTCTGACCTTCTTCCTAATGGTCATTTGCCATAATGTTACATCCCAAGAGGGGTAGATTACTCAGTGCTCTATAAATGCCTCCACAATGGGCACTTTGACCGAGCTACGACATAAATCTGCTCCTAACCTGCTTTCATCCATGTTTAGGAGCTATAAGATGAGCGAGATCTGCCTCGGCTGTTCTCTTGAAGCTTAGCAGGCCACCGGTTCCAAATTCTGAACAGAAAACAAAAAATCTTTGTGATAGCTAAGAGAAACTTTTCCCTTTATTATGTTTTTCCAAAAGGGAAATCTGCTTATTAGTAACCAAAGTGATTAGTTTTAATTCCACTCGATGCTAGGTGAGCATGAAACATGCACTAATCCCTTTCCGTGATTACATTAGACCACCCAGCAGCAAAACATCAGCTTGAACCACGGTGCATAAGTCACGTCCAATTTTTCTGCTTTTCAGTATTCTTGCTGAAATATCCCACTAAGCTGCCAATTTTCATATCCTCAGGGGTTAACATTTGAGTACACTTAATATAAGGGTGATACCTCTGTCAGGAACAGAATATACACATATTGCATTTTGGCAAAAAAGTTGCAATGTGACTCTGTGTGGACAGCATGTTTTTTCAATGCAGCACTTTCTTTAATCTACATGCTCACCTGATACACCTTCAAAAATCCAAAATCAAGAGCCAAACCACTATACAAGACCACCAGGCAGAAATTTGTCAGAAAGGTGCATGCTTGAGCTCCCATTATCCCATGAAACAAGCTGAAAAATGCTAATTGAGATTCAGATGTAACCCAAGAGAGAATAAGGTTTTGTTTAAGTACATAACTCTTATTTTGTGCAGCAAGCATGATTTTCAGCTTGGAAGCACATCAGGTTATTTTTCAATTTTGCGGTTGAGAGACGAGAACATTCGCCGACTGAGAGGTAGCACTTTGTGCACTGTGCCTAGCTGAAATCTCCCCATTGCTGCCGGTGAGTTTGTGTGGCCTGATTATGCACACTCTGCATGGACTTCATTTGTTTCTGTTTATGCTCTGTGAAGCCACTGAATAGTTCCAGTAAACGCTTACTGCAGAAGGAGAGGAAAAGAAGTGACCTTCGTTCCAAAAGGGTGCAATCTGATTCCAGGCACAGTGAGTAACTCTGAAAGCCAGACTCGGCAACCTAACATCCTCCCTTCTGGAAACGAGGCTTTGTATTCAAGTAGCAGACAAGCTCCTCTGGGAAAGCTCCATAAATGAATATTGGGAGCAGACACCATAAAGAAAACTTCAAAAAGATTGGAAACTGAAGTTAAAGGAAAAAGGGTCATTCTCAACTTACTTTCTTTTTTTTGGAACTATTGCAACCAGCATTAAAGTTCCTGTAAAATCTGGAGTTACTATTTTTGTTTTCTCTGACTGTCTCATCTAAAGGAGCTGCTCCCCTCTATTAGAATCTGATGCTAAAATCTGTATGCTACAGTATACGGCTAAAAGGTTGCAGTCATCCCCAGAATTATAGATAGCAAATATCTAGGTGAGAGACAAGAGCAAGTTTTCAAGGAGGAATAATCTAGTTTTTACTGGTTTGGATGTTATCATTGCTTAGCTTTTTACTAACAATCTACCCTTTTTTGGCTTAACTGACAGCAAGCATTGTTCTAGTGGCTTTGACCCAATGTGGGTGGAAACACATCCCTGTTAATGATGCAAACCTCTTCTATCACACTGTATGTCATTTTGTGTGTGGTTTACAGGTACAGTAGTCAATACTCACATCGATATATCAAGTGGATGGTTTGGCTCGGTACCACCGCAGATCAATTTTGACCCAGGAAAAACTCTGAAATTAAGTCATTCATTTCTCATTATTTGAGTAAATGTGCAATTTTATACATTTTATACTTTATAATTTATGGCTCAACCATTTTGGCTTTGTCAGAAAGTGCAATGAATATTAAAGAGAGTGTAAATAATTAAAAATCTGTCAGGAGAGCAGTCCATAAGAAGAAGAGAAGAAGACATGGACAAAAGGAGTGGGAGAAGTAGATGGACGAAACATCTGCTCTAATCCAATGACAAAATTGGGGACAGTTTAAGAGTGTGTGATAGTCCATAGAAGGGAATATAAAGCCACAGTCACCTTCAAAAGGTACCATTTTGCACTCTTCTAAGGTTTTTGTAAACACATGATTGTGCAATCGTGTGAAATGCCTGCAGTGAAAACTCCCCACAGTGGCTTATCTACTTTTAATCAATGCAATACAGGACTTTTATCAAAAAAATCAAATTAAGTACATTAATAAAATTAAATCAAATGATTACTTCCTTAAATTAAAAAAGTAAATGAAACCTAAAGAATAATCTGTTGGCTTGTAACATACAAAGGAAAAGAAATAGGTGGTTATCCATTTATTTCTTAAATAAAACAATTTGTTTGTAAGTTGGTGGAATAATTGTGATAAGTAATTTCAAATATTGAGTAAAATAATTGTAATCATTTTATCTATGATGTGCTTTTTCCCCTTCTGGTCTGTTTTGCCCCACAAGCTTGATAATGATATGAAAACCAAAGATAATTAATATTTGATCATTTATATTTACGTTAAAGGATATAGTTCACTAGCTTTACCTTTTCAAACTGGATGACTGCATGTTTATTTACTCAGACACTTGCACTACTTAAAAATGGTGAAAAAAAAGGGGGAAAAAAATACTAACATGAGAGGCAAATATTTTTTCATGGTAAAGTATTACCAAGCCGCTTCAAATATTCACAGTAAACCTCTCTGGTTTGTGGAGACTAACCACATAGCAGGATCTCCTTCAGCTCAGTGCCAGCACCCATGATGCACTGGGGTTAGACCACATAAAGAACCAAACACACACCACGAATGAAACATAACATTACAAGCCCCGAATGCCAGAGCATTTCCAGCAACACACACTGATTTCCAACTCTCTCCGCAGTATTCAGCACTTCTCTGCAGCTGTGCTACAAAGGCTCTTGTTTGCCATAAGCCACACGTGTTCTGACCAAGCTAAATAGTATCCAGATCAAATCAAGCACAGAAATAATGCTTGGCCAAGCTTGAGTTAAGAGAGAGCTACCAGCTGCTCCTGAATAATTCATTCATGTTTTCAGCTCTATTTTCAACAAGGACACACAAAGTCATTGACGCAAAGCACCATGGTACAATGTTACCCCTAACCCTCCCTGTGTGCCCCAAATTGTCTATTATATTTACTGCAGGAAAGCATAGAAAAAAGCTCCATGTTCTGTCTATGTTGTCATTTGTGACTAAATTGCAACTCCGTGTTCAAAGTTTGAGTAGAGATGTTCACTGCTTTATCCTGGTCAGGGTCGCAGTGGATCTGATGCCTATCCCGGGAACAGTGGATGTGGGCTGGGAATACACAAATCCAGTTTATTTTGGAGAGTATAGGCATGTGGACAATATAACCAAAGTTAAGTCTGCACTCTGCCCTGTGAGCAGGGCCAGGCTGGGTCAATAATTTTGGCATGGAGTCTATGACCAACCCCCAATTAACCATTGAAGTCCATTTTATTGATTACGGTTTAAAAATAAAAAGCTGTAGGATTCAAGACAAGCAAAAGTTTTCCTTTTGTGTTGAGTGGATAAATTATTTCACCTTCTCCATTCAAGCTGACATTGTCCTCAATATGGATAATACTGTCTTACTCCGATGAATTCACTTCTCCTGCATGGTGTATTGTGAAGGACTCGCTTCCTTGAATGCTAAAGGAGTCTTTATTTAATAAATATGTTTATTAGGCTTTTATCATTATGTCAAGGTTACATTTAAAGAAAAGAAAGTTGATACAAATCCACCAACCCATACTTACAATAATGTCAAAGCACTACTTATATAATTAGACAGGTCAAAAACAGAATATAGGTTTGATGGACAAAGTACATAAGGTAAACTCAAACAGATGTGGAAGAATCACCTAGAATATAAAATGATTCAAAGGATTTCTGTTCTGGATTTCCCCCAGTATTGTTCAAACAGATCGTGCAGAATGTCTTGAATGCAGTATGTCAGAATATCTTGAATGCCACAGAAGAATGTCACAGAGCACTGAATACAATCTTCATTAGCTCCTCTTCACCTCATCCTCACTGAGAGGCAAACTATGCGTTTTGAAATGAGTGCATTTATTTCCACACAATCCTAGGCAGCAATTATTTAGTTTGTTTGCTTTTTTATGATGAGATTAAAAATGACGCTCTTTATGTATTCTTTGGTGTGTTATATAATGGTAGACTAATGCTGTCATTGGCTGTTGGGGCAGAGAGATGGGGGATTGTGTAGGCCAACTGGCAGGCCAGGCCACTGGGAAATCTCCAGGTACTTCCAACAGCCAGTTCAGGCCTGCCTGCAACACACGCTGCCAAGGTCAACATGTCATTCCTCTTAATAAAGGGCTAAATCAGGCATTGAATTGGGCAGCATCACTGTTCAGGAGCTTCACCCAAAACACAGCTGACACATTTGGGACTGGTACCATAGCGTACACTATGACAATGAACTTTGACAGACAGCACTGTACCATCTATCATGTACAACTGCAGAATGAGGATATAAAGACCAAGTAGAGAAACCGCAAAAGGTTCTTAACGCTTGACCATCCATCCAGAAAGCAGCACAAGGCCAGTGCTTGTCAGCGCTTGCAGACTGAAATGAGGTGTGTATTGAATGCCAAGGAGATAGAAGTGTGAGCTGGCCAAGGTTATGCTCATTAGAGTGAAGAGAAAAACAATTAGAGCAACAGTGTTTCAGTCTCACACACCACCATAATCTGGGCTTCCTGTGAAATTTTATCTAAGAGAATAAAAGGTCTTCTGGTGCGGATATCACAGATAGGGAGGGAGATTTGCTCAGTTTTACATGTATAGTATTACTCATGGCTACAGCAGAGAAGCAGCTTTCCATTATATGAATACCAGAGGCATCTTACCCTTACCCATACTGAGATAGATGCTGATAAGTAACATACAATGTCCTTATAGTGCTTAGCCCTGACACAGTACATCACCACAGTGCTGCTGAATTCTCGATTCTGATTGGTCACAAGGTGTTGATGAATTTTCTATTAAAGCAGCTCTGACAGTAGTCCCTGTAATTCAAATGATTTATGGGTTTAAATTAATGTGTTTGTTCTAACATGTTACTGTTTCTGTAGTAACAGCTCATTCATGGGATTTCTATATATCTACGATCTTTTACATAATCTAAGGCTAATGATAAACAGATACAGGAATGTGTTGTTAATTTAACAAAGAAAATGGTGAATCTTTCTGTAAGGCAACATTTATTTAACATTTTTGGAAGGAGTCTCTGGTGTCAGCACTTTGTAACAGTCGGTTTTAGTGCACAGGGCTTTGCACTTTCTGGTTTCTCAGAAATATTAACTCATATTAACTTCAAGAGAGAATAAAAAAGAGAGAGGCTGTTGAAGGAACAATTGTTTGTAGCTGCTATAATGTAAATGAAAACAGGAACTAGCTTGTCTCAAGGAAGTTCAACAATATTAAATATAACTATATGGTTAATAATTTAATAAATTAATAACTGTAATCATTAGCAAATCACTTCAGAATCCTGTCCAGCTTTAATCCTTACATATGACCCTGTTTCACAGTGCTTAAAAATTCTGTTTTGATTGGTATCCAACTGATATCTGCTGCACATGAATTATGAAAACACTATGAAAAACATATGTTTGCATTACAGTGCTGATCCTATCACCAATAATAGTGATTATGAAACTATTTTTGTATTGGTTCATTGCCTGGACAATGTACACTTTTACAATCAAAAGTGTACGTTTATACAGAAGTTTAAAGAAAGCAAGGCTGTTCGTGATTTTCCTCCCAGGGGAGCCATCCCTCCCATCGTAAACATTTCATAGCCACAGCCAGAGGATGTCCTCTTTACTTTGGTGATACCGTGCCACCCATTTCAACCTGCAGAGTTCCAGCAGAGCATGAAGGGTGTGTGTGGGTTATGTAGCTTGAGTGATAAACATACTATCGGATAAAACTCTTAGAATAACTATCATAGCCTCTAGTGTACATGCACAGCATTCCACAAACACAGGAAATGAAAGAGTGAAAGAAAGAAAAGACATATAAGCTAATACAGGGTGTGATCCACTAAAGTACAGTAGAGTATTGTGACTTAAAACCTTTTTTTTTTAATTTTGAAAGGTCAGTTCCTTGTAATTATTTCTCCATTAATCCTCCTGTGCCAACAACATTCCCTACCAAATGGTCATTAATGTCCTGCTTAACCCAGATAGCCAATGAAAATGTTTTCTCTCTCCAAGATCACTTCCTCCACGTCACGCCAGAGTAACAAGCCAAGGTTGCAGAGGCTGCTAGTCTCCTCTATAGCTCTACAACCCTAAAAACAAGCCCATGAATCAAGACACTGAATACTTCTGGAGCTGCAAACTATGTTTAAGGCAACGACTAATTTCTCTGGCACTGTGGTAAAACTAATAATTGTTTAAGAGTTTGAGGACTTGAGGCAACACAACATTAAAACTAGTTCGACAGCCAAGTGCCAAGTGGAACATTTCTTCTATAAGCACTGATTTCAGCTATATTGTACTATACAGTATATGAAATAAAGTAACTTTAAAATTCTCTTAAATGTATAATTTTAGCATAAAGATATACACATACACAGGCATTTATTTTGTTATTTTATATTTAGAATGTCCATATATAAATTTAAATAAAATGTTATATTTAATAAGCAATTTTTATGAATGTTTTTTTAATATCTAAAATTAAGTAAAATTCCCCTTCAAGAAGCAGTAGAACTTAGGAGAAACAGTATTTGTGAACTTTAAGACATCAGGGATTGGGAGGCAGATGCAGTTGCAGGTATTTATTAAGGAAAACACAAACAAAAGATACAAATTGGAAGCAGGGGTCATTAACTAAAAAAAAAAAAAAAAACAGCAAGAACAACATGGTATAATATAGACACAAGACTAAGCAGAACAAAGGCAAACCATTACAACACACAACAAAAGCTTGCCAAGGAAAGGCAAAGAAACCAGAACTTAAATAGGGTTACTAATTAGTGAAACACAAAACAGGTGCGAATAATCTTTGAGCATGACTACGACATGTAATGTGCTAAGGCTGATGGGTCTTGTAGTTCTTTTGTGGCTAAAACTAGCAATGACGTGATATAAGAAAGACTTCCTGGGTGAAGCTGCCTCATGAAGCTAGTTGACAGGACAAGAGTGTGCAATGCTTGATTAGGAATTAAATTCTGTTAAAAATTTAAAATATAGAATAATTTTAATTTTGATATTTAACCAGTGTGTTGGTCACTGCACAATTCCAAATGTTTTTGTTATGCACAATGCAGTTTTTATTCTCACTGTAATACCTCAGAGACAATACTAAATAGGATGCCAGTACACCAACAGTGTCGTTACTGTTAAGACATATTACATAGTGTGTAGTATGCACTATGAGATGCAGCCTTGCATGCGTATTGACTTGCCACTCAATTATCAGATTAATCCAGATGGCGCAGAAGGGTGTAACAACCCACATTACGAAATTTTCCTCTGTGAGTAGCTTGCAATAGCTTTTATCCATCACTGAGGGTTTCAATTCCCCAAATCCCCAGATTTTGCATCCAGTCATTTTAACTATGCAATAATACAGGATGTTAACTGAAGCAATTCAATCTGAAATTGCACAAATTAAATCGTGGCATTATAGCATGAAAACATAATGAGGTCCACAGCTGGTATCTATTTGCTCCAAGTAGGTAGAAGTGAAGTTCATGACTTTTGAAGATTATGTCAGTATTATGTCTTAATATTCTCCTCTTATGCCACACATACAGAATATGGATAATTATATGACTCAGACATCAAGAAGGTGATTAAATATTTCTTTAATGGAAAGACTAAATGAAGAGAGCTTTTATGTGAAAATGAGGGGTGATCAGTTTCATTTTATGATGAAATTCAATGGAAGACGTGCCTTCTATGTTGCAAAAAAACAAAACCCTTTGCTAGGCAAAGCAAACAAATGCAATTGCAGAATAAAAGACTTAAGGATCTCTGAAACTTAAATTCTGCCTTTGTTTAATCCAGTCCCTTCAGTGAAAATTCAGTAAAAGTGTGAGGGTTAAGGTGTGGGTGGCCACATATATGGCAGAACAGTCAAATGCCATTAACTCAATAGCATGAGCGACAAATTCCTTTAGATGCTTCTGAGACACAATTTAAGGACAGTGTAAATATAAGGTGAATCTGCTAGTATTTGCAATATTATGATTTATCAAAGGTGACTGATCTCTACTGAACACTAGGACACTTCTGTGCTCCAGTGTGGTTACAGTATGTTAGAGCTAAGCAGCTAATCGTTAAGCTTAACAATAATTTCTTCGCATCAATCATGTGTGATCATGCAGTGATTACATAACACAAATGGGTGACGAATGGATTTAGGAAGCAGCTGGACTGCTCCTAAGTGGGTCTCTCAGAGCTGTTTAAAAGGGTCAGGTCACACAGATGTCAGACCTTCCCCTGCATGTGCGTCATACGCTTTTCCCATCTGTTCTTCTTCACTGCATTCATATCCATGCAAGAGTCACTGTTGTCAGTGCTAGCTGTATGGAACCCTGTTTGCTGTCACTGAGATTTTTATGATATTCCAGGTGATAGCATTACTTTACTATATTATACTATATTATACAGTATACTATATTATACATATTATACTATACCATATTATACATAGTGATATGTATAGTATGAGGTAACAGGAATCGATAACCATAAGAAATATTTGCAGATATAAAAGATATAAGAAGGGATACTTGGTTTATAAAAAAAATGGCCTTGTTATGATTGGCAAAGACGCAAAACAGCAGATAAAAGACCATCGTACAAATTCAGACACTTACAGAATCCTCAGACTTGTGGTTTGCAGGACCTTCATTCAAGAAATCATCAGAGAAGTCGTCACGGCGGCTCAGGGTGAACTCACGGATGAAAATCGCTTCTCCATCACTAGCATCCACCCACACCTAAGAAAAACAAGAAGTGTTATTGTAGTTTATGTTCCCTAATCATGGCATTATGTCTTGTGTAATGCTTTTAGCCAGTTTTATTAGCTCCCATTAAATCTTCCCCGTTGTAGGATCCAGTGAAAGAGATGGAAGAACATCTTTTTACTTTTCTGAGGAAATGATGAGAAACAGGTAAAGAAAGTATGAATAGAGAAAGACCACAACTACTACGTGTCTGGGATCCATTAGGTCTTGTCAAATATTTGCCCAGTGCCCGTTATTGACTATGAAAACAATGTGATTTCTCCATTAAAGGCTAAGACCACCGTTTCTGTCTCCCACTCCTCCAGTGTACCACAAGAACAGTGTATTATTTCTAGCATTTCATGCATATTAAAATGGATTTTCAAGCTGTTTGCTTCACTAAACGGTTTATGTTATGTGGTCAGCCCCTGCTGTGCTGGGTATCCCTTT
Organism: Pangasianodon hypophthalmus; assembly: GCF_027358585.1. Lineage (NCBI taxonomy): Eukaryota > Metazoa > Chordata > Actinopteri > Siluriformes > Pangasiidae > Pangasianodon > Pangasianodon hypophthalmus. The sequence goes on from NC_069713.1 coordinate 19,805,443, forward strand.
TGTGTTTGAAAAAACTTCCCGTATTAGTATTCACACCAGGGGAGAGCTTGGACAGGGCCCATTAACAACAGCAATCATTCTCAAGGATGCACAAGCTCATGGGCTCCAGCCTCAGCTGCTCTCCTAGGGCCATAAACGCCCCATAATGAAGGAGGTCAGTTGTGGGCCTTGGAGGGTCTGTGCCAAGCTGGTGATGGTGGGGGCTGTATGGGGGCAAGTGGGAGGCTTCTTCAAATCTGCTAAGGAACGTCTCCAAAATATGGGCCAACGAAGCCTGAATAAAAATAACAAATCAAATATGTGCTAATACTCAAAGCTTAACACTATTTGGCTAGCAAAGGATTCTGTATTTACCATATCATTTGGCTGGCAAGGGATTGTGGAGCAGTGGTTGCCTAGTGTTGTGAAAATTCACAGGACCGTTACTACTACTTTGGTTTAAAGAACCTAGCAAGTGAAAAAAATATATAATGTAATACATTAGCACAATTACCCATTAGGGCATAAAGGGTGTGGTTAATACAGTAAGTCCGTTCTGAACTTGACATCCCAGTATGTGAGTATATATTATTCATTTTTGCTGTTTTAATTGTAGTATTAGTGGTTTTACATTATGCAGTTATTACAGTTATTTAATAATGGAATTTCAAGCTAATGTAGTCAAGTTTTCCTTTTAAAGAAAAAAATAATATCTGAGATCTGCACTCAGGGTAGACTAAGCATTACTGTTTAATGAAATATGTCAACCAATTTGGTTGAATATCTAAATCTAACACAAAATATACCATATAAAACTCATCAATGAATCTGTGTTCATATACAGACCTCTAAAGGACAGGTTGGTCTAAATTACTCGTGTTCCTTCGCAATATGATTGCTGATTATGATTACAATATGATTATATGATTTATATTATATTAGCTCTGGTACAGCAGAAAATGACTTTTACAACAGATCCGTGCTTTGAGTAAAGTTAGTAAGCCTGTGCAATTTGCCACAGGAAACTATCACACCTTGTTGTTTAATCTAGTTATACATATCAAATTAACATACTGGTGTTCAGGTTGTGTTAAGACACATTCTGATGTATAGGCTGTGCTCTCTGTATTTATAGTACACCTACATGCAGCGGTGAAGTATGCAATACTGTAACACAACTATATTATAATACTATATTACTTCACATGTATAGATAACGAGGTTGCTCTTCAGTCACATTAGTTGTATCTCTTAAATCTTTAACAGAAACACATTTAGACTTAAGAGTATAATAAATATTGATATAATTAATAAATACATGAGACCAAATAAACAGTTAAGCATATAAATTGGGATTATGTGATTTAATAAACAAGAGGCAATCAAACAAAATATCTAATAAATTAGCTAACTTTAACTAAGCTCACCAGCATTATAATTGTCTCCTATGCTTTTCAGGGCTTTATAGTGCCATATCTTCTTATAGGCAGACCATTTTTATTCTTCCTGATTTGTAGACAATGGGATTTAATATAGGTATAATGGGTATACAAGAGATATACAAATAAACCTATCATCACAATGCAATATATGCAAAAGGCCTTGAGTTTATGGCATATATAGTATCTGTGTATGGCCGCTTCTACATCACTGAATCTCCTTTGCCCTCTTCTTATATACATTAATAAAGGATAAGCTACTTACATGTGGCCTTGTGGATATGATATTCTCACAATGTTCTAGCCTATTGCATCATGGTTTCCCTGTCAAGTCAATTCCTGGTTTGGTCATGGTTCTGTCCCTAGCCTGTTTCCTTCTGTAGGTGATTCCATCTTTATTATCTCTAATGATGCTCTCTGCCCCATGACTGGTAGGTCTGTAGTTCCCCCGCCTTGTCATTATTAGTCCCAGGTGTTCACTGTGTAACTGTGTGTATATGGCCCATGTCTGTCATAGCCCTTTGTGTGACCTTGCCTGCAGACTGTATAAAGCTGGTTCAATAGCTTTCAATAAATGGTTTATTGCCTGGTTTTCTATTAATCATGTTTGATGGAGGATTACAAGTAAATTGGATGGTTCTGAGTTCTTTTTTTTGCTCCTGAATCATGGATGTTCTCTCCTGTACATACCTGTCAACCCTCCCGTTTTTCCCGGGATTCTCCCGTATTTTACCATTCTATCCCGCTATCATCCCGTTTAAATATTTTCCCGTATTTCTCCTGTATTTTTAATCTTTCTATATAAAAAAAAAATCCCACTGGGTGTAATTGATATGTTTGCTACATTCACCTCCGGTAAAGCAGGTGACAGTATACAGAACATTAGCTGTAACATCTACAGAACTCACTCAAATGGCACCCGCCAATAAAACAAGTAGAAGAAGAATAGCGGTCGAAGAAGAAGAACAGCATGGAGGAACGTGAGAGAGATGGCGTTGGAGTACCTGCAAAAAAAGCGAAAACTTTGTGCAAGTATCTTGGTGTGTGTGGACCCCCCAGTTGAGTCAAAACGAAAAGGAAACATATTCTATTTTTTATTATTAGTATTTTTCTATTTATGTATTGTCATTTAGTTTTAGTTCATTTAATTTTTTAGTTCATTTAATTTTTTTTTTATGTTTAACTTGTTAATCCCTCACAACAGGTTGTTTGTTCTTTCACTGTTAAAATCCAATTGTCAATAATAAAAAATAAATAAATAAAAAATCGTGTGTGTGCGTGTGTTTGTGTGTGTGTGTGTGTGTGTGTGTCAATCCCAATGTTGACAGGTATGCTCCTGTATCCCATCTCAGGTAAATAACCCGGGCTCGCACTTGCACCAGATCTCGCTGTTGGTTCCTTATCTTGAACCTGTGTCTGTGTTACACATTGCTATTACTGCAAAATTCAACATACATTTTGTTTGTATGTAACACTGTTGGAATCTCGATGGTGCTTTCATTTTCACGGAAGTTCCCTCAATGGGCAATGCAATGTGTACAGACCAAAAATGACAAAAACACACATTAGGATCTCAAAGTCAAGAAAATGAGGCAGGAATTGTGCAAACCATCTCTTGCTACGCTTTGATCAATAACTGACTGCTAATCTGAAATGATTTAATTTGAAAAAGGCCTATGACTCAATAGCAAGCAACATAAGGCAAGCAACCAGGGTATAAATTTGTACAGCATTTTTGCATAGATAACTTCAGAATAAATGGAAATTCCAAGCATGTTCTGACTGCACACTGCACTAAAGAATGGGAAAACAAGGTATGCTTCTTTGAACATTACCTGTCTCTAGCTGTCTACATCAAAGGAGGGCATGGATGAACACAGCAAATGCTTATCATCAAATTTACATGCAACATCAGTGCTTTCCTAAGCAGGCCTTTATGTGCCAGATAATATTTTTGCAATCATTCAGTCACCCAGCAGTATTGGGTGTGTGTTTTTTTGGCAAATTGCCAAGTTTGAACAGCACATAACTCCAAGGCGTTGTTGAAGTTACAGCCTACGTTTTATCACATTCTTGGCTGCAAGATCACATTCAACAGCTTCCAAGTTCTGGTTTACTTGCTAGGTCCTGAATAGCGTGAACCCTCAAGCAATTACTGGACATTGTATAAGCCATGTTAGTGAGACTGATACCCATAAACCAGGAATAGGACACAATTTTGGATTGGCCTTTGCAAAAGGCACTGGCAGGAGTGCATAGGAACTGTCAACAAGACCTAGTAAAACATCAAACTGATCAGACTCTAGACAGCAGACATAAATAAAGGGTAGGAGTGGAATTTTTCCCTAATATACTGCAGCAGAAAACCAATAAGGATTTTTTTTTTCCAATGTACAGAGGCAATTTCAGAGTTTTTGACACCCAACTGACATATTCAGCTGTAGTGTGGTGTGTATTTTGGGTAAAAGTCAACCATGAAAAGATTTCATGGACAAAATAAGCCTTCCAGATTTAGCTTTTGCACATTTCTTTCAGGACAAATTCTTTAGGGTCATAGACACAGTCCCTCCAGTGATAAGACAGAAAAAGGTGCCGTAAAGCCTCATCCTAGGAGACTCCATAGTTTATCCATATCACACCGTCCTATCAATCATAGCACATTTATCCAAAAAGAGAAGGCCGCCGAGTGAAACCTGGCTGAACTAAAGCCTAATGCAGCCAAGTCTTTTCTAGAATGTTTAAGACAAATTTATCAAATTCCCTTCTTAACGTCTTGCTTAAGAAAACAAGCCAGCTGTTAAAATCAGCTGTCATGGGGCCTGTACTCCCATTGGACCTAGACATTAAGTGCTGGCAGAAATCTCTTCTCTTAAGTCAACAACACTCTCCCTGGAAGACTATGTCCTTCTGATGTGCTTCTGTTATGTCATCATTATAAACCTTCTGTTAATGAATATCGCAAGATTATAATATTTGAAGTCACTATCAAACTTCTAAGTAATCAGCCTAAGAAAATATTATAGCAATTTGCCTGACTGTTTGGACAACCTGAAGATATGCTTTCTTCAAACAAACACTTTTCAATAAGCAGTTAAATGAAGGTTAATCAGGCATATTTGTAACTTGCGCATGAATGTACTTGTGTGTCAGCACTGAGTCCTGTTTCTGGAAGTGTCTTAGCTTATTCGTACCTTTAGAAGATCTGGAAGATGTCCACTAGTACAAGTAGACAGAGAAGCACTTCTGTAAGTCCATAAATGTAAACACTTGTTATTACAAACTTTAAACAGAGGCAATTTTAAGGATGGTCACTTACAGATAATAAATACTTTCCATATATAAAGCACATTAAAAATATATCCACTATTTCTGGAAAGGAATACATCATAATGCAAAACAACTCCACTAATGGCAACTCACACCAGAGTTGACACGGCCCTTAAGACTAAACTCCGGAGAGATACTGGTTTGGAACAAGGTTCCATCCACGTAAGCCCACTGAGTACACCAATGTAGTGAGGGGACATGACTTCCAACACTAACAGCGATGATGATGAATGTATATGTGTATAGAGAGAGAGTGAGCAATGTGTGCTTCTTTCTTTGGCAGGGAGATCGAATTTCAAAGTACAAGAGGGGTGCATTGAGAGAGAGGGAAAGTGAGCCCAGGTCACAGCAGGCCTACAGAAGAACACAATCAGAAATAATAACACCAACCTGATATTATAATTTGTCTTTCCTGGAGGGAGGTTCCAGGTACTAGAGCAGAGGGAAATGAAAAGGAGGACCACATATTCTCAGTGCAATCCCAACCTGGGCTTCTGTTTCATCCATAGCCTCCTAAGATTAATAAGATATCTTCCACTGTTTTGATAACAGAGTGCTCTTTTCCTCCCTGCTCTTGACTGTATGAAATGAAACAGGAAGAGGTATTTGGCTAATCTCCTTCTAAAGGGATCAGTGCAAGGTTTCTTTTAATGCTTGAGTGATGAGGAATTCTTGACTGATGTCCACTGATGTGCCACTTGTCTTTTGTTCAGTGTCCTTTTGTTCCTCTTCTTTCTTCTGAACCCCCAGTGCTTTCGCTCAGGACAGATCTCTCTTTTTTCAAGTGTTGGATCTCTTTCCTAAGGGGAAATTTCTGTTATAGTACTGTTTTCCGTACTCATGCTGTGTGGTGACATGCTGCAATCCCATGTCATGAAGTATAGGATGACTTTCCGGATGCAAGTAGGGATATACAGGGCAACGGCACAAAAGTCTACCCCCAATATTTACTTGCTACAGTAAAAGGTCAAGGACACCAAGAGCACTGATAAAGACGTGTCTCTGGGAAATGACAGGGTTTTGGCTGGCTTGACACAACATTGGACCCTTTGCTGCTAAAGTTCCCCTGTTTACAGTTTGCATTTCATGCACTATGCCTGTGTAAGAAGTCATAGCCCTAAAAGAATTCTGCAGAGGAATTCTCTGATTCATGACATGTTTGTTTTTTGTATATTTGCACTTACCATGGACTTTCATGATATGCCTGTCTTTCTGAATGAGAAATAAAAAGCGAGTACGTGAGCTAATGTAATAAACCCAGAATATGTGGAGAGGACAAAAAAAAGGAAGGAAGGAACTGTCACAGTCTTGGACAAAAAGGTAACGCTGATCGCTACAATCCTCCATCACCCTCTGCTATTTCAAAAGGTCTTAAAATGAGACATATGTCTCCCTCTCCAGACTAACTGTCTGTGTGAGCAATAATTCATCTTTTTCTTCCCATACCTTATATAGCACAGGCATCTCTATCTTATAGCCAAGTTATATAAAACAAGCCTGCATGAGATCTGAGGATATCTTGCATGGTGCCAGTCTGACAAAAGTAGCTGTGACAGCATTGAATCCTTTGCCTCTTATGGAAATATGAAGCCACATGATCTTGACAATGCCTGAAGAGAGAGGTGGCAACTTGAAGTGGTGATTTAGATGTCTATTGCTTTCCGGCCTGTGACTACCTCACAGCCCATTTATCTTCTGCTGTTTAACGGTTAACATTCCTGAAAGGCTTCTGGACTGTAAACCAACTCTGCCATGCAAACCTCAAAGTGTCGGACTGTTCCCCTGCAGCCCTTACTGCTGACAGCCGTAGTAGTTGATTTAGATGGTCATAAAATTAAACTGCTGTTTAATGCTAGTATATAGTATATCCTTCCTAATAGGCTTGGGATCAACTTTACCCCAAATTATAGTTTAACATCACTTAAAAGTAATTAGAATTGTCATCTTGAAACCTTTTTACATTCCCTAATTTGTCTCTTATTTTAAAGCATTTAATTGTCATTTTAGAAATATGCTTTTTAGATACAGTGGTAGGGTATTATTAATTAGTAATTAATATTAGTAAGGTATATTAGTAAGGTATATGAATCTACTGTAATCATACAATCCTTTAGAGTATGGTGCTCCTTTGAAAAGTTTCTCCAAAATTTTTTCTCCAAAATCCAACTGCAACTGAAAAAAAAGATAAGGATATAGTACAAAGTCTGAAAGTGTGATTTTCATTTTCAATCTTACAATTTATCCTACACAGGGTCATGGAGTAGCCTGGGGCCTATCCCAGGGGACTCGGGGCACAGGCTGGGGACACCCTGGATGGGGTGCCAACCCATTGCAGGGCACAATCACACAAACACTCACACACCACGGACAATTTGGAAATGCCAATCAGCCTGGGGGATGGGGAAAACATGCAAACTCCACACACACAAGGAGGAGGCAGGATTTGAACCCCCAATGCCAGAGGTGCGAGGCAGGTGTGCTAGTCACTAAGTCACCATGCTGATAAGCATGGCTTTTGTTCTTTTCAGTCCTCTGTGCTTAAGCATCTTGCTTTAGCTTCATTGTAAAGACATCATTGTGAAGTCTTCCTAAAACATTTATCACTTTCTTTTTTTTTCAAAAAATGTTTTCTTCTTAATTAAGAGAAATGTCATTTGTCCCTTATAACATACCCATTTGCAAAACATATGCACTCTGATTAAATTGTCAGGGATAAATGAACTTAATATTACTTACAAACTAATGATTCTTCACCTCTGTGGAAGTGGTTGCGGATTCTAAATAACCTCTGTTTCATGGGTATCAGATGACAAGTAAAAAACGTAGGTATGAAGTGATGTTTATATATTTTTGCAGTGGAAAATTCTAAGGTTCTATAGGCTAAAATCACTGCTAAAACACAATGTTGTCAAATTTTCAACACACTTTTCAGGAGAGGCTAAACGTGTTCAACAAAGCTTTAAATAGACACTGCATCACATGTGTGAACAAATTGATTTGTTGCTCTGAAATTCCTGCTTGAAGCTAGAAGGAAGTTGTCAACAGTAATCTGAAGGGCTGGATCTTAACTGCAGTGATACAATGATATGACGTCAATGCACAGGGGCAGAGCCATGAAATCTTTTGTAAGACATTTAGTTTTTAATCTCTGAAGAATTAATTAAACTGACATCAAGACGATGATAGTAACTGAACTGAATTCACCACATATACAAGTGATTTAAAACCCTAAATCAAATAACATAATTATGGCATTCACTCAATGAGCCATTTTCTAGAAGGTTGTTATGCACCACTTGTCATGCTTATGTGCCATGCAAGTTCACAGTGCAGAAAAATCCTGCTGTAGATCAGTCATTCATCACTTCTCATGTGTGTAATCTCTGCCATGTCTCAAACATTGCTCTAAATAAAGGGCAAGGAAATTCCCTGATACTATCTATACTCTCACCATTGTATTCCTATATGACATACCTATTCAATAAAAGTAAACTTTCTGATGACATCGTCTATTAGACTCTATTAGCAGAAGCATTACTGAACAAACAAACAAACAAACAAACAACAACAAAAACTAATAACTTGTAACCTAGAAGTGTTTGGTTAAAATATAAAAACTCCTAGTTTTCCATGGGATTTCAGTGGAAATCAGACTATAGACTAAGAGCACTGCCATTGCCATTAGACCAGGGCTCAGCTATTACAATCTTGGAAGACGTTTGCACTGTTTAGTATTTCATCATTTTTTTTCCCATTTAGAACTAGAGCAATTTCTACCCTCATGCATAGTAGTTGTTGGAGTGGTGTGATTTTTTTCTTCTGATCATTTTGATTATAGCAACAAGGAAGTTGGCAACAATAACTTAAAGGGTTGGACCTTACCTCCAGTGTTACAATGATATGTCAATGCACTTAGGTAGAGCAGTGCTTGGGCTCGTTTACGAGACTTTTGGATTTTAAGCTCTGAAGAATTCACTTAAATGAAGGAAGAAAATGAAGGACGCAGGCTGCAATTCAACAGGAGTGAGGAAGAATCACAAAGATTTTATTGCAAAATCAGTGGAGAGTACTCTGCCAAAGAACCTAATACATTGCCTACACAAGCATGTTCACAGAGTGCATTCGAAAGACCTGGATGAAGTTTTTGGGAAAAACAAATCCCTGACCTAAACAAGTAGGTAATAATTTTATCTGATCTGTAGTGACTGGTTCTGGGTTTAAGATTTTCTCTGGGCAGTACAATGCTTGCGCTTGTTGTTAATAACGCATTGCCTGTGTCTTGTGAGAAAATGACGAAACTCAAAACAATGATGTCTGAACTTGCTGTGATCTTTTAATAAAATTCAAACATTAAATACAGAAGAAAAACGTTAAGTAAGTTATTGGTTTATGTACTGAAGGTTGGTTCCTGGTTACTCATGGGTATTTTTCCACTCTACCTTTCAGGAATGCTGTATGACTGGGATCTGTAAAAATCTGCAGATTTATATTTGAGAGGTATATTTGAGTTTTTGGCTGCGCATGCCTCACTAGCACACTGACCTAAGCTTCTAGAAGAAATGGCCATGAAATAGGCCAAAAATGTCTTAAATATGTATTGAAATGTACTGTACTACTATACTTCTATACTATAGCTTTATGCACAACTCAAAGCACTGCCATGTAGGCCATACTGGATTTTACCTCCATGGAACTCTCAACAGCTTATACACATGAAGCAAACTGAGGATGGTTGACGCCTGGAGGGAACCTTTGGAATGATATCATGTTCCAGTTAAACTTTAACAGGACCCTTTGACAGAAAACCTCAACCGAGTGAAGTGGTACAAAAGGAAGAGACATGATCGCAGTACTGTTTGTTCTGCTGTAAAACAACACTGTACAATGTCTCCTGAGCAAGAAGAAGCAATGACTTGTTGATTCTATGTTAAAAAGAGAAATTTTCAGTTCTCAGTCACTGATGAGAAACTTGTGTCATGCAAAGACAAATGCTTCCAAACAGTTATACATACGTTATATGAGTGAGTAGCCAAATATAATGAACCACTGAGTGATGCTATAACATTTAATTTATAGTTAATAACAGTTAATTTAACCGAATATGCATTTTAGCATTTTATTAAACAATGCCTTTAACATAATAACAACCACAGATCTTTGGACAATGGACTTAGGACAAGGCACTTAACTGTAAAGGGATTACATGACAGGGCTTACCTTCGAACAGAGACATGTAGCAATTAATGAATTAACCCCTTAAACTCCACACTGGTTATTGCAACTACTTTGTTTCCTATTCGTTGCACTATAGACATTAAATATGTTTTAAGGTGAATAACTGAATATCAAGCTGCAACGTAATGTGGTTAAACTACTGGAACTATTGTGTTCTTTTTATGTACAGTGCTTATTTCTGATTCTATTCATGAATATTCTTTATTAATATTTACATCAGAATTTATTGCAAAATTCTTAAAGATTTTGTTTTTAATCCCATGGGATTCTTTTGTTTCTACTGGATATATTGCATTTTGGCAAAAAAAGTTTTGTTTCTAGACAAAAAATATATATGCAATATATATTTGCATAAATATATGTGTGTCTTTAGACATGCCTCTGCTTAAATTAATGTAAAGAATATGATGAAAAATACTTGTGATGGTGAGTAGTGGAAAACAAATGAAAATAAAAACGCATATAAAATGCATTTTATAATAAAAAAATCTTGTTGCATTGTAATTGATCACACTGACTCACTTTATCATACATGCATTATTCCTTTTTCTGTGATCCATGCAATATCTTACATGTCTAACTGTCTCTTCTGATTTATCTTGTATTTCTGAGGTACCCTGTTTCATAGTGTGCCTAATTTGTGCCAGCATGCTGACATAGCATATTTCTAGTTTTCTCCACTTTTCATCTCTGCTTGCCTGCTCATGGATATGGTTGTAGATTTGCCTGTGCTAACCCTGACTACTTCTTCCCTGACCCCTGACAACCATCAAGAGGGAACAACTGTGGAAGTTGTACTGGGCTGGGAGGGGGTCCAGGGTCTGGATGTAGTGCAAGATGGGCCCGAATATGACCATCATTTTCAGAGAAATTCAATTAAAAGGACACAGATTTGCATCCAACCACCACTGACATGATTTTAGCAGTCTTTCCTGTTTGCTTGGTCGTACTGACCCAGACCATCTTTATTCATTGTATATAACGCAACTGTATTATATATACACTTTTCAACTGTAGTATATATATATATATATATATATATACACTTTTCACACTCATTTATTAGTTGCAGATAAAATTATAAGCAATATTTACTGAAATAGACACATGAGAGCCCTTTGTAAAAAAAGTGATTTAACATGTTCATTAGAGAAATTAGAGAAATTCCAGATGCTGGAAAAAAAAACACTTTTGGTATTGCACCACTTTCAGTAAAAAATTTAAATAAATCATTTTGGCCTGAATGGAACATAAAGGCTAAGTAAATAAAGCCAGAGGGGTAAGGGGAATGATGATTATCAAAATAATAGCACTTAACTGTCAATAGGCCTCTTGTCAGCCTTACATTTTAATCACACCATCATAAACGTGTCAACATCACGTCGTATCAAATTAGATGTTACTAAGTACCTCCCAGTCCTTTTTGCTTAAAAAGAAAATCATGTCCTGTCATCATACATTACCCTGCACAGAGATGATCATGGTATTTGGATTTAATGCTAAATTGCACAGCACTTTTCGGACCTTTCCTAAACTCCTAGACTGTTGAGTGACCTATGTCCACATTCATTAGAGCAGCCATATAATATAAGACGTGAACCTGACTAAAAGACCTCCACATGGAGCAGCGTATGAAATACAAGGCTCCGGGTTGACCTTTAATCGTTCTCAAGGGACGAATAAGTGCAAATGAGAGAGTAATTCCCGTCAAGTCCCCACTTGTGTGAAAACTCGCAGTCCAAACTCGATCCTTCGTTCCCAGGCTACAAACAGAGTCATGGTATGCTAAAGGTGTTGAGTGGCTGTAACTATCTAAATAGGCTGCAAGGATCCGGTTTGGCTGCAATGAAATCTGGAGCTCCTGATGAAATTACATATATTGACACATGGTATCATTAAAAAGAGTGAGTTAGCATTCTCATATTCACAGACAGGCACAAAGCCTCAGTAGTGCAGGAAAAGAGGTCCAGTCATGTGTGAGTTCTGCATCCATACAAACACCAAAAATTGCTTTTTGTCATTTAAGCACTGAAACAGCACATGAAAAAAAAAAAACTTAGCCAATGGCTTTTCTTCAGTGAACAGGAAATGATGGCATTTTGATATGGCCAGGGTGGATATTATTACCACGACAGTGACAGATTACATGGTTTAATAGACACAATGCTCTTACGACATGCCTGGTTTTACCTCCCAAGGACCTCCACTGTTTCATGTATACACTGTATGCAAAAGATGGTCTGCATTTGCAACTGAACTGACCTGAATAGCAATGGTAAAAAAAAAAATAAACACACACACACACACAGAAGGTTCACACATGGCTATAGGAGTTTAATTTGCTCTGGCTTAGAGATCTGTTTATACTTTATATAAATTATAAAGACTCCCAGTTGTACACACAAATAGTTGTACACACAGTGAAACATTTGAACACACAAGCAAAGCAACTGCCTCTCCAAGCCATAGCATGCTCTGTCTGAGGGTTGTGCTCTCACTACTCAGGAAGAATGAGAGGATGCACTGTGCTGACATAGTTCTGGTTTTGATTATCTGCCCGGTTTACATCCTTGATCACACCCACTTAAGACAAAAAAAAAAAAAGCCATTTGTTTTCCTGAGGGCAGCTATGACGCATGACAGATGGTTGGCTATATGTTGCATCAGTGTTTGGAATTTAAAAGCATTTATATTGGCAATTTGTAAGTGTAAAACACTAAGAGAGCATGTTACAAATTATGCAGCAATATAGTTCATTCCCATAGAGATTCCCATACCATTCTGAATCAGAGCTTTCTACAGTCAAGGACAGACCCTTGCTTTGAATGCTCTCCCAGAGTAGCTTAAGTCCCACTGCCTAATGCCAAGAATGCTTATGCAGAGGAAAATGTAATTAGATAATTAGTTAAAGAGGGTTGGTCGGACTGGGTGGCATTTCCCAAGTGGCAAATGTGGTGGACACCCAAGTCTAGAAAGCAGGGTGTATCATGCAGAATTGATTACACAGCATTCACCCAGCTTACTGCTTGAGGATATGAGGAGCCAGAGAAAAGACCGGTAACTCCCTCAGAGACTTGGGCTGAACAAACCATGTGAATTATGTGAGTCAAACAGAATGTATTCTGGGTCAACAGAAGGGTCCATATGTTAGCAACAAAAACCATTTTCCTTTAGGTGAGGCAGCATATTTCTTAAGCTGAGTCAAAGGTGTTCACCAACCCTTTCAGCATCTGATCCACATTATTACTTTTCTCCATGAAATGATGGATATCTTGCCACTTCAGCTGGACCTTGGTCAGGCCCCACAGAGGTAAATGGGAGTTGGATAGAAAGCCAACCAAACACATACACTTTATTTAGTGTCAGGAATTTGTTGCTCAGATTTCAGCAGGCATATACAGTACAGTATATACCTTATAGTGTACATTTGGTGTACAGTAGCATATACACAGTAAAGTGGAAAGTACCTGGTGATGAATTAACACTGGCCAACAACACTGTAACAGTTAACACTGTAACACCAAGAACTACAATATCCACAATATCTACATATCCACAAATGATCACTAATTATCACTGTCAAAGGGCGTGAGAATATCCTATGGCCTGATGGTTGATGGCAGATTGTGATATTAATCGGGAGGGCTAAAATCTAATATCCAGCAATGGCTCAAAGATGAAATTATTAGGATTGAGCAACGAATTACAACATAAGATAGGCAGAAAGGCAGCTGTGTTCATGGTTTCTAATTCAAGTGTTTAAAGTCTAAGTGTTTCAAGACTGTAATGCCCTACTGGATTCATGCTGCGTTTCCTCTGAATATTAAACATGGTAAACAGAAAATTTGCAACTTTCTTCATTCAAACAAAAAACCCCTACAGTACAGTCCTGTCATCTGTCCTTTTGTGTAATTTGCACTTTGCATAATGTGTGCTTAGGCTATAAACTTTTAGTTTCTCCTCCAAAGCCATTTTGGGGAAAAAAGATGATGCAGTAAATAATCCACCTTACTCACAGTCATTACATTCACGTAATGTATTTCACATGCGCCTTCTCAATCGCTGCTAATATGTTACAGATGTATCAGTGAAGTAGGCTGACAAAATATCAGCTCAAATGTAGGGGTGTTTGACTCTGGCATGACTGTCACTGTTAGACTACATGAATCTATAGTCTGAGATAGAAGGAAATCAGTCCCAGTCTTTCTTCTTCATATAGTGTGTATTTTTCTTATGAACACTGTTGATACTGTTGTGCTTGGTTCCAGAAAAATCCAAAATAATCCATCAGCAAATAATCTGATGTGGATGCCAAAAATGAAACCTTATATTCATGTATTTTTATGTGAAAGACAGGGGAACTTGGCCCTGTTAGCCCATTTATACCAGCTGCCCCTGCCCATTTGCCATTTCCATCCTATTTTCTTTTAAAGATAAGTCAAATGGACATTTAACAGAAGAGCAAATAGGAGCATGTCACAAACCCAGAGCACATTCTCTCTGAAAGCAGAAACACCCTGGCATGCTAATTTCACATAAAACCACAGACACGCTCATTTGATTGCCTGCGCACCAACATGACAAATATGCCCTTAGGCAGTTATTATTTGGAACAAATGCCAGAACAGCAGTGCCAAAGCAATGGCATGGCAGAGGAAAAGAGTGGGCGAAGTAGTGCAAGACAGACAGGTTTCAAGTGCCAGCTGCCTGACAGTGTACCTTTAGAGTCTTTTGTCAAAATCCATATTAACTAGAACTACTAATTAACACAGGTGAAAGCAGCTATCAGAAAAGGGTTAAAGTATCTTAGATTAGTCCACTGTAAATTACATATATGCCTAAATATAATGTGCTTGCACCATCTCAAGCACACAGTTCGATTGGCTGCACATTTCATAATTATATAGTCTGTCACAAACGAGCCTCCTGCCCATCTCTTGCAGAGCCGGTATGGTATGCTGCGGTTTTGAAAAGTGCTCTCCATTCAAACATTTTAATTACAGGAGAGTGAGAGTGCATGATTTTGATTCAGCACTCCTTCTCTGTCATCTGTCATACTTCATCATGGTTGGATTAAAGAAGATTATGATGGTAAAGACATTTATATAGCACGTTTAGGGTACCATATTTGCTCTGGCTACGTTGAGTGATGGTGAAATGTACATGGTACGCTACACTGAGCTTTTTTGCTAGGACTGAGCTTTTTTGTTAGTGCTTCAATCTGATTTCTGGATTTCTCTGAAGAAAATGCGTTGCTTTGCTGGTATAGTTAATTGGTACTATTGTATTTAAAGAAAGTGAATAAGATTTCTTGAAATGGTGCCATGGTGTGTTCACTAGAACTGTGTGGTGAATGTTTATATACAATTTTGCAGCTGCTTTCTCATGAAGTTGGCCTGCCACTTGCATGTGATTTGTACTTTGGATGTCTTTAAAAAGTTAGAGTTTGACACACGTCTTGTGCTGTTGAGCATAATTGCTGTGCGAAGAAAAAAGAAATCCAGATGCTGAAAGCTAATATACTGGGCAAGCATTGTTCAAAGCCTAGTTTGGTATATTTTTAACATATATCTGCATGTCTCTTTTTATAAATCTTTACATATTTCTCTCTTCATACCATCTGTTTCATGGGCTAGTAGTACAAGTGCTAAAAGACCTCCCAGAAGCCTGTTTTCTTTGACACAGACACGAATCCAATTCAGCAGCCAAGCCCTTAACTGAAGCCACATATCTCAACAAGCAAAACCATGCAGGCCTTAAGTAGCTGATACTGGAGTGAATGAAAGCTTGTAATTAGTCATAAACGAGAAGAAAGAGGAGACAGCTAATTTAATGGGGAGCTACTACAGAATATTCCATTATGATGCCAACACTCTTTTAAGGTTAATCTTAGGTCATATTGAAGTCGGTCGTGTTATTGCCTAATGTGAGTGAAAATCTGAAGCCTAATTTTTTTTTACAAGCAAGAAAGCTGATGCTATTGCATGAAAGCAGCAGCTGTTGCTTGAGAAATGAACTACATTTTGATTCTTCACTTATCTACCCATGTGGGCTTCAGATTTCTGCAGTAGTCTCTTTAGCTGCCACACTGTTTGTGCAATGAGGCTAAATTGGCTACGTTTATCAGAGCATAGCAAGCCAGCCAGTAGAAATATGCAATTTCTTTGTGTATGCTCTAAACTCTTGGTTATGATACTGTTTCTCAGAAACACTACGGGAAAAAAAAAAAACTTTTTTAAGGCTATGCTTCACCATGGTCCATTTGCATCTTCAAAAGAGCACCAAGATAATTTTTTGTACCCCACTTTTTAAAACCGTACCAAGGGTGATGTGCCGATGAACTTCAGCACATCACACTGGGTGCATCTTCTGTGTCAGCATGGAAATACATGATATATGGTACTGTGTTCTAATACTGACGTTATTCCTGAATTGAGACCTGTTTAATTTGTAACACTGGCACACTCTTAGCCCATAAATAAGGTTGCCGTGTCTGAAGTCTGATTTCGTAATGACATATAGCACAGGCAATGTGGGTGGTTCTGGATTACAGATTTCTTAAAATGTCCAAGTCCCAAAGGTGGTCTGAAATATTGCCCTGTTTTGTATGAGCCCTATTCATAAATAGAGTACTTTAGCACCACGTATTATAAAATACAAATGCATTTTGTTACTGTGTAACTAACTTCAACCCTGGGGTCACTAGTTGAAGTTAGATTATAATCAAATGCTAACATATATGCTTCCCAGCACAGTATGGCCACTCCTGCAGCCCACGCCTCCACTAGAAGACCCTCATAAGAGCATGATGTATGAAATCCTGGGATAAGTTTTGTACAGAATTTGGAAATGGCTATGTGTAAAATTGCTTGTGAAAGTTGCTTACTACTAGTATGTGTTAAGTCTGGCATACGTGCATCCTGCCATGTGTTTGTAAAGCACATGATACAGTACATGGCCAAAAGTTTGTGGACATCTGATAATCGTACCCATACAGTATGTGCTTTTTGAACATCCAATTCCATATTTAGTCCCCCTGTGCTGTTATAATAACCTCCACTCTTCAGGAATGGCTAGAAGGGAGATTGTAATGCTATGGCATACAAAGACATCCTATATAATCCTATTGTGTGCTTCCAACTTTGTAGCAACAGTTTGGGGAAGACCCACATATGGGTGTGATGGTCAGTAGTGCACAACTTTTCGTCATATAGTGTACATTGTAAACATTAATGTAAACATTTGCTTATGCTGTTTTACAAAGAACAAATACAATTGAACTGTTAAGGGTCTTACTCAAGGACCCAACTGTGGCAGCTTGATGGTGTTGCTATTTGAACTCCCTTCCAATCAGTAGCCCAAATCTTTAACCACTGAGCCAACACTTCTGCACAACCAACAGTCAAGAGGACCTGGCCATTTCACTCTACTAAAGACACTCAGGTGCTTGTTAAGTCCCTTGTAATCTCAAGATTGGAGTACCACAATCTGACAACTCTTCTCAAGTGTGGTATCAAACCCCTGCAATGGATTCAAAATGCAGATGTGCAGCTTGTTTTCAATCTCCCGAAGTACACCCACATCATCCCAATGCTGGGTTCTCTCCACTAGCTTTCTGTAGCTGCCCACATCAGATTTAAAACACTGATTATTGCCTACAAAGACAAAAACAAACGCCCACTTTACCTGAAGGCACTTTTCAATCCCCCCTATGTACCATGTTTTCTTTGAGCCACAATAATGGCTTGACTTAACCCACAATGCCTCAAGACACAAAGAAGTCATGCATCAAGACTTTTCTCTATCCTGGCACCAAGATAGTGGAATAAGCATTTCCTGGATGCCAGTATGTCTTCATATACAGGCTCCACCTCTTCACCAGTCCACTGACATGCTCATTCCTGTCATACCCAGACTCCCGGCACAGCTTTTGCGTGACACCCATATTCACTGGAGGGGCCCTGACTTGTGCTTTGGGGCTGCCCCACAGGTTTGCGGTGTGCTACTGATGCTTCTCTCAATATTATGTCTATTAGTTATGGTCTGTCAAGTCTCATGTAATTCACCAGTGTGTATGGTTAAAAAAAACACTGATTGTAAAGGGACATATAAGTGCACAGTAGGAAGGACAAAAACTATCATCCATCATAGACACCCCAGCTAAATCACTGAACATTTCTGCCAACATCACTGATGCAGTACTAGTTCTTTTAGCTGGTTGCAGTTCAACAAAAGCAAAATGTTCCCCATTTATTACTCTCAGCAACAATGTAGATCATTGTGCATGCAAAAGGCAAATCATCTTTATCTGTGTATGTTCAAGTCTAACCTAATATGCTTCCAAATATACTGATATATCAAAGTTAATGCACATCCACATTTTAGAAATAATAACAAAATCTCTGGCACACCAAACTGACTGCATTCTGGCCAGCCTAAAGAGACAGATCCCCAGCACTATTTAAATTCTTTAATACAGCAGAAGAGATTTATTGGGCACCATATGTGTGGTTTCTGTGTGGCAGGCTCTATAATGTGATGGAGGTCACTGCCTCTCGCTTCCAATGCTCTGGCTCGTATGTTCAGTAACACTCTCCCAGTAGCTGTTTGCTCAGTAGATTTTCAGCGCCACTGCCTTTCCCAAATACTGGGGTGCTGAGAGATGGCCCCTGTTTGTTTTCACTGTTACCAAGATCACGGAAACAGTCAGTTTCCCTGACTATCTTCATCTCTGAAATAGAAAAGTCAAATGTTGGCCATTCTCCCAAAGGATTAAAGTTCATTATGTGAGTATGTATTTATTGTCCTTGTACAATCTATTTATTGTCGTTGTACAATTTCTGTACAATACATCAACGTTCAAGCATTTCTACTACAAAACATTTACATGGCATTGTTTTTGTTTAGCTTAAATCTAAAAAGTACCCTCTTCTTAACTGGGTCCACACAGTATATGTATACATGCAATCAGCATTGTGAGTCATTACAAAAAATATATAGAATATAATATTTCAAGTATACAGTACTTTAAGTTTATGCAGGTTTACTACAGTATATTTAGAGTAGCAGCATAAGTAATAGCTATATGGTAAATGTACTAAAATATCTTCAAAAATATTATTAAGGCATGTCTTAAGTTTATTTACTTTATATACTTGCAGTACACTAAAGTTTATTATATTTTCATAAGGAAATGGATCTGTGCATGCTTAAACTGATGTTGGTCTGCTAACCGATAGTGATCTTGTGCTCATAAGAATATGTTCACAGTAACTGATATTTTTGACTTTAAATTTGAGACAGTGCAATATAGTAACACACACAGAGAGAAAGAGAAGCATGGAGCAGGAAACATCCCCAAAATGACCATTAACATGTCAGCTGTGGTCTAAAGCCTGTGCAGTTTCCATAGCTTTTCAAGCTGCCATAAAATGAAAGCACAGACCCTTATTTTTTAATTTTCTGCCTACATCTTTATATACTTCGCTGAATCAGCTCATCAGCAGAACTCAAAATATCTGCACAATCATATATGTCTTTAATGATCACACAGCTGGCAGAAAATCAAGCACAGTATCTCATTGTATATCTCTCTGTTGCTAAACCATGGAACCATAAATGATAACATTTGGCAAGCTACCGATGTACCTCCTCCAAAAAAACATACATTGATGGACACAGAATGTCAAAGCTGTTACTGAAACAGCCAGGCTCCTGTGTATGGTGGCCATGATAAACACAGAGGGCACTTGTTTGCTTGCAGTCTGTGTTGACTAATGGAAGATGGACTGCCGATTTGCCAGAAAGTTGACTTTCGTGACTGTAGGGGCAGCATGTCTCTGCTCAGATTCCTGGACTTGTCAGGAAAAAACAAGCAAAAAAAGCAAGAATACCTCAATAGAAGCTCTGTATGTATGCTATGCTGGGTGGCCAAGCTATAGATAAAGACGTGGACATCTAAAGCTAAGTTTGTGAACCTTAAAAGCAAACAGCTTAATTTAGATGTCCGGAGTGTGTGTACTGGCAGTAAAGAGTACTGAGTGTACTCAGTGATTTTGTTCTGTTTGCACAGCTGAATGAAAACTCTGTCTGAGTCACATGTAAGGTATGGCGGATAATGTATAGGTTAGTGAAGATAACAGACAATTTAAAGCACTATGACACAAACAAACAAAAAAAAACCCCTCCGAAAACACCAGTGGTTGGTTTGCTAATAAATGCCATAGCATATGGCTTCAGGGTCAAAAATGGGTTCTTGTGTATTATAGTGGTTCAGAAGGTCAAACGACAGTGTCTGCCTTTTCCACAGTGCATTCTCCAGATGTGCTTCTTGGGAAGAACATATAGAACTGTATCAATTGCCATTTACAGCTGCTTTGGCTGACCTTATGGACAACAGGCATCTGGGACAAGAGGTAAATAAAACCAGTTGTGGGTGAGATTTTTAGAATGCCTGGAAAGGACAGCATAACTGATGAGATCTTAAACAGGTGTTCGCTGTAGCAATTCATACTGTACCCTGCATAAGTGCCTGATGCCAGTCATGCTTGGGTTTCTTGGCTCAAGGAGTGTTACTTAGCCTTTTACAGGGGCCTTATTTGCCTTGGAAAAACACCATGCCACTTACCTTAGCATTTAAACCACTAGTGGTGTCCCACAGACAAAAGGGTTTTTGGCTGAATCCTGTGGACATGAACAGCCTTTATGTGTGATTTCTTTCCCTGTACCATTTTAAACTAGCAAAGGAGCCCGTGCAACCAGCAGCCTGTGCAACCAGCAGCTCCATCAAGCTGCAAACATGCATTTTTGTTTAAAAACTTGCCACACTTAAAATGTGGGTAAACAAGCTAAAATATCTTACCACTTAAGTAATCACATTTTTTCCTGAGGTGTAAATGTTCCCATGACTCATAGAGAAAGCTGGGTTTGTATTTCTTGGTATAGCGCTGTTTACGTCAGTCATGGTGTCATCCGCAACTCCCAACTCTAAGAACTCCAATTCCCATAATTCCCAGCTCACCACCATGCCACATGATCCTCATTCAAACACCTGTCCCATTCTAATTCACTGGATTATTGATTTAACTCACCTGTCTGCAATCATGTCTGGGCTCACTTGCATACTTTGCAATGTCTCACTCCAGCATTGTGCCTGTGATATTATTAAGCCTTTCGTTCATTGCCTGGTTTGCCTCATTGTTTACGATTCTCCCAATTGTTCTGCCTAGTTCATGCCTGTCTGCTAATCGGCTGACCCCTTCCCTGCTTTTTGTTTTGAGTAATGCCTAGCCCTTCTGGTTTGTTTGCTTAAGCGCTCATAACTTGCACTTGCGTGACCGTTAGGAAAAACTGTTCACATTCATTCCACTAGCGAAACTGTGGTGTTTTATAACCTGTGTCAAAATGGCAAAAGACCACAGATAGATCCAGTGAATTTTTAAAAAGTCACATTGACTGTTTATTAGTACCCCATGCCTCGAAGCTGACCACATTGGTAGTGTTGCTATTCATTCCAAGTCACAGCTAATAAGCAAATAAGTGCATATTTATTTTATGTAGTGAATACAGCTGTTGTTCGGCAGCATTAGCAGTTTATTGGTGCTTTATTTAATGTTCTCGAGTTAATACCCTTTATTGTAAATGTTACCTGTCTCTCCTTAATAACTCCTTGTTTATTAAATGTTACTGATATTTTAATTACATCAACATTTGATATTTACACACCATTTTTCCTTAGATATATCAGGATTTCTGAATACTGATTTCCACATCAGACTGTATTTATTTTTAATCTATATTATTTTAATATGTTATGTTCCATTAAATAACCATTGCGTGAACCCACACTCCTGGATGATTTCAACCATTGGCATAGAGTGTTATACCACACAAATATTCATACGCATCACAGTAGAAGTCTTACAGTGGAAATTAATCTCACAGTTAATAGAAACAGAGTCAGAGCTTTACACTTTCATTCGCCTTGAGCGATATGGTATGGAAAAGCTATCTTACATTCAGCAAGGGTTTTTTGTCCCCTTTCATTTCTTTCTTTCATCCTAAGGTACATTCACTCATTCCTGACCTGGTGGGCACTGGGGGATGACTGCACCTTCTTATGCATCAATCAGAGGGGATTTACGTACCTCAGTAGGAGTACAGTGTTTCGTGTGCTCTTGAAATGGAATATCCCTGCCTGTCCATCAGTGAGACATGAATGCATAGTTTCCCAGGGGCCATTCATGTTAAGTGAGGGTTCTCCTATGCTTCTATTGTTCTCTTCATGATATCACATGGATAGCAATATCCTCTTGGCTTGATGCTGATCAAATCTGTGAAATGGATGGTTATATTCAGTGGCTCTCACCCTAGGTAAATGTTAGATCTCATTTCAGTTCAAGTTGCATGAAAACTCTTATCACTGTAATGAAATACAGTTACATCAGATAAGTGTTATACTATGTTCTTAAGTTAAAAAAAATCCCTTGCATGCAATAGGTTCTAGAGTTCTGTGTTTTTTTGCTGGCCTGATTCACCTTTTGAGCAAACTGACTAAATTCAGCGGCCATTATAATATCAAATTTCTCATTTAGAGTAGTAATGACAATGTACTGGACTGTTTACTTATCAAGGCTTATATGTTGATGCATTACAATAAACTGTGACAATAACTAAAGGTAATTTGATTAAGGATTCCAATGATGCCTGATGCATAATATTTTGCATCTATAATTCTGTGGAGTCTGACAAAGGAAACTCTTCTTACTGCTGTGTTCTATTACAGAGGGAAAACAAGTGACAACCTGGACACATATTACTATAGACGGTCACATACTAGACCTTAATTAATAGTTAATAAATGTAGTAAAAGTAGTGAATGTAGTAGTTTTTGTGATACTTAATGTAATGTGTTTGGATTTTTAAGAAATACACATAAGAAACTGAACTAGATCTGAAAATCCTGTTTACTCCCAAATTACTGGTCAATGCTGTAACCCTGTCAGATATTTTTAGTATAATTAAATTTAACTTTCTTGGCACTATTTACTTTGTACTTGACACAACAACACAGCACTTTGGAGTTTGGACTGCCCTGTGCTGAACACACACAGACCTTAATGAGGTTTTATCTCTTCTTATGCCTTGTACTGCATGGATTAGGAGCACAATCAGAGTGTTATAATCACTCATTTAATCATTAATCAGCCTGCACATTTGCCAAAACAGTATTTTTACAAGACAATAGTTTTTTTATTTGTCTATTCTACAAGCAGGAGCATTTTTGTCATTTTTATTAAATATATTTCTTAAATTCCCCCTTCCAGTCGAGTCTTGCTCTATGCAGCAACCCTTTTTGTTCAATAATTCATACATTTGTGACTCAATCACCTTCAGCAAGGAGGCCTTGCTGCTACAACTATATCCCTTTAAACCCAACCCATCCAAAAAGCCTTCTCCTTCTCAAGTGGTTGTAAAGGGGTCAGCTATCTCTTAGCCATCCAGCCTGTAAAAGTAATGCCTCTAGCAGGTGTACAGGTAGTGAGCGCACTGCTAATCTTTAAAAGTGAGAAGGGCAGGAAAGAGGAAGTTCTGAGTCATGGGGAGGGGAAGAGACTGGCAGCAGGCAGGTGTGTAAGAAGCACAGTATGTATAAAGGGCCATATGGAGTAGGAAGAATCTTTACCCATTTCTCATGAGTTTCAGACCACCTCCAGTACATGTGATGCATGGCCTGTTGGTTATGAATTCAGTGTTTCACCAATGTTACGTTACATAAATTACCTCAGTATATTCTGAACTTTAAAATGTATTGATACATTTAAAAATGTAGTGATACTGATATTGTATAAAAATAACAGAAACTACTCTAAATCTCTAGCTCTCCATCATTTGGTCCTTTTAAAACAAAATAAAGTGTATATTATGATTAGAACTTTTTAGGATAAGTGGTCTTTGTCATTTTTAAATTAGCTTGTTGTGCATTATGGTACTTTTCTAATTTCTAAGAATTTAATTATTTTGAATATGGGGATTGTATTGCTGTTTATAGGGCTGGGCAATATGACAAAAATATCATATTATTCTCATAGACATTTTTTGGTCACTTCTTAAATTTATGACATAAAAAATATCACTGAAATGGAGAAAAAAGTAAAATATGTGAAAAATTAAGTACTTTTAAAAAATGAAGTACCAGTTTTAATATCAAATCAACTGCTTCCAGTCAGTTACAAGTACACTATAAGGACTAAAAGTATGTGGACACATGACCAGTCACACCCATATGTCCTTGCTAAACACTAGATTCAAGAGTTAGTCCCCCTTTGCTGTTATAATAACCTCCACTCTTCTCGGAAGGCTTTCCACTAGATTTTGGAGTGTGGCTGTGGGGATTTGTGCTCATTCAGCCACAAGAGCATTAGTGAGGTCAGGCACTGATGTTTGGTGAGGAAGCCTGGCACATAGTTGGCATTCCGGTTTATCCCAGAGGTGTTCAGTGGAATTGAGGTCAGGGCTCTGGGCTCTATGGTGGAACATGTTTGGCCCTCTTAGTTGCAGTGAAGGAAAATCTTATTGCCACAACATACAAAGACATTCTAAACAATTGTGTGCTTCCAGCTTTGTGGCAAAAGTCTGGGGAAGAACCACATATGGTTGTTGATGGTCAGGTGTCCACATACATTTGGTAATAATAGTGTATCACGATATCCACAATATCTCAGAAAAGAATACTGAGACATAATTTGTAATAATATTGATGTTTTTATCTGAAAGTGTTTAGATGTATTTGGGATGAATTAAAATATGATTTATTTTATTTTATTTGTGATTTATGATTTATTTAGTTTATGATTTACTCAGTCTGCTTCACTATATTTTATTACAGATCAGAAATTGGACAGGAGGTAATCAGAAAGTCAAGGTCATTCATTTAAAATTGCAACTTCTGAGCTACAATCGCTCAGTGGGAGGATATGGGAGGAAAATACATACAAAGCATTTAAACAGTCTATGCCTGGTTAGTATAGCTGACCTTACATAACCTACAGTGTTATCAAACTGTACTTCCTGCGCATTAGCGCATTAGTCATTACACAATGAGGTATGGTATAAAAATAAATCAGGAAGAAACCTGTTTGGGTAACACTTTTTTGGCAGAGTGCTTACACTTGGCCTTAATGGCACATTAATTCACACATATTCACTGCAAAAATCTTTTATAAAGCTGAGAAGAGGATTTAAAAAAAGCTTACTCATAAACTGACCAACTGTATGATAGTATTTACATGAAAGAGAACAGATGCTATTATAATACAAGTATAATTATGGTAGACTTCAAAGTTGTGTTAATATATTTTATCATTATAGCAGAATATTTATGAATCTTTGAGACATCTTTATGAAGTATTCGTCTGCCATCTTACCTTTTTAAAAGTGCGTGGTGGTCAATTTGCCTTAAAAATATTAAATCGCACAATTCCCATGAAATGTATAGCTTCTATAAATCCAAGAAGATTTTAAGAAGCCCATATTCCAAACGAATTAATGACTTTTATGTCTTCCCCATAATGATAACTGAGAAAGAAACAGGCATGTATAAAACCTCTAAGGTCACCTCACATGTTTCACAAACCTTTCATAACTCATCAAGCAGTGTTTTATCCACATTTATTCAGTGGTAATAAATATGTCATGAAGGTCGAATGGCGGTACCTTTCAAATGAGGTGCTACCCTTTTTGCTAAGATAAAAGTCTAAGGAATGTGAAATTCAAGATTATTTCTATATGGGACTCAATAACCTAAACCAAATAACCAAATCCTTTGGCTAAAAGGCAAATTCATTCATTCATACAAAGAATAACAATTGCAAAAGCAACAAATTGTCAAGCACTCCAAACATACATTTTAGGCACTGTTCCATACCAACCACGATTAAGGTTTTTTTTTTGTTTTTTTTACAACATGAACTGCCAAATTTCCACTACTTTCTTGGAGGATGGAAAATTATTATGCCCTCTCTGGCTTTATCCCAAATCTCTATAGTCCACATGCTCACTCAGCATCACTATGGCGAGAGGAAGAGATTTTCCCTTCTTCAGCACACAGAGGACTGTCTTCCACAGAAATGAGTGCCTTTTGGATGGCAACCCTGCACAAGAAGTCTACGGGGCTAAAGACAAAATAGCCAAAAAAAAAAAAAGAAAAAGAAAAAAGTGCAGAGCAAAGATAAACCAGGCAAAGGGCAGGAAAAAGGAATGGCACTGAGGAAGTTAGTAGCTAACCAAACCCATTGACACTGAATGCTGGAGTGCACTGAACATGCTTAATATACTTTACTGAATGTTTGGTAAACACAATGCTTAACGACATGCTTAGCTACGTGCTGTAAGTGATTATGGTTAAAGCAGGTTTGTTGCGTGCACCTCTTTGAATGCTCACTTGCATACGGTGGTAGCTCAGTGGCTAAGATGTTGGTCTACTGATCAGAAGGTCATGAGTTCAATCCCCAGCACCGCCAAGCTACCACTGCTGGGCCCTTGAGCAAGGCCCTTAACCCTCAACTGCTCAGATGTATAAAAAAAAAAAATGAGATTAAATGTAAGTCGCTCTGGATAAGGGCGTCTGCCAAATGCCATAAATGTAAATGCATACTATAGCAGTTCACATGGGCAGTTGCGAGTGCATACATGGAGTACCATTAATTAGGGTAAATATTTGTCAAATTCCTGGGACAATCCTATATTTCAGCTTCTTTTTTTGTGCCCTGACTTATTCTCAAAAATGATTTTTTTTTATCTCACATATGTGACCGAAAACGGTTTTTTTTTTAATTGAAGAGACTGACACATTCACACATCGACACCCTTGGAAAAACTGTTCTCACTTCTGGATAGTTTCATGACTCAGGTCACATGACATTTATTTATATAGTACATTTAAAGCCAAGAGGTGTTGGACAAAGTCTGGCACAATGATAAAATCAAGTTAAAATTATTCTGAGTATTGCAGCTGAAATCTCTTCTCTGACCTGTTGGGGGGGGGGGGGGGGGGGTGAATATAATAACCACATAATCATTAATACAGTGAAGACTTTTGTAAAGAGACATTTATTTAACATTTATTTAAAATTCAACAATTGTCTGGGAAATTGTCAAGGGAAATTCTTCAGGACAGAGGAGGTTTGTGCTTTCTGATCTCTCTGTAACATGACAAGCTGTGATATTTTCCTTTTATTAACTTCAAGAGAAAGGAAAAAGAGAGGCTGGCGAGGGAACGACTGTTTATAGCTGCTATGACATAAGTGATAACAGGAACTAATTTGTTTCACAGATGTTCCACCTTCAAAAGAACAGCGTGTTGTTTAATTAATAAAAAATATAGTTGCTGCCAAATTACTGTGGTATAAGAGGAATAAAACACTTCCGGATGTGCTGTTAGGAATATAATCAATGTCGGGTTAGTCACAGTAACTCTCTCTGCTGCATCACACCACCCTGTCGTTGATTATTTTCCTATAACAGCATGCCTTGTTATGCTGTATTCCTTACTGTATTTGTTTTCCCTTCATCATTTGCAAAACCCTTGCTGCATTGTATTAGACAGTGGAATATCTGGTCAGTTTACCATTAATACGGAGTTCAGTGTTTATATATTGGTTTGTCATTGGTGATATACTCAGTATCCATGGTGCATAAACTCAAGGCTCTCTCTCTCTACTTCACACACATACTTGCACACACACCCTGTGTACAAAGGAGCCTATTTATACCCAAAGCTGCCATAGGTGGCAATGCCCACCTCCAGTTTCAAATGTAAAATGGCCTTGGCTGGTATTAAGGCAGAAGTTTGGCAGTCTTGCTATGTATAATTCCCACCCTTTCCCCAAGGTAATTACTCTTTAAGAAAAATAACAAGCTTACTGGCAGGACACAGGCTACTTCCAGCTCGTTTTCGCTTTCGTGAATTAGGCTAAATGCCTCATAAATACACATTATGGTCTCACATGCTCACACATGCTTGATGCAGGCTCGTCAAGAAATGATTTTGGGTTTAGTTTGGGCTTCTTGTCAATCTAAGACCTGTACATGCAACCGTTCAGAAACCTGAGACATGTTTACACTAATGACCATTTTCTCCCCATCATGTTCATCTTTATATGGTAGGTGGTGTTAGTCAAAACTTCAGGGACACATTGTTCCTGTCTTGTTTTTATAAATCTATATCGTATATTTATCCATGTTTATATCCTGTCCTTTATTGCTACAATTAGTTTTAAAGGATAATGGAAAGTTTTATGATGGTTTATCAGACGTTTATCAAAGGTTCTGTTTTCCACTTTCAGTCTTACACAATACTTTTGTCATTGGCTATGCAGTACTTAGATAAAACATGTATACTTCAATATACTTCAGATAAGGAGCAAATGATCATATGTGTTTGGGAGCTAGCATACATCCAGATATCTGAGTTTCCATTTTATGTTTATTTCTGAATGTACGGTCACATATTTCAGATATATTGCAAGTGTAATACATTAGATATTTATGATGTTCTGCGGACAAAACATATTTGATAAAATACTCTTGATTAGAAGTGAAGAATTAAAGGGATTCTATAAAGTTTAAAAGATTGTGGCTAAAATCACTAACCATTTTAGAGACATGCTTAAAACAAAGGTTCTTACACAGATGTTTTATACATCCATGCACCTCTGCATATAATTGTTTTAAAATGTTTGTCAAAATAACAAAATACATACACACACTACGACTTCACAGAGTCCGGATATACATTTTCTCTTATGTAGCACTATGTTTATTTAATGTTGTCTATAGTCTCTTGTTTATGCTTGCAATTTTCAAATTCTATGATTAAAACACCAGGAGCCCAGGACAAAAGAATTTCTCCCTATCCTTGTCTTGCTCTATATATTTCTCTCGCTCTCTTTTGTTTTTTTGTAAAATAAAATGATAAATAACTACTAACTTAGACCTACATCAGGGACTTAAATCCTCACGGAATATACACAGTTAAAAAAACATGAATATAAGGTTAGACTTCTTTTGCAATGTCTTTCATGTATTGTATTCATGTCAGTTCCAAGGAGGAGACTGTAGTGTTGAAAGAAGATTATGAGAAGTCTGAAGATGAGAAAATGACAGGTAAAAGCAACCACTGAGCCAAAGTGCCACAAGATAACAGCGAGTCAAATGCTTTTTCCACATCTGAAAGACTGATGTTTTTGTTTTCCTATTGAGCGTCAGAGTGCATGTAAGCACCAGTATCCCTGTAATCAGTGCCTTCAAAGCCAGTGCCTGGTCTGTGAGATGGATGGTCAACTCGGAAAAAGAATGATGTAAGCCTATGAAGTATGAGCTATGAAAAAGGTGAGACTTTACTTAAGTGAGCCCCTGAAGACAGACCAAAGCTACTGTGCAGTTAATGATCAGGGGAACAGTAACAGTGTCATTTATATCTGACAGATGCTCGTATCCAGAGAGACTTTGAAAATGTACTTGGCTCTAGGACTATCACAATTATTATATACAGTGAGGGGAAATAATGATTCAGACACTTTTCTTTTTTGTTATTAAATATATTTCCAGTGCATATAATCACTTCAAATTTACACACATAACATCTTTTGAATTATGCACTATGTGTATAGGCATAAAAAATATGTTTAAAAAATTAAATTAATAGGAGAAAATAAGTAGGGGCACACTGCAAATTACCAACATTAGTATGTCGTTGTAAAGCTGTTGTTGGTAATTACAGCTTTGAGACTTCTAAGATAAGGCAGATTCCTTACGGCAATTTTCTTCAATTCCCCAAGGTTACGAGGGTCTCATTGAACAATTTGTGCAGCATTTATATCTACAACCTGATTTATTTTTATGTAACCTTTATGTAGTATATTTGTATATACACGCACACACACATACACATATATGTATATGTATACCAACAAACACACACACACACAATATTGTCTGAATACTTTTCCCTTTCAATTTCTTTTTTTTTTTTGATTATGCTTATGAACACATACTTTTTGTTCATATTCAATTCAGAACTTTAAGCAAATATATGCGCTGGAAGTATATTAAATGACAAAAACAATGCGAGGAGCAATAACAGTGAATTCCTTTATCCCTGTGGTTCTCAAAGTGGGGTATGGGTACCCCTAGGCATCCATGAATCATAGCCGGAGTTCCATGATTTTTTTAAAAAACAAATTGTTACAGTAAAGCAAATTGCAACCGTCTGGTATCAAAGTTACATTTATTACTGAGTTCCTATAGTTATTAGCCTGCTGGTCATTTTAATTGAATGGGTATATTTGAAACCTCAGTAATTCCAAAACAAGTACGCCTATAAATAATGTCAACTTGGACCTAATGTGTCCTGTCAGTGGAAAATTTAGGAATAAATGGCTCTACGGCTCCAATAAATACCCAGAATTTTACTGTTCAAGTTTAAATAATGAGCCTAATATTATGGTCATAATATAAATCTGTACTGAGGCAATTTATTTTATTTTAAAGGGGTCCATTGCTCCAAAATGTTTGTGAACCCCGCTTTATGCTAAGGATAAATGCTGTAAGTAAAGGAGTGTTTTTTACCCATAGTTCATGTGCTCTTTCCTTCAGCTGCTCAGTGAAGTATCACTTCTAATTTTAACATATACTACATTTTAGCTATAGCTATAGGGATCATATAAAATGGATAAAGCTTAGGGAGCATATCTGGAAGCATGTGAAGCAGGTTGTTTGCTTAAGCTTTTAAAAGTGTGAGGTACAGTGTGTGCCAAAGTTATCTGGGCATGTGCACAGCCTTAACAAAAAAGATTCCAACATGTCCTGTAAGTGTGCGTGAGAACCAGCCCAAAGAGTCATTGCTTTCTCTTTTCCACGCTGCCATATAGCTGCATTTAAAAGCACATGTGAAGGAGGAAAGCAGATGTGCAAACCACAGGAAACATCATTAGCCTCGCAAACATTCGTCCCAACGAGGCATGGAGACCCTGGTCAGAGCACAACTGCCCCTTTTCAGTAGCAGCACCATACTCTCCCTCGCCCTAACTCTCTCTACTCTCTTTTCACTGCTCATTTCTGTCACCACATTATGCCATCTTTGATTCATGAACCCATTTCCACAACTCATACTAAGTTCCGCTTTCTACATTTTTCATATTTGGTGCATCTCCACCGACTGCCTTCATCTTTGTTCTTTACCCTGGCCGATGAGTAATCCAGCTTGTCAGGTCTTTGTTCAGTGCGTCTCAAGGACAATTTCCTCCTAGTTCCCTCCTCTTCTTTTTACTTCATCCTTTTTGATGAGCCTTGAGCCTTGCTCAGTTCAGGGATGGGGCAATGAATGCAATCTGGGAGCCATATGACACCCCCTTCTTTCTTCTCCTTTCATCATCTTCTTTACTCTTTCACCATAGCTTTTACAGTTTTCAACTCTCATCCAGGAACACATAAGAGGGACATGGGAAAGGGACAAACACAGCACTATTGCCAAGATGGAACAGTAGAAGCATTTTTTACATTCAGCCACAAGATGTCTAAGAAAAGAACAAGATGTCAGTAGTCAGCACTTTCATGTACAGCTTTAACTGACAGTGACTGTCAATGGAAATGTCATAGCAAGAGACTTGAAGTGCTCTAAACTATCTGAAGGTGAGAAAGAGCACGAGCCAAAGTGCCCCAATACACTGTAATGGAATATACAGACTCCCCTGCTCAATGACTTAGGCGTGTAATGTGGAGAGATGTAGCTGGAAGAAGCTAGTGGGCAGGGTTAGGTCCTGGGAACTGTTGTGTTTGGGGTAATGTTTACATTTTATATTTATGTGCTTATCAGTTAATATGTGTAATAATGAGGATTGGTAGGCAAAATTACAGGTACATTTATTCATGCACTGATCCATTTATCATAACATGCTGCCTTCCAGTTCCTATATCATGAGTAAATGAACAGGTGGCTGACTATGACTGGTTGGTGCTTTCTTAAATAAATGTTTGGTTCTGATGTAAGGAGACCCGATAGAGTGCAGTTTGGTTGTGCCTATGTATTTTATGCAATTTTAAAAATAAAGAATACTAACTGTCAGGTTGTCTTTCTGTCCATTTCTGTCCTCATTGTCTGAGCTGTTTAGCCAGCTCATGACAATCATCCAGTGCAGGTGAGGTCTAAACGCACAGGTGAACCCCAGCAGGTGGAAAGAGCTTTTCTTTGACCCTCTGTTTTAGTGCCCTCTGCTGGACACTGATTGTTAATGGTGAACTGATATGATGAACAACATGAAAATAACAATTCTGAAGGACAATTCAAAGGACATTCAGATAATTTGGTTAAAAATAGGTTTTCTTTTACCATACTGTTATGCTTTGATTCTCTTTGTTGTTTGATTCGTATCTTCTAGGTCATGGGTTTTCCTTTGAGATGCAGTTGGGGTTGGTGGAGATTTTTAATAAAATTTATTATGGAGCTCTATGCAGATAAACCTGACACATAATATTTATAAATAATAATGAAAAAGTGTTTTTAAAGCAGCATAGACCACTGAATTATTTTGGTGACACTCTTAAGCCTAACGGCATGTCTTGCTTATCCATGGTGCTGTGTCTCAACCAGTCTTCAGGTAAAGATGCTGATTTGTCCAGATGGGGAGGTATGTCTGGTTGCACGCCTGGAAATGTTGTAACACAATATGTGACCCTTCTTCCGTGAGAAGTATCAATGGTTTCAGTGTAATATTACCAAAATAATGGTTTAACCTTAGTACAAACTAGAGTTCCACAAGGTATAGAAATATTTGTACATTTGCAATACTATAACATGCATTATAAAGTGATCGAGTGTCACTCACTTACAGTAACCACTTTATCGCAATCAGGGTTGTGTTGGATCTAGAGCCTATGCTGGGTATGAGGCAGGAATATACTCTGCATGGGATGCTAGTCCATAGGCACAATGCACACACATTCATGGTTTTTTTTTGCATTGGCATGTTTTTGGGAGGTGGAAGCAAACCAACACAGACACAGGGAGAACAACTGAAACTCCACACAGATAGTCATTTGAGCCCTGAACCCAGGGCCCTGGAGCCGTGAATGCTACTCACTGTAGCAACGCTCTGCCCTGGGTCAATTCTATAAAGTTTACTACTTTTGTGCTATATGTAAATAGGATAAATTGATATAGCATATTGCTATAGGTATATCAGGTGCAGGGATAAATAAAACATGTTGTCAACTTGTGGAAAAGGCGGGTTCAAAGAGTCAGATTTGTCCTTATTTTTTCTTACCATGCTAAGGAAGACAGTCAGCAGACAAAAAACAAACAAACAAACAAACAAAAAAATAACATGCAAAAAGTGTTATAAGTCCCTAAACTGCAAAACAGCCAACACAAGCAACATGGCAAGAAATCTGGCTTGCAAGAATCACGACCTTGACTTAGATTAAGCAGTTTAGACAGCAAAATGTTTTGTTGAGAATTTAATTCAGACATTTTAATGATTGAGTGCTTTTCCTGCATAATGACTTGTGACAAACTTGTGACACTGAATCTGCTTCATAGCCATCACATATTAATCTTCATATTTTACGAAGGAGTCTGATAAAATATTGGTGTTCAAACATATTTTTATCACTACACAATGTTAGGTAGCTAATGGTAGCTATCTAGTATAATATTATTTCTCTGTATTCATAGCTATATTCATATATATTATTAATTGTATTTGTAATACCCTTTAGTTTTTATCAGATTAGTTTAGGGCAGAACTAGAACTAGAGTACCACAGTGTGTTGTGCTGTGACCGCTCCATGACCCTGTCATCTCTCTTTACTCATCTGACACAGGCTTGTGGGAAAGCACAACACTGCCAGCATTTGCACCGCATGCTTCTCTCCAAGGAATTAAATTAATAGAAACTTGACAGAACATTTTTGCTTATTCTTCTCTATTCATATCAAAATCTTCTCAATCTGAAGAGGGGGTGATTCTATAAATAGAGTGTTATATTTGTGCATGATTTATAATAAAGCTAAATTAAAATTAAAGTTAACTAAATTAAAATAAACTGGATTTCAAGTGACCTGCTGCATAAATGTGCTCTATTTAGTATAGTTAATAGACTACTGGCTTCTTCAGCCTATTTAGTGCATTACAGAAAGCCTTTGTTTCACTTTCCAGCTATTTGAACAGCTGCACTTAGGTTGAATGGCTGTCACATTCTGGCCTTATGAACAATGAGAGAGTAAAACAGAAACATCACAATGACAAGTACATGTTTGTTTGACTTTACACAGTAAAATATACAGACACTAAAACTCTTCTCAGAGAGTCACCACCTGTCTCAGGATTCACTTAGACAGATAATTACTCAGTTATGATTACTATCATATATAAAGATGTTACCTGTACATATATACCAGGACATATATACGTGTGAATTAAATAAACAACAGCGATCTGTCCCTCTGTCTCACCTGCCCCACCACTCTTATCACACAATGTGTCCTGTCTCCACACACACTTGGGACTGCCCTCTAAAGTGCATTTTCAGATCTGCAGAAAGAGTGGGGAATGCCAAGGACATACTCTTTAATTACTCTCTGCTCCTGGAGCACTATTTTTAGCTTAATAATGGTGCAGTTTGGGGCCATGCAACTAGAACTGCTCTAAGTAACATTTTTGTGTACAATTTTGAGGAGAACTTACAACATTAATGTTCAGACAACAGCAAATTGCCTCTCCAGCCCTGATTGGTCAGCACTACTAACACGTGACTTAATAACATATTAAATGAGACCATGTTTGAAATTAATTAGGCCTATTTATTTTATTTAGCTGTTGAAGAGCTTTGCATTAATAAAAAAGAGGGAATCATTTTTTTTTTTTTTATTATTATTGACTTCAGTCTTTGTGTGTGAGGGGGCTCCCATATTGATTTTATTTAGCAATTCTTAACAACATTACCAAGTATCATTCTGGTATCAAGAATTGTGGTTGTGGTTTCGTGGTGACATGAAAAGCTTCATTTTTTTAATTATTATTTATTTCAAGAGAGAGGAAAAAACAGATGGGGGAACAAATGTCTAAAGCTGTTATAATGTAAGTGATAAATGAAACAAACATGTTTGATCAATGTTTCACAGCATTAAAAGTATCTATAAATGAATATGTGTTGTTATTTAAATAAAAGAAAATTGTAATCTGAAGCCAGTATGCACACAACACATCAAACCTTGCGGCAGACGGGATATAAGAGCAGAAGACCACACTGATGAATTTGAGGCTACTGTAAGCACAGGTTCACCGAACCTGATCATTTGAGGATTGGAATAAGAATGTCTGATCTCTTTCCAATCTTCAAATGCCCTGTTCCATTAAGCCTGTGCCCACTGCAGCCTCAGACTCTTGTTATTGGCTGACAGGAGTGGACTCTGATGTAGTCTTCTGCTGTTGTACCCCATCTGCCTCAATGTTCAATATGTTGTGGCTCCTGAGATGCATTTCTGCTCAGCACAGTTTTAAAAAGTGGTTATTATCAGTTACTGTAGCCAGTCTTGTCAGCCCTAACCAGTCTGGCCATTCTCCACTGACCTGTGTAATCAACAAGGCATTTCTGCCTGTAGAACTGCCACTCACTGGACATTTTTTGCTTTTCTCACTATTCTGTGTAAACTCTAGAGACTGCTGTGTGAAATTCCCAGGAGATCAGCAGTTCCAGAACAGCCCCTCTGGCACCAACAACCATGCCATAGTCACCGAGATGCATGATTTTTTGCATTGCGCTGCTGTCACATGATTGACCGATCGGATAACTGCATGAATAAGCAGGTATTCCTAATAAAGTGGTTGGTAAATGTATGTATAGGAGAGTTTTTTCATGTGCAAACAATAGCAATGAGACAGATTTGTTAAAGATCAATTTTAACCTATAAATAAGGACATTCTATGGATTCACATAGTTTATTTGGGATGTCTTAATTCCATTAACTTTTCTTTCTTTTCTGTGTGGCATTTCTTTATGGCAAGAATTTCTGCCACTCTCCTCATTTCTCCTCCTAGAAGTTAATGACAGTGCCCTTCCTGTTGGCTGAGAGATGAAAGGCTCTGACAAACCAGCAGGATGTCCAGCATGAAAGACAGGGCAATGTCAGTCTCTTTGTTAAAACAAAAAGAGGCAAAAAAAACCCACACTATGTTCCATGTGATTTCTTGAACCCCTTACTGTCCCAGCTTAGTACTCAGCTACTCATCATGAATAATATTACTCAGTAACTAGAGGGAAACTAATAGGAAAAGGTGTACAGATAAAGTGAGTAATAAGAGTCAGGACTTCTGGCCTTCTTCACACTATTCATCAAGAAAACTCCCTGAATCAAGCAATGTCAGCAGAACAGAAATGAAGTTTAAGCGAATTAACCAGTGAGGAAACAATGACACAGGCTTTCTGTCCATTATCCAACACCAGATTCAGATCAGATGGAAGTTTGCAGGAGCAGTAGCTGGTAAGAAAAAAACAAACTTGTTAATGTACTGCAAAGCTGGCTTCTTGAAAAAAAAAGGTCCCATCTAGCACCCTAAAGTGTTCTTTGGTTTGTCCCTCTGAGAGAAGTCTTAAACATCATCTGTAGCACGAATGTTTCTCTAAAGGCTCCAGGTAGAACCCCTCTGAAAAGCAAGAATTAATAAGCATCCAAAGAGGAACTCTTATCAATTAATTTTATTGTTCAGATCACATTGTGATCTAGTTTATTTAGCATATTTACTAATCCCCCTGAAAATAATTCCTGGCTACATGACTGAAATGCATTATATCATGATTCTAATCCTGCCCACCACCAACTCCAAAAAAAAACAAACAAAAAAACAAACAAACAAAAAAAACATTCTGTCACAAAATTCTTCAGACATAATTATCTCTTCTTCTAAGCTAAGCCAAAAAGTTTACTGCCGAGAAGTGCTCCAATCTTGACTCAGCCTGAACTAGCAGGGTTTCCAGGTCTGTGGCTCCCCCAGCAAGTTTGATAACGTGTACAATTTGAAGTCACAGGATGACTAAAACATTTAGAATTAAAAATCCCCCTTACAACTAAAACATGATTCTCTAGTAAAGTCAAAATCCTTGTTTGCGAGTCACAGTACTAACTGTGTTGAGGAGGTAGAGGATACAGGTGAATGAGAGAGCATGAGGAAGAGCAGAGGGAATAAAGTGAGACATAATAGCTGAAATGACAAGAGAAAGCACAGATATTCTATTGGTATAAACCATTGTGTTGCCCACATAGACTGCAGTAAATTTGGAGAATCTGCTCTCTGCAAGTGAAGTACCCTGTGGTGTTTTTGTTTTGGGGAGCGGTAATTGATTAATTGATATTAATCCATTTCAATTTCCTACTACCATGCCAGCAAATGTAGTACATTTAGTAATGTAATGAGATAAGATGTACTGTGCAAGCATGCACACAATAACACACAAAAAGCTCTACACTCAAACTTGTGCATTTAAGTGAAACTGCATTTCTGTTTCCTCAATGTTTGCACTTCATACATTCTCACTGGGCGATGAGGGTTAAACTCTAGAGTTACTCTTGCCAGGCAGTATTAATGTGCATTCCTTTTGGCTTAATACACTGCGTGTTGGTTACTGACTTACTATGTATTACTTCCATGACGGGGCAGTGTGATGTAGCGCTACAAGAAGCAGAGTTACTGTTACCACCAAGTTGATAATTTTCCAATAAGAGCAATTTTTTTTAAAGAAAAATATGTCATACATTTCATCTATTCATAATCACATTTAATGTAGTGGAACATCTGTGAACCGTTAGTTCCTGGTATCGCTTATGTTATAACAGTTGTTTCTCAATCACTTGAAGTTTTTAAAAGACAAAAATGCCAATGCAGCTTGTCAATGCAGCTTGTTAATAACAAACTGCAAAGTGTGAAGACTTTCCTGCAGTGGAAAACTTAAAGGAACCATGTACATCAAACCGCTGATGTAGTCTCCTTCTATAAAAATGTTTTAAACATGCCCTTGCAGAAAGTTTCGACATAGCAAAGATTACACTTTTTTTGTTAAAAAACAACACTTTTTAATAAAATTCACCATAGAAATCCTTTGCGCAGGTCATTAACAAAACCTAACCTGTGATTTGCCTTGAGGTCGGCACTACTGTCAAAACTTTCTTCATAGGAAACACCTTCTGACTGATCAGAAGAAGTGCTGAGATGTCCATTGTGCAGGTTTAAACGTAAGAACACACAAAAAAATTGGATTTGGAAATGCCCTTGTTGTTTTGGAGTTTACAGTCGAACAAATCAAGAAAACAGTACTTTGATTCTTCTTCTTTAACACTGGGTTTTCTTCTTGGTAGTAACATGACCGAGAGATACCTTAGTACGGTGGAAGACTTTGCCTGACCTATTCTGTGCCAGTTAGAGGGTAACATTCTGAAAGAAACAGTTCTATGGCTGGGAATGTAATTGGGGATTATGAAACAACTCAAAAAGACCCTAAACATTGACTTCTTCAGCCAAAAGCCTTTATGAGTCAATTATGTGCAGCATTCACGCAGGAAGTGAAACAATAACAATGGCAGGGTCAATAAGGCCACCTGGGGGGGTGGGGGGGTGAATCACCTCGTACACATCATTATATCAACAAGAACGCAGAGTCTGTTCATTCTGTAGACCATTACTGGTAAAGTAGTGGGTCGTTCAAACACACACACACACACACACACACAATACTCAGTATTCCAGCCTGCCTGCTGATAAAGAAGCATTCTGTTCTCTCTGAACTAGGAATGAGGGATTAAATAAAGTGTCAAACAGAGAGAAGCGAGCCCACACATTTGACAAATGTTGCATATAAAGGCAAGTTAGAGTGCGGGAGGTTTTGTTTTTGAAGTGGTTGGTAGGAGAACTGATTAGGTCACTAGGGGTGAATGTGTTTGTGTGTGTGAGACAGAAAACGGCAGACGCAGGGAGCGACATAGAATAAGAATGTGAGAAAGAAAAGAGATCAAGAGTTACATGAGAAGAGAGGATTTAGGGAGCCATGCAATAAATAGCACCAGAGAAATAGATAAGGAGATGCAGAGATCAACAAAAATGCTACCATGTCTGAGTGTCTGTGTGTACCT
This sequence comes from Pangasianodon hypophthalmus, assembly GCF_027358585.1. Classification (NCBI taxonomy): domain Eukaryota; kingdom Metazoa; phylum Chordata; class Actinopteri; order Siluriformes; family Pangasiidae; genus Pangasianodon; species Pangasianodon hypophthalmus. The sequence continues at coordinate 19,844,601 of NC_069713.1, forward strand.
TCAGAGGGAAATGGGATAAAATACTTCCTGTCACCCAGATGTGATAAATTCATGCAGAAATTATAGAAAGTCTATATTCATAGAAGCCTTTCTTCTTCCCAGACATGTTTTTTTTAATACCATGGAATCAACAGTAGGTTTTTATATGATACTGAATTTGGTATTGGTTTGTTTTAGTTGTGAAACATTCAGATAAATCCAGACCCATTCCTAATGACTCTGGAAACATCTGAAGAGCAGACATGTTGGCAACCAGTCAAGCAGAACTTGTTAGAGTACCGTTAACTGTAAAAGTCTTAATGAACTGGGAGATGCACTACATTTAGAAAGGACTGTAATTCCTTCTTATATACACAATTGGAAAATTTGAGTTTTCACTGTCCATTGTACTTTGTGTGAACATTGGCGTTCATTAATTTCTAACATTTATAGTTTATAATAAAAATAGATTAAAACAGACTCTGTGTGTGTCTATGCGTCTGCCCAAGTCATCCTAATGCAAGCAATACCAGTTCACTCAGTGGATCACATTGGGCCTCATAAAACGCCTCATGTTAACTCATCTCCTCTGTACTGATAGATATCGCATTTCGTCTCTTCACTAAATCCACATTCCTAAAGGCCTCACTCCTTTTACAACCCAAGCTGCACATTTCTGTCCCATTTGCTCCCATTTGTGCTTCTCTCTTAGCATTTTATTGAGTGCAGCTTGAAGAGCGAGACGTTCTTCACACACATCATTTATCAACAGTGCCACCCCATTCCTGCAGAGTTACAGTCCTTTAGGGCCAAAAGACATAAGGTTTTATTTGTAGGTACCTTCCTGAACTTCTGTTCTAATCCATCTCTTTAGGACCTCTTCCCTACAACAGGGAAAATGAAAATAGATAATCATGAAGATAAACAATCTTAATGTAGGCTGTTAACCGCAGCGTGTGCCAACACCAATATAAACGCTTGAAGATGTTGATCTCTTTCTGTGGCAGGTGTGGAGGTGCCAAGCCAAGAGTCCCAGACGGGAAGCAGCAGACACGGTGTCGTCCAGTTGTCCAAGTGCATATCATCTTCTAATGAGCCTGACAGATGCTCTTGGCCTTCTAACAGACCGCAAGCCAAACTGTCCCTATGCTGGCATTTATGTGTTTATCATTGGTGGATGTTCATCAGCAAATGTTGTACAACATAATCAAGTCTAAAAAATGTCTAGACATGTGTGGTTTCTTAAGAAGCATACCTGTTGCATCATGTATGCTTAGAGGATTGCAGCTTTTTCGACTCTGCTTAACAGTCAAGAGAAAATGTTAATTGGATTGTAAGCATAATAAAGAATCATAGGACTGACCTACACATGAACAGGACAGTGTATCTCTATGACCAGCATTTCAACTTCCTGTCCAAATGTCCAACAGTCTGCTCTTCTACACCTCCAGCTATCCAGGGCTTTCTCTGTGTCCCACAACCTGCACAGAGGCTTTCACATCCAGGAAGCACCACTGTGCTCCTGGAGCTCTAGAATAGCAGCACAGTTTGGTGATTTTCTGTCCTACCTCACCTGACCACTTAGGGATGTGTTCTATGACATGAATAGTTACAAATATGCCAGTGTAAGACAGTATTTAATATACACCATATGATATACCATGAAACTGAAGCTCAGTTATATTTTTTTACTCAATTTTATTTCTACAATGCATTTAACAATAGACATTGTCACAAAGCAGTTTTACAGAGATCCTAATGTAGATTAGGTCCCTAATGAGCAAAAGTGACAGTGGCTACAGTTCTGTCTGAATCGGAATTTGGCAATATTCTAATAAGTACTGACTCATGTAAATGCTGCAATCTGATTACCCGATTCTGATTCCCACCCCTGGAATATGCCTGTTTTAATCGGACATTTGTTGCATGTAAACGCCTTATTCAGAAAATCTGCTGAAAAGAGATATATGCACATGCTCAGTCCACAAGGAATTGTGGGTGCTAACAGATGCTTAGCTGGAGGCTAGGTATTTAGGAATGGCAACTCAGGCATACTTACAACAACCATGTATACAGGAATATTCCAACGTCTGTACTCATATAAACATTGCATTCGGAATATGGATGCAACCCCAATATAGACCTTAAACAGAGTTTGATGTGCGTGTAAATGTAGCCAGCGGCAAAGAAAAGCTCCCTCAGACAATATTAGGAAGAAATCTTGAGAGACACCAGACTCAGAGGGAACCCACCCACTTCTGGGTGACGCCGGATAGTGAAATTATACATCCTTACTCTTCTACAACTGTATACAATAATGTCAAACTGTACTAAGTGAAAATCAAGTATTTGGCTCAAGTATTGTTGTATATTCTACCAGACATTCTATCAGCCCTGGTCCTGGAGTACCTCATGTCCTGCACATTTTAGCGTTTTCCCTGGTCTAACACACCCACTTCAGCTTAGAGAGGGCTAGTAATCACTTCATTAGTTCAGGTGTCTTGGGAGCAGCGAAAACACAAACATGTGCAGGACAAGGGGTACTCCAGCACCAGAGCTGGGAATCTCCACCATGTTGGCCATTACTGAAGGGCTCAATAGATAAAAAGACTGATCAGTTAAAGGTTTAGTAGATGCATTCGAGCAGGAAATACAACTCAACTCTTGCTGATTTTGTTTGCTTTACCACTCAGAGCCACATGCACCAGCAGTGTCTTGAGAAACAGAAGCCAGGCATGACGTGTTTATTTATCAGCTAATAAATGCACACCAGATGATGACCACTTGAGTCAAATGCGCATAGGATAAACAAAGTGGAAAGCACTAAGGAAAACAGGATAATCAAGCTTGTATTGGTGTGGGTGTGTATACGTGTGGATGGAAATAAAACAAACACAGCTGTCCGCAAAAACTCTCACACCCAGCACTCTCGCCCTTTCCGCACAGCACCTTTTCCATTTCCACGCGCGCTGTTTCCGAGCAAGCGCATGCCAATCGTTTGCTGTCATCACTAATTCATTTTTGGCCGGAGGTCGCACTAAATGCAACTGTCTGTTAGATAACTAGGTGCACCCAGCTTGCCCTGATTAGTGAGGAGAGTGCAACAGATAACTAACTCAATGGGGTAACAAGCAAGCGTGCGCGCGCGCGCGTGTGACCCGAACTTCAACCAAACCGCACGCGCCACCAGCGCAAACATCACCGCTGCTCAGTTATTTCCTAACAATCCCTTGAATTGATTCAATGCATAACTTACCTTAAACAGCAAGAAAGACCAGAGGAAGAGGTGTCCCGCCGATGCGCTCATGCTAGCTCAGGCACCTCTGTCAGTTGAATGTGCGCGGGTTGAACGCACTGCGTCTAATGGACTCTGGAAGCGCGCGGAGTCTCGCGCCTTTTATTGACGCTCAACGTATTAGAAAAGCAGCTTCTGACGACACCACGTTTCATATTTACTTCCCAATTGTAGTGCACGAGTAGCACGTTGTTACTAACTTTATATTTGCATGACCGACAGCACGTCAGTGAGGGGCTCTCCTGCCTACACACTCTTAAAGCAACACACTCAGCAGCTTGGACACTGTTCTGGTCAGGACATGCCACATGGTAAAGAGGTGTTCCGTGCCATGATGCTACTACGCTGTCATCTCTATTTAAACCCTTATCTGTCAGTTTCTGGCTCTCTTAGCCTTTAATTCCTGACATGAACTTACAAGAGGTGCATATTTCAACCTGCCAACTGGCTCATCTCTCTTCACATCTCAGGGCTGTTGATGAAGAACAGACTTTTTTTTTTTTTTTTTTTGCTCAATCAGCAGTAGTTTTCCTTCTTGTACCTTTAGTTGTGGTAGCTAACTAAATCAAGTGCACATCACATTCCAACACCAGAAAGAGAAAAAACAATCACTTTAATGCCTGTGAGTTGACAGAACATCAGACAACAGACAGAGTGATGAAGTGTGACATGTTTGTGCATGCAAACTGCATCATGCAAAATATGTTCGTGCAAAAAGGACAGATTCAGGTTTTGGGTGCATTGTGCATCATGGAGGTAAATCCTGCATGAATAAACACAATTTTGCATAAGAGAACTCTAATTTCTCTTGACTCTCAGTTACAGCTGCCATTATATATCTGATCTCAGGCCTTAGGTGCTATCAAACATCATTTTGCATGCTTTTTCCTTCTTTTGTTAGACTGCATTCTGCCACATTAGGCATTGGAAAGGACTGAAGTGCACACAGCAAAGTTCGTTTCTTTATACTAAGGCTTTTAAGGAGAACAGGGCCACACTAATGACAATGTTTGAAATGGCATCTGCCTTTCTACCTTTCATGATGGTCCGTGTACAATGTACTTAGAGGAACACAATAGAGCAGGCATGTCTGGTATGAACTACCTGAATTGCTGGCTGACACGCAGGCTTCAATTCAGCTTAATCTCCATTAGCACGCCAAAGAGAGGAATTCAAACAGCTACACTTGAACTCTCTTGCATGCACTCTTTCTGGCTGGAGAAGGTAAATATCCTGAGGAGAATATGTAAGGTACAAGGCGTGGGTTGTTAAAGAACATCATATGGCTATTAAATCTATGTTATTAAAAGATGGCCTTTGGCACTCATGTGATGTGTGCTTACATGTTCCTCTTACAGTCACTAAACTTTATAAAAAAAAACAGTGGAAGTAATTTGAAAACACTGGCATTGCTAGGTGGTGATGATTCTGAGACTCACAATATTTATTCCGTTTTATTTATTTATTTATTTTTTAAAAAGTGGGAGAATAAGGCCTGAAAAAAAAAGAATTCACTGGATGAAAGATGTAAGCATATGCAAAATTACATTCAAACTCCTCAAATTGTACTACTTTTTGAATCTTAAAACAGTCTTTTAACTATAGTGCAGATACAGTGGTTAGGTATGGTCAGAACAATATAAAAGCAATTTAGATGTAAGTACTGTTGATGCATTTTCTAGCATTTGTGCTGTTTCTTGCTGACAGCTTTGGGGCTTCAACTTGAGTGTGTGATACTTAAATACTATATTTTCAGAGTAATATGAATCGAAGGAATTTAAGTATTTGATTTGTCAAACAGACTAGATCTAAAAAATATATGGAGATCCTGGTTGGTAATTTCGCTCAATCACAGATAAAGTGACATTATAAGAGTCACCACTGACTGGACGTGTGTTTTAATTTGATATTTCTCCATTTATCCGAGAGGCTTCATCATAGGCTTCAACACGTTCAAGATTAAACCAAGTCCAATTGTCTAGACTCTCTAATAGAAAACGTTGAGAATGACCCAAAATTTTGCTCCTTAATAGTTCTACACCAAATGTGGACCTTTCAATGTTTTTTCAATCTCAGACAAAACCAGCATTATCAGATCATGAACATTTTCACTTGGAATACTTTAGGAAGCAGAGGAAGGATGTTTACAACAGGATGGTCAAAGGGCAAAGGACCAGGTCTGAGAAGGTTGTAGGAAACAGGGCCATGTTCCTGTTGTTCACTGAAAGCAATGAAAGCATATGGACACCACACAAAAACCCTTTTCATCTGTCTGTTCATTCAGATCAGTGCTACTATTAACTTTCTTAACAAACAATGATCCAACCCCCTTAGATGTGGTTTTGCTATGCTAAAATACTCCACAGGGCATGACCCATCATTTGTATCACAGTTGTGTTGAATTCTCGATTCTGATTGGTCAGAAGCTGTTGATTAATTTTCTATAACATAATAGCTTGGAGAGTATTTCTGACTCGAAGTCAAGTCACAGGATTATATTAATGCACTTGCTATCATGTCTATAGTAACAACTTACCCAGGGACTTGTGTGGTGGAAGCTGCTCATAAACAGATTTTAAACAATGTGTGTACTTGTTGATGTGATAATGATTTCTGTGAGGAGACTTTTATTTAGCATTTATGGATAGAATCTGCAGTTTCAGTACTTTGTAACAGTCAGAGACTGGTCGATTAAGTTTTCAGACACAGGAAAGTCTTCAGAATGGAGGGCCTTGTGGTTTCTAGGTAACATGACAAGCTGTACGTTTTTTTCTTTTTAACTTCAAAAGAGAAAAAGAGAAAGAGTGGTTTGCTAAAAGAATGACTTTATAGCTGTTCTACTGTAAGTGATAGCTAACCTGTTTTCTGGACATTGCACAGAATGAAACATAAATAACTATACATGGAAAAAAGTATGACATGTCATTCTTTAATAAATAAAAAAATTGTTAGTGTTGGCAAATTGCTGTAGTATAAGAGGAAGAAATCATGACAGGCATGCTGTTATTGGAAATTGATCAACTTTGAGGGTGATAATTACCCTTAGCTTTTTGCCAGGCCGTATCCCAACAGCCTCTCGTTGGTTATATTCCTATATTTGAACACCTCATCATGTTTTATTCCTTGCATAACCAACCAAGTACAGACAAAAAGTACATACATGCACTGGCATGCATTGGCACACATGGACACAGAGAATCTGAAGAAGAGATGCAACCAAAAATCTCAAATGCACATGCATGCTTTCCTAAGTACTGTTTCTGAATGCTAACTCATCCTGACTGCCCAGATGATTAACAATCATTCTAGTGGCTCCACTCATCTGTTTCTGTTCTAATTTATCCCCGTTGGGAATGTTGCAGCTCTGCTTTGGGAGTTTGCCAAGAAGGGTTTGGTGGGGGGTCAGTGGCTGGAAAGAAAGGAACCTCTTGGCCCTTCTGTTCAAGGAATGCTCGGCTTGTAGCGAGATGCCTACCTGTCTGTCTGTCAGCAGGTGTCCATTTCAGCACGGCTGTGCATTCCGACACTCCCAGACTGGCCACTTGGGGCAGAACTTGGTTTCCCTAGAGTACATATATCATTCTCAGGCCTGGCTACAACTAGGCATGAACCCTGTGTTGTTCACTGATCCAAGACAAGCCTCCTTTACCTAAGGCCTAGTTTCTTTGACTGATGATCTAGTTTCAGCTCAGCATAAATTGGTTTAAGATGAAAGAGAAGATTTAGTTTGGAACAAGCTGTGTCATCCTGTAGGTCATTCCTGCTGACCTCTATTACTCAGCCTCCTACACACAGATTTTTCATTAATTAATTTCAAAATTAGCATACACTTCTGAGTGCACATTTTATGTTCGACCTGTTCACCATCATATTCATCTGAGAAACGTGGAACAAATACTTCTCCTGACCCAGGAATTGCTTTGTATTCTGTAACCCAATCATTAAGCACTTCCAGCATCTCTCTGAGGAATATCAGTTCATTACACAGTTCAAGATTCCAAACACTCAATCAGGGATTAAGTGTCTGAAAAGAGAAACTGTGGGCAGTGAGTGGAAAGCTTCTGGGCTTCGAGGCTGTCTATTGTTACAGGAAAGCCTTTGTGCAGAGAACTGGCAGAGTATGGAACAACGCCAGTCCATGGAGGACTAACCATTCTCCCATACTGGTTTGACGGTGCTCAGTAAGCACACAAAACACTGGGAATTAGAGCAGAAAGGAACCAAGTCTCAATTCTCACTTTATCTCTTTCCCTATTGTCCTTAATTCAGTAGAGTAAATCAAGGCTTCCACTGCTGTTTGGACACTTAATTCCCCCATCTGCTACTTCTCTCTTACCCTCACTAAGTTTCACAATGACATCTGGATTCAGCCTGATTTCACTCTGGAATTGAATGCAACCATTCTGATTGGTTTGTGCACCACATGTGAAGGAAGAAGGGAGTAATTCCCATCCTGTGATGTCTCTGCAATTATTTGATTTGGTAGTAAAAATGGCTTGTGTTTGAAACATGCTGTTCCCCAAATTCCACTGCAGTGCTGCTGGTGATACTGGTGCCTATAAATCAAGAAATTATCTAATAAAAGAAATCTCTTTCACTCCCTACTTCTAACTGTTTCAGGGTTAGAGGTGAAACATCATTGAAAGTGATCTCATAACTCATATAGGCTTGTTAAATCATATGCTATGACCTTCACAGTCACCAGATCTCAACCCAACTGAATCTCTATGGCAGATTTTGGACCAACGTGTTAAACAGTACTCTTCACCACCATCATCAATTGTTTTTGTTCAATTTGCAGGACTCTTTGCATTGGACTCTTGAACATGGCCCTTAACCTGGAGCTGCTCAGCTATGTGCTATGTGCTTGGATTAGATTCTACCCCATTTGTAAGTCATTCTACATAAGTAAATAAATCATAAATAAATCGTAAATAAAACTGAAAACAATATAATAAGAGATTCAACTGTTATAGAAAGAACTTTATACTTTTATGCACACTATTACTTTTTGCTTATACAGTTGTATGCAAAAGTTTGGGCATCCCTGACCAAATTACATATTTTGTTGATTTTTGTAGTGAAAAGAAGTAAACACAACCACTACAGAACACTATTTAAAAAATAACAGCTTCTGCAAATGTTAATGGACAGTTATTTTATATTTGATGAATGTATAATTGTGGCATCTGCAAAAGTTTGGAAACCCTTCCAGTTGTAACATCTCAAAACCTTAACTCGTTAGGTCTTAATTGACTCATTAGGACTCATTAGGCAGGACTCATTAGTTCCAGAGTGTAATAAATTCTCTTCAAACCTAGTGCTAACATTCAACAACCATGGACTCCTCTAAGCAGCTGACTAAGGATATGTAAATGAAGCTAATTGATGCCTACTAAGCAGAGGAAGACTATAAAAAGATATCAAAGCAATTTCCACTGTCTGAAATGTCATTAATAAATGGATTTAAAGGGAACTGTGGAAGTCAAGGCAAGATCTGAAAGACCAATATAATTGCCTGTATGCTGGCCAGAAAGGCAAAGTAAAATCCCCAAATGACAGCAAGGACCTGTAGGAAAGTTAATAACTAACACAGTGGCGGTGCACTGTTCTACTGTTGCTTGCACAAACATGATCTGCAGGGAAGAGTCATCAGAAGGAAACCTTACCTGTGACCTCATCAAAAAAACTGAATATCTGATTTATGCAAAATAATATCTAGATATACCAAAGCAGATTTTGAAATGAGTGCTGTGTACTGATGATTTAAAAATGGAACTCTTTGGCCACAGTTACCAAAGGTATGTTTGGAAAGGGCAGCATTTGATGAAAAGAACATATTGCCAACTGTTAAGCATTAGGGTGGATCTATGCTTTGGGGTCTTGTAGCAGCCACTGGCACATGAAACATTGCACTGGTAGATGGAAGGAAAATATTAGTAAAAAAAAAAAAAAAAGTTTGCTGCGGCAGTTGCATTTACTTCTTTTCACTGCAAAAATCAACAAAATCTAATTTGGCCAGTGGTGCCCCAACTTTTGCATACAACTGTATGCTTCTTCCATGTAGATAATTTTAAACGAAGGCTCTTACATGGGGATTCTAATAGATATCTGTCACATTTATGTATGTGGTGTCCTGGGAAAACCCTTCACATGGTGAAACACTGAAACTTTCTGCTATACTGTATATAGTTATGAAAACTACAGGCTTTCTTGAACTGAAATATGAAATATAAATCTCAGTCAAAGTTATCTCAAAGTTCTAGCATTTTGAAGTCTGATTATCCCCAAAAGTGAAAAGGGAGAAAGTTTAAAGACTGATTATGCCGACTGAAGCACAGGAGCATTGCGAAAATTTTCACAGCTGGTATCAGATTGTGAACTGAATTGATTATTCCTATGTCTGTTCAGTGTGTGAAGACTTCACACAAAGCTAGCCAGGTTTTAGACATTTTTAAACAGATTGACCAAGCATTTGTTAAAACTGGCCTCTTACCCAAAAATGATCTTTGTAGGGAGCCAAGGCAATAAAAGTAAATAACAAGCAAATAACAACTTTTTCATGTTGTTTTGGTGAAATATATTTATGGTTATTTACAGTAGAAGTCTCTTAGTATGTTATAGGCAGAAAAAATAACTAAAGCTGATTTTTCATCTTTTTTGGCTGCTACAGAATTCAGCTGCAGAAACATATGGCAGGTTTTCCCAGACCGCCACACAATTTTCCACACTAACTCAATTTCAAGTTTCTTTGTATCTGTAACTCTTTCTCCATCTCACCCTTTCAGCATCACCATATATGTAAATAACACAACAATACATAACCCACTGTGTATTACTTTACTGTATTAATAGCATTTCTTTTGTGTATGTATATATATATATATATATATATATATATATATATATATATATATATATATATATATATCAGCCATAACATTAAAAGCACTGACAGGTGATGTGAACATTGATAACACTAATTATAACATTGATTATCTCATTACAGTGGCACCTCTCAAAGGGTGGGATATATTAAGGCAGCAAGCGAACTGTCAGTTCTCAAAGTTGATGTGTTGGAAGCAGGAAAAATGGGCAAGCATAAGGATCTGAGTGACTTTGACAAGGGCTAAATTGTGATGGCTAGAAAACTGGGTGACAGCATCTCCAAAACAGCAGGTCTTGTGGGGGGTTCCCAGTATGCAGTGGTTAGAACCTACCAAAAGTGTCCAAGAAAGGAGAACCCGTGAACCGGCAATAGGATCATGGGTGCCCAAGGCTCACTGATATGTGTGGGGAGCTCTTCGATCCCACAGAAGAGCTGCTGTAGGACAAATTGCTGAAAAAGTTAATGCTGGCTATGATAGAAAGGTGTCAGAACACACAGTTCATCGCAGCTTGCTGTGTAGCCACAGACTGGTCAGAGTGCCCATGCTGACTCCTGTCTACCGCTGAAAGTGCCTACGATGGGCACATGAGCATAAGAACTGGACCATGGAGGCCATGGCTTGGTCTGATGAATCATGTTTTCTTTTACATCATGTGGACAGCCAGGTGTGTGTACATTGCTTACATCGCAGCATTTGTCCAGGAATGGTTTGAGAAACATGACAAAGTGTTCAAGGTGTTGACTTGGACTCCAAATTTCCCAGATCTGAATCCGACTCAAATCAACAAGTCCGATCCATGGATCTCACAACATACAGTACTTAAAGGATGTGCTGCTAATGTCTTGGTGCCAGATACCACAGCACACCTTCAGAGGTCTTGTGGAGACCATGCCTCAACGGATCAGAGCTGTTTTGGTGGCACAAGGGGGACCTACACGATATTAGGCAGGTGGTTTTAATGTTATGGCTGATCTGTGTGTGTGTGTGTGTGTGTGTGAGAGAGAGTGAATATACACCAAGCCAGAGAGGCTGGAGTGTTAAATCCCAGAGAAAAGGCAGAGAGCTAGAGCTCACTTCCAACATTGGTTTTGGCATCATTTCATCCCAAGACTAACTGGTACTAACACATCCAAAACAAAGAGATTGTCTGTGTAGCTCCTTTATTGGATGCATGCTTTTTCTACTTTGCAACATATGTAAGAGTGCCTGCTTTAAATGTGAGACTGTGCATTCATACACATATTTATACACACATACAGGTCTTCTTAATTTGCTAAGTGCCTATTTATTTTGTAAACATCTGTGGTGGATATTGATCTTTTGGTGTTAGTTATTTCTCCCTTAAATTATAATTACCAGCGATCAGATGAGTTGTCAGCAACAGAGCCCTAAAATATAGCTGCGAATAGTTTCTTCCTTGCCAGAGCAAACATTTGCCCTACTAATTCCAGTATGGCTCAGTGAAAATGGCCTGCTGACCCTCAGTCAGCCAAGCTGTGTTTTGGAACATTGTCAAAACACAAGGGGCCAAGAAATTATGGTGCAAAATGACCTGACAGTGGGCACTGCACACAGTACTGCAACTACTATGAGAAATATCAAATACTAAAATGGTCTGTCAAATTCTCATTGAACCTCATACATTTCATGTTAGACAGTATGAAGTCAGACCAAGCCAACCAGCCATAGTAACCTGACTAATGAACAATCTTATGTGATTTGTCAGTGTGATGCATAATATTAAGTAACATAGGAAAAGCCAGCGCTGACTTCATGTAATTGCTCTTACTTACATTTAAATGCACCTTCTCAGTCATTTCCGTTATGCCCCGCCACGTTATGCACAGTTTATAATTAAATACCAAAATGCAGTAATATGATAATGTGTATGTTAAATTCTGGAAGGTAGGATGATTTAAATTAAAGGAAAAAATTAAAATTAAATTAAAGGAAAACTGGTGGCTCTGTTATGCTGTAGAGGGCATTTAACTGGCATGGTTTGGGTCCACCTGTCCCCTCAGAGTCACTACAAATCAGTGCAAAATTATTCTGACTGATCACCTTTATGCTATAATTAAAAAAAATTATATTCTGATGGGAGTGGTCTCTTCCAGGATGTCTCCGCCCCTTCCACAGGGCATCGGGGCCCAATTATTGGTTTGATGAATAAGAAAATAATGTAAATCACAATCACTCTATCCCAACCCAATTATGAGCGAGTACAACCCAAAATATAAGAGATTTTGGACTGATGTGTTAGACAGCACTCTCCGTCACCATCATTAAAACACCAACTGTGGGATCTTTAGGAAGAATGGTGTTCCTATAGTGCAGCTCAGAAGACTTGTAGAATATATACCAGGATGCACTCAAGCTGTTCTGGCTTTATGTTGCTTTTTCCTTTAATTTGTCACCCATTTGTATCCCTGTAACTATTTATATTTTTGTAAGTGTTTTACTTTTTCTCCTTTCTAAGCTGTGTTCTGAATTTTTGCTACTGCTCATAATTTGATTAGAGTAGCAGCCCCCCTAGTAGTGTAGACGTTTGTGTCTACATGTCTGACTATTGTGCAAAATAGCTTTCACCTAAAGAAAGTAACGATGATATCAACAAAAGCTGCATGTCATCTTTCGAAGTAATAATAAGAAATTTATGCTTTCTCAGTCTTTTTGCTGTGGAGCACTCAATAACTGAACTGATGTGTCGCCTCTGCACTCGGTATTTGGGACATTGCTAAGCAAATACTTTTACCATCAAAAAATTGTGTTCCAACTAGACAACAGTTAAATAGAGTTAAATACAGCCGACAGGTAGAAACAACAATTACACAGTAGTTTATTTAGTTTATTTAGTAAAAATGAAACATTTTTAAACCATGATCTATTTTGGTACATTGCTATCCTTTCATTTAACTGAGTAGTTATTGGTATGCAGTGCTTAAATTTGGAGTAAGTAGAATTTAAATTGAATTTAAAAAAAAAACAGGAATTTACCCTAATTTGCACTCTGAGCAAACACTCAAACATTAGCATGCCCCAACTTCAGTAACTCTGTATGTTCACATTTCTCAAAATCCACAGAACCCTGCTAACAGTGTGAGTCATAGAGTGCTTTATTCTCATCACTGAGCCTATATTAAATGATAATTGAACCAATTTTATATTTTCCCTCTCTGTTCTTGCTGTTCACTGCTACATAACTGATGGTTATACTATACTAAATGATTGTATTGGTTTTATGCTTTACCTCTTCTTTCCTTGCTAACTGTTCACGGCTAATTAAACCAACACCTACTCGGACGCCAGAGTAAACTCATGATAAAGTACAGAAGCTATTTTCTATTCATCTTTGAAAAGTTGCAGTCCTTGGATTTGTGAGTACAATGGCAATCTTAAGAGACAATATAAATATCTTGGTAAAATTTTGGCAAATGCATTTCCAGGTTTTTCCACTGGTAAAATAATATCCTAGCAATTTCACATGACTGGACATTTTTCATGGGAACAATTTGACCTGGACGTGCAATTCCTAATAAAAGAAGAAACTCACTTCCAAAACCTGAGAAGTTTGAAACAAACCAATTCCCAAACTGAAGAAAATCTACCACCCAGGTTCTCCTGCCTCACATTTTCATACTGGTCCCTACTCAACCTTAGACTATATACAGCTATGTACATGCACTGGCCACTTCACTGGGTAGGACCCCCCTTTGCTCTCAGAAGATATTCAGTTCATGGCATGGATGCCACAAGTTGTTGAAAACATTCCTTTGAGAGTCCTTTGTTGACATGATTGCATCACATAATTGCAGCAGATTTGTCAGCTGCACATTCATGCTGCAATTCCCCAGTTCTACCACATCCCAAAGGTGCTCTTTTGGATTCAGTTCTAGTGACTGTTGAGACCATTGAAGTACACTGAGCTCATGTCCATGTAACAAATTTGAGAAGATTTGTGCTTTGTGGTATGGCGCATTGTCATTACACGATGGGTAAATTGTGGCCATAAAAGGATGCACCAGGTCAGCAACAATACTCAAATAGCCTGTGTCATTAAAAGGATGCTCAATTGGTATTAAGGAGCCAAATGTGTGCCAGGAAATCATTCCCTACACCATTATACCACCACCACCAGCCTGAACTGTTGGCATAATGCAGGTTGGGTCTATGGTTTCATGCCACTGATGCCAAATTGTGACCCCAACATCTGCATGTCACAGCAGAAATTGAGATTCATGAGACCACGGCACCATAGAGACCGTTTCTGTTTCTGAAATACTCAATCCAGCCCATCTGGCACCAAACATGCAACGGAAAAAGTCACCGAGATCAGACCTTTTTCCCCATTCTGATGTTTGACATAAATATTAACTGAAGCTCTTGACCTGTATCTGCATGATTTTAGGCAATGTTCTGCTGCCAAATGATAGGCAGAATAGATAACTACATTACAGTGTAGGGGGGCATGGTGGCTTAGTGGTTTAGCACGTTCACCTTGCACCTCTGGGGTTGGGGGTTTCCTCCAGGTACTCTGGTTTCCTTCCCTGGTCCAAAGACATGTGTTGTAGGCTGATTGGCATTTCCAAATCGTCCTTAGTGTGTGCAGTTGTATCTTGCAATGGATTGTGCTGCAACCAGGGTGTCCCACCTTGTGCCCCAAGTCCCTTGGGATAGGCTCCAGGCTACCCTGCAGCCCTGTGTAGAATAAGCGGTATGGAAAATGAATGGATGGTTTATTGTGCAGGTGAAAAGGTGTTCCTAATAACATGTACCATTTTTAATGTTGCTTGAAGTAAACATAAGGGAAATTTAACACATCGTTTTTATTTTCACACAAATTATTCCCAAAAAATACAAACCTCCATTTGTGAATGAGAGATTAATATTGATTCCAAAGCTTCCATGTGATTAATGATATAGCCCTTACAGTGCTCATTTAATTTGTTTCCATTCCTTGTTTAAAAAGCAGTTTTCCCTGTGTGGGTTTCCATTTGTGAATTACTGTGAGCTTTTCCAGTAATTCACAAGTGTGTGAATTTTCCAGTTCCTCAGGTTTTTTTTTTTTTTAGAATGCTAACATTCTTGTCTCTCGTCTAAAAATTAGATTGCATTAGATTAGACTGACATTCTTACAAAAGGACCTGATAATGATTTTACAATGTGGGATACAATAACAATGTGAAGCATGTAAAGAATTCTGCAGTGATTGTGTGGTGACTGTGCTGTAATTGTTTCTGGCGGTACAGAGAGAGCCAGCTGGATTGTTGGATACACACATATAAAATTGAAACAGTAGAGCTGATTTTGGTTTCAATATATCAACTGGGAAAAAATCCCATGAATAGGCAATCATTGCTAAAAAAAAAAAAAAAAAAAAGAAATTCTGCAGAAATTCTTAAACTAAGCATATGATGCCAGCTAGTGGAGAAAATTGGCAGCTGCAGGTTCAACATTTTATAAAGTGGAATAAAAAAGGTGATAACATTCCCAGTTTGTTTACCGTATGATAATATTTATCTTAATCATTGTGGTAGTGGATCCAGAGCTTATCCCGGGAACACTGGTTTCAAGGGGGGGATACAGTCTTGATTGGACACCAGTCAACACACACACACACACACACACATACACAATCACACTTTCGGGCAATTTAGGGTAACCCAGTTGCATGTGTTTGGAAAGTGGGAGGAAACCAGATTATCTTAATAATCTATTATGTATTATCATTGACATATTCATATCATTTGCTTTTATTATAAATATATATTAAACAAATCATAATGATTTTATAATGATAATGATTTTCCTAAAGACTGAATGAATTTGTGGAAGACATTTTTAAAGCACAAAATACACTATATGGTCAAAACTATGTGGACACCAGACCATGACAGCCATATGTGGTTCTTCCCCAGACTGTTGGCACAAAGTTGGAAGCACAGAATGTCTTTGTATGCTGAAGCTTTACAGTTTGTCTTCACTACAATGCCCTTGTACACAAAGCGAGGTCCATAAAGACATGGTTTGCCAAGGTTGGTGTGGAAGAACTCGAGTGGAAGGCACAGAACCCTGACCTCAACCCCACTGAGCACCTTTAGGATGAATTGGACTGCTGACTACATGCCAGGACTCCTTGCCCGACATCAGTGCCACAGCCACACTCTAAAATCTAGCAGAAAGCATTCAGAGAAGAGTGGAGGTTATTTAAACAGGAAATGGGGACTAAATCTATAATGGGATGCTCAACAAGCACATATGAGTGTGATAGGTCAGGTGTCCACATACTTTTGGCCACATTGTGAACATCATAGTAGTATAACTGGATCGTCATAAACATTACAGTCACTGTCATATTGAAGGTATTTCAGACCTGTTTTATTATTTCAGTTTTATTTTGTTGAGACAAACGAGAAAAAAAAAATACATGATGCGTTCATGCAGAGATGCTGCTGCATTGAACACACCCTCTGTAAAAATGCCACACTTGACCTGGCACACTGTGGACACTAGAGTGCTCTGTTGCTGTTTGAGTGCAATGGAAAGACACAAATATCACATAGGTCCAGGTTGTGCTTTTTACACTAAAGCTGCACTATAT
This sequence comes from Pangasianodon hypophthalmus, assembly GCF_027358585.1. Taxonomy (NCBI): domain Eukaryota; kingdom Metazoa; phylum Chordata; class Actinopteri; order Siluriformes; family Pangasiidae; genus Pangasianodon; species Pangasianodon hypophthalmus. The sequence goes on from NC_069713.1 coordinate 19,861,363, forward strand.
GGATGAAATATTATACTGCTATTATAATTTTGGTAAAAGCAACTGTATTATGCCTTTCAGTATAATAAAAAAACACATTAGTGAGACCCTGACATGGTGTATAGAAATGCTTACAGCACAAAGTACTGAGTGATTAGGAAGAGGGATTGTGTACATTTTGTAATATCAGTAGTATGTTATAACAATTAACACTTAACTATGTTACAACAGTAGTACTAATGTTATATCAGTAGTGTTTTATAACAATTAACTAATAATATATTATGCAGATGGCACAGTGGGCACAGATGGCATTGCTGTCTCACAGCTCCAGGGTCCTGGGTTTTTTCCTGAGCCCTGGTTACTGTTTGTGCAGAGTTTTGCACTTCTCTCGTGTTCGTATGGGATTCCTCTGGGTTCTCCGGTATCCTCCCATTGTCCAACAAACATGCAGGTAAATGGATTAGCACATAAGTGGTCAATAAGTGCATAAAAGTGTGTGAGTGCATGGTGCCCTTCAGGGGACAGGTGTCCCATCCAGGGTGAATTCCTCCACCTTAACGGGATTGGCTCTGAATCCGTGTCCCTGACCAAGATAAAGTGGTTACTGAAGAGAAATGAATGTATGATATATTATGCAGATTTAATTTATACCTGTGCTTCGACATCTTTCAAGAAACGGCCCTCAACCCAAGAATTCAACATAAAGCAGCAAATCACTCTGCACTCTACACATCAATTTCCCCCTGAAATCCTCTGTGAAGACTCATTAACTTTTTCTGTTCATACCTCTTTTATGAGTACTTATGATGAACAGCTGTTTTGGGACGTGGGGTTCAATACAACGAAAAAAACACAATTCCACCATTATTTCACAAATGTTGAAAAAAAACCCCCACTATAATTAGCAGACTGCTTTAGGTTAAGATCCCATTTGCCATTTTTTGTCTTGTTACTATTGGTAATTTACAATAACTGTTTAGTCAAATACAGTTTTCATTATTATAACCCAATTTCATTCTATCTTTTATTACCGTGCTTTGGGATTGTTACCACCAAAAAATGATGTGACGATACACTTTCAAGTATCGCCAGTACTTGTACAATACCTGACCAACTGCAAAAAATCAGATTTACCCTGACTGTAGAGAGCAGAAAACACAGTGGTCAGCCAGTCAGATTACTAACTGCTTGGGACATTATACCATTGTACAGTAAACACTGAATTAGAAAAAGCAATGGTTTTTCACAGGCCTTTTAAACTACTAGGCACTGCTGTTTTGCCTTCATATGGTGTCTATCAACTTGATATCAAACCTCAGAAAAGTAAATACTGTGATAGGTATTGTGTAACTCCAAAATATCTTCACCCATCCTTTATTTTTTGCCGTATCGTTGAGTTTCTGTGGTGAAACTCAAACTGAGTGTGGGACCAATACAGAGGTCAGTCCAGGCCACATGTCTGGCAGCAGGAAGGCAGTGAATGCATGTCAGGCATCTCCACATGGGTTCCAACCACGAGCTTCTCCTTGAAGCCCGCTGTCTAAGGTTACTGCGAAAAAACTGCGGCAAGCACACTGAACTTCACAGCACAGAACCGCCACTTTTCGCACACCACGTGATTCAGATTAGCGGTGCAATACTTGCTATTCATCTCCATAATTTATTCTACGGTTCATTATGCATGAATTATTGAGTGGCGTTTAGGGAGCGGCAGTGCAGTGGTTTTGATTGGCTGCTGTTTTATACAATTAGGCAACCTCGTGTCTAATATGTTTCGGCATGAAATTTAGTTTCTTATTTTATTTTTTTTATGAAAAAAGTTAGTTTTGTGCAGGTATAGGCTGCTGATATGGTGTGGAAGGTTTGCGCTTAACAGACACCTGACAGGCAGAAAATGAATGATTATAGCTGCAATCACTACTGATCATAGCTTCCTTTTGACGGTGCCACATTTCAGTATCAATTTCAATTGATTTTTTTTACTTCAGAGGCTTGCATTTAGCTAATGCATGCATCTGCTGTGCAAAAATCCAACTGTATAATAGACCTATTCAACAGAAGCGTTTGCAATGTCTGAATATAATCGCAGAAATAAGATGCAGATAGTGGAGAGAGTGCATATGGGTGGAGAGAGCAGTCCTGATGATGATGATGATGATGATGATGATGGTGGTGGTGATGATGATCGCTGAGTGGCGCGTGCATTCGGAGGCGCGCAGTGTTGTGCAGTGTGAACGGACCGTGTGGAATGCATTGCGCTCTTCTCGGCGCGCTCAGACCCTCGTGCGCTTTAAAGCTTTGGCCACGCCGCCTGTCCAAGTAGGGATTCGGAACGCCTGGCCACGCCATCTCATTGATCCTTATTTTTGTCCAGTATATCAACTAGCTCCCAGAAGCCTCCGCGAATCAGCCGCAGGTTATCCGGTTTTCAGACTGGGTTTGAATGAGCGCGCGCTAGACGGAGCTGCATGCGCGCGGACACGGACGTCGCTCTCAGTTCAGTTCAGTTCAGCACGGGACGCGTCGAAATAACACTTTCAGTGCTTGTCAGTCATTCTGCTCCTGTCTCTGCATGGTGATTATTTACACAGTATTGCACGGTTGAAAGAGAGTTATGAAGGCTTCAGAAGCCCCAAACCAGTCCAGGTGCGCTGCGAAAATGGAGAGCGACTCGAGCTGCGGCGGAAAGCGGCATTACCTCAAAACCATCACCGGTGCGATCCCGTTTGTTTTCTCCATCGCTTCCGTCGCCTTTTGCATCCTACTGGGGATTCAAAGCAGTGACCTAAAGAACAGAATGCTCGATTTGGAAAGCAGCAATGGAGAGCGCCTCTCACACCCGTTTGCTGAGGTTTCCATAGACGAGTTTAACTCAATGGTACAGGAGAGAGTGGACGAGGTCCTGGCACAGGTAAGCCCTCCAAACCAGCTTAGGAAGCACATGCTCTAATGTCCCATTTTCTCTTTTCACATAGCGTCTTCCCCTTACATCAGTTTGGCAAATCAGAAAACCCAAAGCTTAGTCAACATATGTTTTGGTTTCTGTTCATTCCCTAGCACTCCTATGAACATTTTGCACGCATAAGGACTGCACGTGAAGTCTCACCTGACTGCAACTGCCCACCAGGTAATGCTCACTTGCTCACTAACAGCATCATATGTTCTAGATCATTCAGTGGTGTAGATGAGCAATGCAGCATATGACACGTATACCCTAGACTCTGGCATATTGCGCACATGATGGGTTTTTAATTTTTTTTTTCTAAGCAGCTTCTGTGTGACTCTATCAAGGCACACGGCTCACTAGTGCGCACTACTGACTCAGAAACTTCTAGTTAAGTGCACTGAGTTGGAAATTGGACCTGCCTGGTGTTTCAGCAGCGCTATTAAATATTCTCGAGGTTTTTTTGGCAAATGAGGCGCGTTAATGTGCCACGTGGGGCGCTGATTGACGTTTAGCTCGGCAGGGCTTCCTCTGCTGAACATCCTCTACAAACAAAACAGCTGACTAACATTCACATGGCAGGATCTGACTCTGGATAATGCCTTATCTTTGCAAAGAGAGTGTGTGAGGGAAACGGGAGTGCATGTGTAACGCACCAGTGTGTTTTGAAAGATGCAGACAGGTGGATGCTCTGAGGAGCCTCCTTTACTATACTTCTATAAATACTCTTCTATACATAAAAGTTTTGTGAAGGGGGGTGGGGGGGTGGGGGGTGTTGGGGTGTGTTATCCTCACACATTCTTGCCCCCTGCCCTGTTTTCCTAAGCTGAAGATCTACAGCATTTAGCAGTTTATGTGAGATATGCTTTAAATTGCATCTGATCATGCAGTAGATTTCCACAGTGCATGATCCGTTCTGTGGGATCCTTGCTGGAAAGCTGAAGTGACCACAGACAGCCTCTGAATGTCTCAGTGCTAGCTCCTCATTTCTACCAGCAGATGGAAACACACATACCTAGAACTAAGATTTAGAGTTGAGGAATTTTGAATACCTCTGAAAGGAAGATGAATGGTGAGAGATGACAAGGATTCTTCTAATCTGTGAGCAAATTACAACAGTTTCAGACGGACATACTGGTATTTACAAAAGGTAGAATGAGATTAAATCAGTAGGAACACCAGTTAACTACCATCCTGATTTGATTAATCTGTCTGGAGTAAGAATGAAAGAATGTAAGAGAAGCTTCTACTAAGATCACAATTTTACAAAGCATAGTTAGTTAGGTAAATATGTATATACTGTGATCCATAGTCTATTATACATTCCTTTAATCTGTTAGGTGGGAACTAGGTCCTAACTTACAGGCATGGATAAAAGTGTAAATTATGATTTGGCAGCCTCCGTTCTATATTTCCATACATATTTTATTCATTTTTTTGCCTGCCAGGTGTCTGTTTAATGCAAAAACAAATCATTTCACACCAAATGAAGCATGCCAGCATCAACTAACTTTCCCAACATCCTGCCAGTAGAATTTAGTGGGGAGATAAGTTTTATGAGCCTTGCTGGTGCAGCTCTTTATATTGTGCACACATACACACATCCGGCCCATGAACTTTAATTCCCTTGTCTTCAGTGGTGGTTGATTCGTTAACATAGAACAGTACTGGGGTGAAACAGAGTCTGTGGCTGATTCTTAGCTCTTCTAGTATATATCATCAGACTATCCTTTTTTTTTTAAACCAAAGCTGGTTGAGCATCAATTGCTCAAGTGAGGAAAAAAGAAAGTCAGTTTGAGAGAGAGAAAAGGAGAGGGAACATGATTGCGTGTGTGTGTGTGTGTGTGTGTGTTTGTATGTGTGTGTGCATGTGTTTGTGTGAAAGAGAGAAAAAAAGAGAGAGAGAGAGAGCAAAAGAAAGGGGGGGAGGGCATGAAAGATGCACACCATCAAGGGCATCAAGGTCATTTATTGCTTTGTGCATCTTTTACCAGAAGAACACACAATTTGCTTCAGAATCTATTATTATTTCAGCATCGTGTTTGTCTTTGTCACCAATTTATGTTAGCTTCAAAGAATAATGTCACAACAAATGACCGTAATTGTATCAGGATTTAGGCTGCTTTTTGGTTTTCTGTACATTTATCTCGTTCTCCACACTGTGATCAGCATTCCAAATAGTTGCCTGTTGTTTAATGGGATCTTTAATAAAAACTGCAGTCAGCCAGGAGGAGTGCCCTTCTACTGAAACACTACTTTTTTCTTTCTCTCACCATCGCTATGTCTCTGACCAACTCTCTCACCATGTCTCTCTCTCCACTTCTGTGTGTGTCTCTTTCAGCTTCAAAAAACCTTGGCAGGTCAGATGTACTGGGGACATACTATAGTGGAATTTTCCCACTGTTTATGTGGTTTTTCCTGAAAGTGGGTGTTGCTTTTGATAGTCAAGAATGTCTACTGGCAACACAAGATTTCTCATATTTCTCATTTTTTAGTATTGTCTTAATGTTATTCAACCTTTATTGCCATCTTTTCTCATAGCTCATTTCCTCCTTTTATAAATATTCCTCTGCAATGGTGATACACAAAACAGTGAGAGTTCAGGAAGTAGCCAAAAGATAGCCACCATCCATAGTTTATTTTTCCTGAGCAAGGGCAGCACATGAAACTACTGAAACTCAAACATCTAAAGTCAAACTTAAGAGGAGGATTAATCATTTTGGGATGAATTATGTGAATTGCAGATTTTGATAAAAAAATTTCCTTTCTCTAGGTCAAGTGGCTGATCTTGTCAGTCTAACTGTTGCATTCCTCAGCCTGTTCCAAACAATTAGGCAGGTAATTAATAAGAAGCGTGTGGGCTTGAGCTTGCTGTGTGTGTTTTCTCCCAGTGAGGGGGTAGAGGAATTACCGGCTGCCAGGTAAAGCGATACAGACATTCAGCTAGAGACAGGAGCCAGCTGCTACTGGTTAGACGCCAGCCAGCAGCTGTAGAGCACAAGAAGAAGGCTGCACATGCGTACAAACAAGTTAGTGAAAAAGGGAAAGAGATGGATAGAGTGGGATTGCTGTCAATTATAGTATGGAGGATTGTGATTCAATGAACACTGCAGTGAATTGGTGGTTTATAAAGTCCATTGGAGTGGTAAACCAATTATACACTGTATGTACTGACAATGCTCCTGGTGTTAAGGAGTTAGGGTGTTAAGGTGTTAAGGCTTAGCAATAGCGAGACAGTATGCATATTTTGTAATTTCAGTAGAATACAGACAAACAATGGAATGTAAGCTTTCCATTTACCACATATATTACAGATACAATGCAATTTATCAGTATTATGGATGTGACATTGCAGTTTTTTTACTACTAATTTGAGCAAACATAGTGCGCTTTTGCCAAAAGCCTTTGGAGAATATATAGAATATGAAAGAAACATGAAAAACATGTAGTTTAAGTGTTTGTTTTGTTCTATATATTACTGAGGAAACTCTAGAATTATGGATGGAATATTTTTGCGTGATGTAATCAGTAAAGAATAAAGGCGCCCTCACAGATTGTAGAGAAAAACTGAAAATAAACTGAAAAACTGAGAATATAAGCTATAAATGAAATAAGACAACTCCAACTTTGATATGATATTTGAGATGATATTAAGTAAAATGTACTGTATTGTCTCTTAAAACAATGCAGTATGGCTGGTTTAAACTGTTTCATAGTTGATAGATTAAAGATTGATGGATTTCAATTACCTTGAAATTCAATGTAAACAGTTAATATAGTCCAAAATGAACAATTTAACTTCTTATTGTCATTGTACGATTGACATGTTTGTATGAATATACAGTATGTTGTCAAGTTTAGTGCCTTTCTTTGCTCTGTAAGTCAGTATGACCTCTTTCCTCAAGTAATAAGAGTGAAAGAAAAAGAAATGGAGAGATAGCCAGACAAAACAAACTTCATTATGAAAGATCAGCCTGAGGATTGAAGTATTAAAAAAGATAAACTGAATGAGAGAGATAGAGGTAGAGAAAATAAACCCTTTCAAATCAAAGAGGCTGTTTGTCACTGTTGTTGTTTGACTCTTGGCTGCATTCCCTGGATAGTAGACAGGAATCTGAGGGTAGGAGGGAGAGATCTCACCCTCGCCTCTTACCACAGACGATGCTTCCAGGCACATGCGGCAGTTCACAGAGCCACAACACATGTGGTTGCACCCCAATTCACTGGAAGAATGGCTCCACAGTTTTAAATGTCATTGTGCTGCTGAAAGGTTGCTGTTTGAATTTGCAGTCAAAATACTGTATGTTTGTAAGATTTTTATATCATCGGCTTTGTTAATAGACAGCTTTAGTAGTAAAAGCCAAGCCTCTGAATTGGCAACTACAGCAGATAGAAAACTGCAGTTTGAATTGTGACATTGTGAATTGTTTTGTCAGACAACTCATTTGAATGTTAACGTGTACAGATGGAAAGGGGGTGGAGAGCAACACATAGATGTCATCATCACTCCCTATTTTGGTTGACAAGGTTAAGCAAGCGTCTGGAAAGCTGGCTGAAGTCATAATTAGGTTAGAATATGACACATAAAGTTGTGTCACATTAGCTTTGTATCTCTGTCTGTGTGGCCCCCATCTATGACTCAGTTGCTTCTTCAACCACATAACCATGACCACTATGTGATCCGTAAAAAAGACCCCTCTGTTTTCAAGCAGACAAAAAAAACTATATTTCTTCCTAGCCCCCACCACTTTTACTCCAGAAGGAGTTTCCTGCATTGCTCATTCCCACAAGAGGTCATTCTCTCTCACGTTGGGCATGTCCAGAAGGTGAGTGCTGTGTTCTGGGTCTTTACAAAAGGAGGACCCCTAACCTCACAGGGCACATCTGTGGGAAACTCCGGATACTGAGCTATTATATACTTCTCACTTGTAATATGGGGCTCAGACAACCCAAATAAGGAGCTCAAAGGACTTAAAGGACCCTATGATCCATGTGGTCTTATTTTTTGGCTGAGAGCCAGCATATTGAACCTAAGAGAATGACTCATTTTGGAATAACATCACCCTGCTAGAATGTCGGACTGTTCATATGGGCCCCATTGACCAGTTTTTGTTCTTCCGTACGTACCAAGGGTCATCCATTCCAGTCCTCAGCCAGAATCCTGGACAGTTTGATTATTTTTCTCCACCAACACATGAGTGTTTTTGAGCCAGTGAATTACCTTAAATCAACTTTGCCAGAATATAGACCTCTAGGAGCATAATAGATAACAGAAGAGTATCTAAGGGGTTATTTTGGCTTTATTTAGCCAAAATATTTTACGACAGTTCCAAATGCTTATTTGCATAAAGTGCAGCTTATTATATACATGCTCAATAACTTTGTTTTGCTCAATAATTGCCATATAATGAATCATAAAATGTCAACAAAGTCACCATTACAAGTCCTCCACATTTAACCCTCCAAGAAGTCAAACGAATGTGTTCTTTATTTCGGTTATTTCACATTTTATTGACTACCAGCTGTTATGATGAGAAACAGGATTAAAAAATCAGTATCATGTATTTTTTCTGTTTCTGTTTAAAAGTTACTAGCCTGCTACACTCTAAGCTCAGGGACATCGAGCTGACTGCTGATAAATTTCTGGAGGTCTACTGCAGGAGGAGAAAAACAAAAAGAAGTTCTGGTTTTATGCGATAAAATGTCATTTTCCTCATATTACTAGCATGCTGTTTTACTCATTTTCAGTGGAACTGTCATAAAGATATCTTATGGCAACATTATTAATATGGCAAGAGTGGTTGATGGTAGCTTGTGCCTTAAATGATTAATAACAAATTCATGCCGTCACCGCTCCTACTGTCTGAACAGCAGTGTTTTGCACTTTACAGTATAATTGTACAGATCACACAGTGATCACACAGTTTTATTTACCATATTTCCTCATCCTTTCCAAAATTAATTCCTGGCTATGCCACTGATTGTTGACCCTAGATTTATACAGTATATAGGTCTGACATTGTAACATCCAGTATATTTAAGAATCTCTTGCTCAGAATTGTGTGTGTGTGTGTGTGTGTGTGTGTGTGCGTGCACTTGCACATGGGGACTGCTTTCACTGTTCAGCACATTACAGTTACTAATGCCTTAAGGACACGCCAGTCAGCAAATATGTAATTTTATATCCACCGGGCATGATCATTACTTGCGTCAGCCATATTGGAGAGCTAGGGGGGAGCTCAAGGCCAAAAGACACGGAAAATCTCACATCTAATATCTGTGTAGCCTGAAGCGCTAGGTATAGATTGATGCAGCATCTCTTTGTCACTAACTGCTGGAACGGTATTAGTAAGGCTTTAGGTCACGCTTCTTTATGTTGATCTTTAACAACATAACATAGATCAGTGTGAAGGTGCGAATGTAAATCCATGTCATCTTATTTGTCTCCTTTTACACTTTTCTCTCTAAAGACTTGACACACTGTAAACTTGTTGGCTAAATGTTGTGAAAGAGTTTTCCCCCCTGAAATATGCTTATCCATGAAATACATATACTTTTAAAATATGATTATCACATTAGAAATAGGCATTTGCTCTCAATAATGGTTAGATATTGATATTACTGCATCTGTGTCAAGTCAAATTTATTCATCTCAGCTGCGTTTTATGAAATGATGGATACTTTGTGCTTTGGCTATGAATACTTTAGAAAATTCATTATTCCTTTACGTTTCAAAGGTTGACAAAGTACATGGAATGGTTCACCTGCTACCACCCCCACCCTTCTTTCTAGATACGAAACATTGAACTCCAAGTCAGCCCTGATGTAACTGTCTCAGATGCATTTTTGCGAGTTGGGGTCAGGTATCAAAACACGTTTCCTGCTGTGATGACATCCATCAAGGAAGACAGCCATGTTGGTTTTGGTTCAGTTCAGTTTGGTTTGTGTTTTAAGCAGTTGTGGCCAGAGTCTGCGCTCACATGAGACATTTCAAACGGATGATACATGCTAAATCGAAGTCCAGGCACAGCATAGGATTCTCCCTCAGCTGTTTTAAATATCAGAGTCACATCACTGGATCTAAGAATATGGTCAAGAATTTGACATGAAATGGCACATTACCAAAGCCGCACCACTTTTAATCCAATGCAAAGAATTAATCATTCAAACAAGTGAGTCTCTTTGTGGTTTTAAAAGAATAATATCCTGAATATAGAACATATAAGCAGCTCTGCAAGGTAGGCTTCAAGGCATTTTGAACATTTGGTTAGCATATATGGAATATTTTTATTTTAAAATCCCAGGAAGGAATGACTGGTTACACTTTTACTAAATGTGTCAGTTAGAAGGTGATACTTTTATAGCGCTTTTATGCTTTTATGTTTTCACATTAGCATGTACACATTCCTCCTTTCTATACACTAAACATGGCAGCCAGCAAAATGTCATGTTCCCCGAATTCTTTTCAGGTGGTTTTCATGAATGGCATGGTGCGGGTACAAAAACACTGCTTTCATGCCATTTTTTTCCTCTCTGCACTTATTTGTGGGTTTTCCGTGGTTACCACTATTATAGTGACACATTACAGATGTGTAGGATGTTGGACTTCTTAAAATCCTGCTAAATACAACATTTTAATACTTTGCTATACCCTGTGATTATGTGTCTGTTGCTAAAATATGCAAACATAGACATATGTGAAAGATACACACTCACACTGAACACACACCCTTCGAGTATTTCAGGTTCATTTGATACTGCTGACCAGTGAACTGTGGGAACTGTGGTGTGACATACTCCCGTGCCTTCAAAACAGGGATCAGTTTCATGGTCTGCTACGGAAGGAGCTTCCTTTAATAGCCTCAAGCTTCATTCATAAAGATAGGATTGATGGACTAGGGTTGCTAGTCATAAATGGATTTCCTAATGTCCTGAATGAATTTCCCAAAGCAATTTAATAAAAAGTTATTTAGTAAAAGAAGTAGCAAATAAATACATAAAAAAAAATCCTCACATATGAACATCTTACACAACAAGACAGAATGGAGACAAGAGCAGCTGGATAAAGTTGGACAAACTGAGATGTCAGGAAACATAGCGACAGAGTATAGAAGGAGAAGAAGGAGAGGAACTAATAATCAGAAAGAAGTCCTTGAGAGCTAAGAGTTTATTACTTTATGTGATTACATAATTTATTCAAAAATTCTTCCAAGTTCAGAAAACCTCATTATCCCAATTAGACAATGTCAAGATGAAGACTGTGTGCAGCATTAGAGGTCTTGGGACCTGTGATAGTGTAAGATCTCATTCTCTATCTAATATGAAAAGATGAAAACAGCTTCCTTTATTTTAGCTTTATGTGATGCATCCTAGTTTAGGGTGAAATGTATAGATTACAGTATAATTGGTTTGAGAGTCTAATTTCTCATGGATCATGCAACTAAGATGGCACTGACTGCTAATGCTCTAATTTACTCATTTTCTATATCTCTACATGCTGTGCATGTTCTTTAATTAAAAGCAATTAGATTTAATAGTGTGCCCTTTTAGTTGGTACCAAAGCATGGTATAATCATCGGACCTTTCAACGTCTTGGTATCTAGTAACACTGATTTTCAAAGCATTCCTTATCTCAGAAACATTAGAAGGGGTTAGAAAGGGCTTCTCAGAAAGTCTCTTTAAATAAATATATCCTCCATGGCAAATTGATCAGACCTCAGTATAAGGCATTCCATGCTGGCCTAAACTGGACATTGGATACTCCATCATACTCAGCCTTGCCAGTAAGAATATTCTATTCATTGTACGGAAGGATTTCGGAGGTTTCTTGTGTCTTTTAGTATTATCTGCTAATGAGATTAACAGTGACATCACCCCAATGTATACTTATTTCAGTAGTAAATATTTGAGGGAATATTATACTGGATACTATAGATGAACATGTACATGCCAGACTGTCTAAACTTCTAACTGTGCTTTCTTAGTTGCAGTTTACTGCTTAGTTTAAGTTGTAAGATTCCTTATTTTAAGATTAAAAAGCCTCATTATCCCAGGCAATGTCAAACTGAAGATTGTGTGTGACTTTAGAGTAAGTCTTGATTTACTGTCTCTACTTAAGAGGTGCAATTTTAGTGATTTGGCCTTCACTTTAGTTAAGTCTGTCACTTTAGAAATCCTATGAGCTAACTTTTAAGTGAATCATACACTAAGGGTACATTTAACATTATTACTTACCATACCAAAATAAAATATTACATCAGTTTGAGTTTCCATGAAATCATATCTTCTGGGCCATTAAAAGTGTGATCAGAGAATACATGGTCATTCATGCATATTAATATGACTCCTGAGTTCATAAAAATGGTAAATTTTAACATTTTGTGTAATTAATGATAGTAGAGATTTTAAAGAGCCCATTATCCAAGGGTGACATGGTGGCACAGCAGTCTGCATTGCCACCTCACAGCTCCAGGGTTCCCAGTTCGACCCTGAGCTCGGGTTACTGTCTGTGTGGACTGTTGCATGTTCTCCCCATGGGTTTCATCGTTGCTCTCATTGTTCAAAATCATGCAATCTTGTCTGTGCTAAATTGCCTCTAAGTGTGTATTAGTGTATGTGTGGTGCCCTGTGATGGACTGGTATCTGGGGTGAATTCCTGCCTCGCACCCAGTGTTACAGGGATAGGCTTCAGATAAAGCAGTATAAAGCAGTTACTGAAGGTGAATGATGATTTTTCAGTATCCACACCAGATTTATTCTTTCATTTATTTGTATTTTTGTTTCCATTGACAGGGCTAATCTTTATGTTGCTAAACTGGGTATATTTTTTGGGAAGATTTAATAAGCAACTTATGACCATTAAATTTTGCTTAACAGACGTCGACTCAAATCAACCTTTTTCCAGACAACATATTCTAGCAATTTCATGGTCTTTTATACATTTCACTCCGCTTCAAAAGGTGCTAGCATTCCAACAAATTACTATTGCTGATATTCTTCCTCTGCTGCATAGAGAAAGTGGCCAGGCTGCAGGTAGCTGGACAACAAACGCAGTCTGGGCGTGGAGCTATTACAGACAGGTGATGCCTGGTGTAATTATTATGATGTTATATATGTTGCTCCCTCGCTCAAGAAGCTGAAAATTCCTAGTCTGTATAACAGAGACATATAGTATATAGGGATGCAGAGAAGACCAAATTTGAAGAAAAAGAGGGGAAAGGGGAATGAATTTGAATGTAGATGTCCTCCTCACAAAACATTATACTGCAGGTAAATTGTTCCATTCTGGACTTCTCCTGGACCAGCACTTTATAGCCAAAGTAAACAAAAAGGAAGCTGAGAAAGTACTTTACTCATTCTCATGGTTACCGCTAATGTCCCACCAGAGCCTCTGTCAAAGTGGCCAATTTGCACCACTGCATACTTATTACCATTGGAGAACTTATGAGAAGTGTTGTTTTACTAGGTCTTCTCTACTTCTACAAAGAAAATACAGAGTATATGGAGAGAAATATTACACCACAATCAATCCTTCGCCAGAGCTGATTAGAACACATAATTTCGAGTTTTTCATTTAAAGTAACTCCATCTGTCAAGCAAGTAAAAAAATCATGATATGGAGCACACTGCTGACCAATTCCTGAGGTTGCTGGCTTGGAATTCAGGGGTGTCCCATGAGGTAAGCTTGCCAGTAATAAAAAAAGAGAAGTAATGGATTCTGTAGTCTGTAAATCCAGTAGCCCAGTCATTACAACACTGTATGACATGGGCGAAACCCTGCTGTCCTCTCCTTGATCTCAAAATAAGGGGCACACTCTGCCCCTTTCCCAAATCAACCCTGTTTATTTGCTGCATGCTAAAGAATTTCCCATGTGCGCACAAACCACTCAAGTCTGGCGCAGCTTAATTGTTCACTTGACTCGTTCCATTGTGCTGCTGTCTGGGTTGTGGCTGCCAACTTTTTCTTTCCCAATTATGGCAAATATCAGGGTTGTCGTTTGTGTGAAATAGAATGTGCAAAAAATGAAGATAAATATGAAATCATTTTAATTAAAAGAAAGAATGAAAACAAAATTAACAGATATGTGTGTATAAGAAGTTTATATAAGACTATTTCACTATGAAGTAATTTTGAACCAAAATGTTATTCTACTTCTTTACTGATTCACACTCATGAATTTAATTGGGAGGTGATTTGTTGTCCTCAATACGAGGTAGTAATAAAACATTACCTCCTGGAGGACATACCCTAGCACAAACAATTAGTGAAAACACTTCCACAATGGACTGGTGCTGCAAGGCTGTGCAATGGTGATATGGGTCCTCATGAGGACATGAGGTCAGTAAACTGCCCCATAAGCCTGATTTTTTTTTTGGCTTTGAAATGGTGAAAGTATAAGTGAAAGGAATGCAATAAAGACCAGTGCTGCATCAGCTGAGGACATCTGAAAGGACTTTAGGGCTTGTTGCATTGCCTCCAGCAGTAAATGACTCATACCTCGGAGAAGGCCCACACTAAATAGATCATCTTAGCTCATTTCCAATCCACTGTGTGCCTACGGTGTGGAGGGCTTTGATGATATAAGAGAGACCAGTGAAGTGACACAATTGAAAGGCATAAAAGAAATGACAGATAATAATTCAAAAGTCCTCGGATGATAAATAGTGTGCCGTTGTAGGATTGCTCAAACAAAATCCTACCAGAATCCCTCCATAACATGTTGCAAAAGCTGCTGATGCTTTCTTGCAGCATTATCACAGCCATTCAAATTTGTTATGATGACGGCCTGACTGGAGCCTTATCTACAGTATTTACCCTGGCTCCTCAGAAAGGGCTGATCCAGTGACTGGTGTGTATTAAATTCAGAGAATAAAGGGAATTGGACTGGATGAGGGATAAACTCGAGGGGTTATACATGCAGCGTACTGGCTCCTGGAATCTTTCCAGTGTATCCCAAAGAGGGAGTTACATCAAGAAGAATTCACTGAAACAGCAGACTAACTACAAAGGTGAAACATGAACTGTGTCAAAGCTAATTATGGACTTCAAAACACACAAAACCTAAGACTTTAGTGATAAAAAAGCCACAGTAGACTCAACAATCTCAAAAATCAATCTTTTTTTTGGGATTCCAGACTCGTCATTGAAACTCCACACTAGACTGGTCAAGTTGTATAACCCCCTAATCATCCTTTGCATGAGACACTCATTTCTGGGTTAATATCTACCAATTTCACAAGCATATACCATTTCCTATATTTTGTTAGTGGTTCTTAATGCAGATTGAAATCCATTGCATCATGCCAGATTCGACACAATAGTTGACAGAAGTTGCTATTTAATTTATTGCAGGAGAAAATGAGGTCATATTTAAGAAAATCCACTGTACACAGCAGGTGTGAGGATTGAAGTGGAAGGCGCATTCCTCCAGAGCCTTCTGAGAATTGCACTGGAGATTATCAGCATTAGCATTGGGATGTCAAATCACAGCCTGTCATGTTTGTATCATGCCACACTTGTGCATATGGCAGCTGCTTTTCACCCCTGAATTAAAGAATATCTGGGTGCCCATACACACTGTGGCTTGAGCGCTGTCTCTAGGGCAATATGGAAAAACACTTACGGTTTTCTGCTTTTATTTGATTTCATGAGTGTGTCTCTGCCAGAGAAAGCCACTTTCATGTGGGAATGTGGAGTAGCTCACGCTTGCCCCTCAAAAACTGCCCTCTCACGACAATAGGACACGCATGGATGTCTGGTCTGTGTCAGGAACATAGTGTTGTCTGTGTGGATCATTGCCTTAATATGACTTGGAAGGGACTATGAAAGGAACGGAGCAAAAGTACAATTAGTGTAGCAGGCGGTATGTATGCATTTTGTTCCTTTAGTAGGTGGGGTTAAAAAAAAAGATGTTTATAATGTCAAAAACATCTGGCATTAGCGGCAGTGTCAGAACTTATGTCCAGAATGGTTGTACTTTGATGTGAAATGAACTTTTAAATGAGTGGGAAATTAGATGAGTGTAAAATAAACAGGAATGTTTAACTCCAGTCCTGGAGAGTCAGAGCACTGCAAAAGGGTTTTTTCCCTTGTAACACTTCATATTCAGATTATGAAAGGTTTGCTAATGAGCTAGTGAATTCATCACATGTGCTAAATCTGGAAAAATGCTATACTTTGTAGAACTATGGTCTTTCCAGACTTAGCTCCCATGCTAGGGAGTGCTGAAAGTAAACATTATGTAATAAATACACAAAATCTATTCATTCATTCATCCTCAGTAACCGCTTTATCTTGGTCAGGGAAGTGGTGGATCCCAGGAATGCTGGGCATGACGCATACTTGGATGGAACACCAGTCCATTGCAGCACAGCGTGCAAACGCATTCATACCTGTGGCAAGTTACCTAACAGCATGTTTTTGGTAGGTGGGAGGAAACCTGAGAACCTCAAGGAAACCCATGAGGACACAGGGAGAACTTGTGAAACTCCACACAGCTCAGGAATGAACCAGGGACCCTGGTGCTGTGAGGCAGCAGTCACCCAGGAAATGCATTATAATACAACTATATCACTACTTTACATTATCTTTCCAGACGTCATCTTTCAGGGTTTCATATTAAACTAATGGGCCCTCTGTGAATCCAAGCAACCTGTAGTTCTTCTGTGGTGGAAAGGTTATTTTCAGGAGGTTGCTCATGGTATTAATTCCAGCCCACTCACCCCCTTACCCCATTTACCCCAAACCCCCAAGACACACAAAGACACATGCATGAATGCAGAGACACTCTCTCTCTCTCTCTCTCTCTCTCTCTCACACACACACACACACACACACACACAGTTTTTCTCTCCAATTTGGCCACCTGCCATTTCTCACCCACGAGCCAGCTCGCCCCTATCATACTCCAGCTCTGACCCTCATTTTAATGCTTTATTGCTCACATGTAATCGCTTTCTTTCCTCTTCTCTGGATAATAAAATGGTCTAAGTTTCAAAAAGTGATTTGACTTGAAAACAGTTTTGATAGGGGAGCACTCTGTAGTGTTGCACATAATGCTACAACAGTCGAGACAACAGGTTATCATTTTTGTCTGACTTACTTTACAGCAAATTTTGCCTCCTGCACTATTGGTAGGAAGTCCTTATTCACAAGCAGTCAACTGGATATTTACGCAGTTTTTCACATCACCATACTGCATACACCATAACAAAAGATTAGAACCTAAAGCATCACACAGTGCCTCTTCCTAGTCGCATTCAAACAAATACCTTTGGACACTGGTCTCAGTTTATTATCATCTGTTGCAAAATTGGTTAGTTTGCTGTTGTATTTTGTCTTTTTATGTCCGTAAAGTCCATTAGGCAAGTGTTGTAATGGCATTATAATAGTGCATGCTTTTGATCGTCTGTTCGGGCAAGTGAGGTGGCAAAACTGCAGTGAAATATCTGAGAACGAGGCTGTTCATTCTCATTTGGATCTCACTGCTGAACCCACTTTCTGCTGATGCACTCTCAGATTTAGTTGCTGCAGTTTCAGCTGTCAGAGTTTGGAATCAGTATCACTTTAAAAAACATGCTGATGTAAATAAAACCAAAAAACATCTCATAATTAATGGTTTCACAATATTGTGGTTACTGTGACAGCCCAATAAAACATGCAATCGAACAAAACATGTATATAATTAAAATGCTGTAGTGAAATGAATGTTGTGCAGTTACCTTATTTCTTATTTATTTATTCATGAAGTGTTTTCTCTTTATTATGTTGCCTATGAAACAAGCACTATAAAAATCAATTTGCTGTTCTAATTTGTTAACAAGCCTAAGCAAATCTAAATATCACAGTCACCTATCAAGAAAATGTCTGCTCAGATCATGGTATTGTATTTCTGCCAGGGTGCCCATGCCTACAATCCAAGACAGAAGAAAACGAGTCTCTTTCAATAAATTGTCTCAAGAGCATAATAATTTCTGACATACCGAGTACCAAATCCAATTCAATATGTGAAATAACATGGTGCTTACTGATGCATGCTGGGTATTGTCTGATGCTGTGGATAAATCCAATTTCTTTGAGACAAAATATTTCTTGGGATCTGAGAGACATGTGGCATCTATAAAACTTCTGTCAGCCAGTTATAGCTGGCATAAATTCATGCGCAACAGCACGAAACAGTTGTTCACAGTATTTTTATTGAAATATCATATAACATTATATGAAGTTCTATGAAAATTACAAAGTACCAGCAGTTTTTTTCATAACCCATAGAGAGCTTGAATTCAGATCCAGCACTAAGGCAAAGCTCTTGCCATGATATGTTTATTCTCAGACCTCTTTCACTGGCTTGAGTTAGCAGTCTGTCTTTCCTGAGTGCTGATAATCCCTGAGCTGTGTGATTCCACTGGGATAGTAACCTGAGGTGTGTGCACATGTGGCTCAGCTCCTCTGTTTGGTCCGCTGAGGCCTGTGTGTTCTGCTCGGGGGTTTTGTGAATGGAGCCTGTAGGGGGCTGGAGGTGGGAAACTGAATCCCTTGGGATCGTTGAGCGTCTGCTCACACATGAGAGTGCCTGCTCTGGAGGAATTATAGGAGCTGAGAGGCCTTAATGCCTGGCCAGCTGTTAGTGTTCCCATTGTGCCACTGAAACAGGAACCAGATGACAGGCTTGAGGGAAAAGTGATAAAATGCTATTTTGCATCCTGACTTCTGTGTGCGTCAATGCACAGAGATTAATACTAGAGTTGATACGATAGGCTGTTATCATTGCTGAGAGTATCTGTCTAAATTTAGATAGTTTGGAATATACAGAAGATTCTTTGTATCAGTTTACTTGATATCTTACACTGATGCCAACATCTTATGTGTGTTGGCGTAAGGATAAACTCCAATATAAACTCCAGGGGAAGAGCACAATGAATTCTGAAAGGAAATAAAGTGAGTTGATTCAGGATGGATCCTATGTAATGCGTAATGGACATCTTTAACCACAGAATTTTCACAGTCCTTATCCTCTGCACCTGGAAGATATCTTTCTTTGAAATCTCTCCTGACTGTGTGATCGCTCAGTGGCTCAGTATAAAGCGCATTCTCAGATCCCTGGCATCTGTGCCGTGTGCAGAGTGTGACTCTGGCAAAGCCTGACAGGCTCAATTAGAGCCTTTTTTCTGTGTTACCTTCTCCTTTTGTCTATAAAATTGTAGTCTCAGATAATCCTAAGGGTTTAAGTGGAATTCACTGGATGATTTCACATGCCATTTTTGTCTTATCTTTAAGCGTCTGCTTCTCTTGTTTAAAAATTATTTTTAGAATTTTTTAGAATAATAATAATAACATGAGCAGCTATTATAGTTTCTTGAAGGATAATTATTCAGTCAAGTAGTTTGTATAAGACTATGTAACAAATTTTTATTTTATTTATTTATTTTTTGTTCCTGGGTAGTAAATATTATTTCCTAATTGTGTATACTGCAAAAAGTATAGAAACTTTGCTTTTGTGACCAGGACACTGGTATTTTTAAATTTATCTATTTTCATTGAGAAAATGCATCTTTTCGTTCACTTCAAGTCAGAAAAAAAGAGGTAAATTTCAAAATATTGTTTTTTTCTGAACTCAAAGAGGATTACAACAGCATCAAGACATTGCTGGACACCTTGAAGTATGATTAATACCACTGGGAGGTCATCGGAGACTATCTTTGTCTTTGGGATAGCAGGGACACCAAAGCACACTAAAATGGCAGGACTGGCCAATACGGACTGAGTTTGTGGGGAGGAACAGCATCAAGTGGGAGCCATTGGTGGACCCCTGGAAGGTGCTGATGGCACCAGTGCACATCAAATTGGGCCTTATGAAACAATTTATCACAGCTTTAGATAAGGAGTTGGCAGCCTTAAAGTACCTTCAAGACTTTTTTCCTAAGCTGTCTCAGGCAAAAGTCAAAGCCGTTGTCTTCATAGGTCCACAGATAAAGAAGATCCTGGAGTGCAAGGAAATCCCCAAGAAGTTTACTAGGAAGGAGAAGGCAGCTTGGAACAACTTTGTCGCAGTGGTTTGGGACTTTCTGGGCAATCACAAAGCCGAAAACTATGTGGAACTATGTGGTTGAGACTCTGGTGAAAAACTACGGCACAATGGGCTGCAGGTTGTCTCTCAAAGTCCATATCCTTGATTCTCATCTTGATAAAGGAGAACATGGGAGCATACTCAGAGGAGCACGGTGAGCACTTCAATCAGGTTATACTGGACTTTGAATGCCGCTACCAGGGAAAATATAATGAGAATATGATAGGAGACTACCTGCTTCGTGAACGTGATTTACAATATAATCGTAAATCTCAAAAAAAGCTACTTACTTCTAAATCTTTTGTGGTCATTTTTGTATAACTTTAGTATAAATACATGTTAATTTTGATTCATATGTTTCTTTGACTTTATGTGAAGGAAAAGATGCAAATTCGCCTGTTTTCTCAGTGAAAATATGTAAATTTCAAAATACAAATGTCCTGGTCACAGAAGCAAAGTTTGAGGGGATTAATAGCCATTTTCTATACTTTTGAGGCATAAGCAATTAGAAAATAACACTTACTACACAGGAACAAAAAATTGTGTTACATAGTGTAATGTATTATGATTATTCTGCACTTCTTAATTAGAGCAAAATCCTTCATGAAATGATTTTTTTTTCTGACATTATAATGATTCTTGTATCAAGACTGACTATGATATTTTTGACACTAGGAAAAGCAATTAACTTTAGCACACAACAGTAATATTCAATCTAAGACAAAATGTTAAAAAAAAAACCTCATTGTCTTACGTGCTACTCCTCCATCCTACTATGCCTTAGCACAGATTCTACAGTCATACAGTCACCACCTGTGTCAAGGTCATGTCAGAGTAATGTAGTTGGCTGCCATACTAATAGCAATCTGTCTTTCAAAAGCCATTTATAAAACAATTCATCACTCATCACTTCTGTGAAGCAGATGGTTGCTTTACAGATACTGGTTTAGCATCAACAGTTGTGACCAGTGTCAGGGTCAGAGTCAGACAGCACACACTGTCACTTCCTGCAGGCACCCAGTGCTGGAATAACAAGGTTTCAGTTAAAGACACTTCAGTCAAAGACTAAATTATAGATCGCCTAGAAACTTTGACACATACATAAATACATACAGATATTTATGAATATTAAACATTTTCACCTTAAAAGATATTTCAGCAGCTGAAATTCAGTGTTCGACATTATATGTACATGTCCTGAATACAGAGTACACACTTAAGAAGGACCTTCTAAGTCAAAGTAATTATGGTTCAAAGTAAATCTCTGGCACTCCTCACAAATTGGCAGTAAGTATTGAAAATTCTGGTTTATAATCCTCAGCTGTAACCTCTGGAACACACAAAGCTTTTGGACAGTTCAAAGCCACATGTATAGAGAAAGACAACAAGGACATCTGGACCTGGTCTTGCATTCACAAGGGGTGAAAAACCACAGGATAAGACGGAAATGCAGAAAATACAACACAACACAAAGAGCCTCTTCAGAAAACTCTTAAGATTCAAAAGGAACAAAGCAGCCAATAACAGCTTGCTCTGAGCATTTATATCAACGAAACATTTGTGTCGTTGACTGTTTAAGGAAATGAAGTGCAATTTAGCCTGTTGCCCAAACCCAAACTTGTGGATCTACCCACTTGGTGCACATTTTCTTTTTGCATGTGCAGTGTGAGTCTGGCCTTGACTACATGAAGTAAATCGGGTGGAACCAGGCTAATGTGCTGTGCCTTGGAGCTACTCTGGCTTCCTGGGCTTCCAACAGTCTTTCTCTACTCATTTTTCAGATGTCCACAAGAATGGATACCTTCAGGCTAAAACACACTTGTGTATAGGGGGTTGCTAGATGCTTCTGGTGGACCAATTGTTCTGGGAAAAGTAGGATTAGAACTTGTGAACATTTACATCATGATGGGTATCACTAACCTTAAGGGAGAAACAAATCAGTGTTGTCTAATCAATAGATCTATTCTTGGTACAATGTCGCAACTCCCTTGTATACTACCAGTGTTATGTCCTGCAGTTTAGGTGGATGTATTTTAGGGCTCATTTAAGAAGGGATAATTGTAGGATCTCAGTGACATGTAATTGGTCCATACTTATGGCTCCTGGCATTGCACCAAAGTAATATGGTAACACTTATACGACCTCTGCAGTCTCATATTACCAGTGCTGATAAGGTGGCGAGCAGTATTTACTTAGCAGGACTTATATGGTGTTTGGACCCCTATTATTTTTGAGACTCAACAGAAAAGTGGTGTGTGTCTTAGTTTATGAAACAATTTCTTCATCCTTAATTAAAGAATCTAAAAACAAGAGAAATCACAAGAGAAGTGTTTCTACCCAAGGAAGGTTGCAATATGATTTGCATGTACAGTATATTTGGAGAGATTCGTTTTCACCAGTGATCTTCATTAATGAATGTAATTGTATAATTTGAGCCTATGTGAGCAGATTAACACCCAATGAAATTTAGCAGATCATAACACCAGCTGTTAGGCTCTGAAGATGAGGATGCCAGACTAATGCCAGCCTTTCCGTTCTCTAGTGGTCATATATCCCATGATCCCTTCTTTTTAAAAATATGTATGCATTGCCTTGTACTGTATTTCAAGGCATCGCATGGCTTGACAGCTGAACATCTCAACTGAACTCCATGCTAAAATGTGTGTTAAGTGTAAGCATACTGTATGTGTTAAGCACGAACTATGGAACTGTAGTCTATAGTAGCGTCTTTGCACCTGTTCCTGACATTACTTGAAACCCGTTTAGCTTCACTTCCAGTTCTTTAAAAAAACAAACAAACAAACAAAAAAAAAAACAGGCAAAATGTTTCATTACCCATATTTGAAAACTATGAGGATAGATTGCTTGCAGAGAAATAATTATGTTAGTGAGTAGTTGGAAATACAGTACTGTGCAAATGTCTTAGGCACCCAATTTTTTTTAAGTACAAACTTTGTTATAGGTTTTTATTTTATGACTTCTACATTATCGAGTTAGTACAAAAACATTTTAGATTTCCAAACATTAGTTTTCCAGCACAAAATGAAATGTTACAGAAAAATGTCTGTATGTCAGTAATGAAAACTGCATATTTCATAAGAGACACTTTTCAGACAAAAAAACATAATGAAGGCTGCTGGGTTTTGCTGCAAAAATAAGAAGCAAGTGTGACAGTCAAAGTCTCCAGAAGAACTGTGGCTGCTACTGCAAGATGTTCAGTAACACTTACAGCTCATTTCCTTATAAAACTGCACAAACTGTATCTGAGACTACTAATTTTTTTTTAAGCGAAGGATCGTCCCACCAAATATTGACTTTGTTGCTTTTATTACTGTTTACTGCTCTTTATAGTATTTTTTTTTAATGTAGAAACATTTAATTTCATTATTATTGAAGGCATCTTTGCTCTACAGCATTTCTTTGCATGTGCCTAAGACTTTTGCACAGTACTGTATTTCCCCTAATTGTAGAAGAATAGTAAGAGAATACTGAAGACTGTTTGAGTGCAACTCTAGCCATTACACTTCCCATTTAATTCCAGGCATTTCTTTAATACTATAAACATGCTCTTCACACAAACAGCAGCCAAAGGCAAATTTTGTTTCATGTCACATAGCCAACAAGGTCAACTTGTCAACAAATTTGTCTTAGTGAGAAGCCTGAAATATAAGGCCAACCACAGGGCAGGAAGTTTGTTGCTGATTGAGCAGGAATCAGCAATGTAATACCAATATATTTAACACTGTTTTTATCTTGATGACATGTGAAAACATCTGTTGAGTATACTGACCATCTGACCCCTACTCTCTATTAAATATATTCCTATGCCCCATTTAGTTGTAATTTCCTAATGGAAAAAAATAGCACTAATACTGATAGTAAGATATAGGCTACATTATAAAAGAGTATTTTTCTATTTGAAAATCCTATATACACATAGGATAGATACCTTTGTTAATTATAGCACCCTACCAATAAATTAGCTTTATACAGTTAGTGTTTGCGCTTATCGGCCACACACACCAAGCTGTGAAACTTGAATTGTAGCTGCAGAATACAGTATATATGATATGTGATCACCAAATAATTTCCATTATACCAGTTCCAGTGTAGAAAAGCGAACACTTTGCAAGCATTTTGAGCCCTTACTTATTGTGCTGCTTGCTTGTAGGTAATTAATATAAAAGTGAAATTATTCTTTCACACTGGTTAATTGAAAGCCCATGCACTTTTCACTTTTCATTACCATTCATTTAATTTACCTGCCTAAGTAAAACGACCTGAAAAAGTGACTTGATTGTTTTCATTAACAATTCTCTGAGTGAAAAATATCAATTTAATTGTAAATGATTACTCTGACATACAAAATGATATGGCTTGCATCATGGGGTAGTTGAAGCTCCCAGAGTTGCTGAGCACTAAATAGTAATACAAGGTTGAGACAACTCAGTACAATACACAATGGGAAAATTAACCATATGTGTGTTAGCTCAACTTGCAAAGCACTGCTTATATGCAGTAGCGTCTAACTCAGTAGCTAACCCTCCTTGATGTCTGATGACATGCTCCAGCCCTACCAGGTAAACACTAGCAAGCAAAATCTGGCAAGCTTGTGCTGATTCCAAGACGCATGTGATGTTTTGCTTGGACTGAAGCGCTGTAGCTACAGGCGTACTCAAGGGTGATGTGTAGAAAGCAACCTCTGTCTGACTCTGCTGAGCTCTGGCTAATTCCAATGAGATACTATTTTAAGCCTTACCTCATACTTTATCTTCATGCCAAAATCATAATCCCAATTCCACATGAGAAAGGACATGCAGCATGGGAGGAGCGTCTGTGCACAGTTGTTGCATTTAGCTAAATAGAGATGTTCAGTCAATGTTGGAAAGCATTACTCAGTTACAAGGTGTGTTCCATTCTGAGGCACCTTTATAGTATCTTCAAAAATGCTCCATAGGTGTTTTGGCTAAATTATACATTATCACCTTTAGTATGTTAAAAATACAACCAGACTGGTTTTTGCTGAATAACATAAAGCTTTGAGCTAAGCTAGCCGCATAAGCTTGCTGTTAATTAGTTTTTAAAAACTTTTTTTTTTGTTCAAATAAATATACACAAATAAAAAGTACTTCTTTGAGCAAAAGTTTTCACCATGTTTGCTGAAATTGTCGTGGGACTTTGGTTTGGTGAACAGAATTATTACACAGGCACCTCAGTGGACACCTGCTTTCTGACAGTCCATATCTCATCAGGTCTACCCGACTACCTGTGTCAAATTTAACCTAGTTTCTAGCAGTTTAATAGCTGGCTAACAATGTACTAGAGCTACTTACATGACAATTATTATTATTATCATTCTATAACCGGGAATTCTAGGACTGAATTTAACTTACACTATATTACCAAAAGTATTCGGTCACCTGCCTTGAGTCACATATGAACTTAAGTGCCATCCCATTCCTAGCCCATAGGGTTCAATATGATGTCGGTCCACCTTTTGCAGCTATTACAGCTTCAACTCTTCTGGGAAGGCTGTCCACAAGGTTGAGGAGTGTGTTTATAGGAATTTTTGACCATTCTTCCAAAAGCGCATTGGTGAGGTCACACACTGATGTTGGTCGAGAAGGCCTGGCTCTCAGTCTCCGCTCTAATTCATCCCAAAGGTGTTCTATCGGGTTCAGGTCAGGACTCTGTGCAGGCCAGTCAAGTTCATCCACACCAGACTCTGTCATCCATGTCTTTATGGACCTTGCTTTGTGCACTGGTGCACAGTCATGCTGGAAGAGGAAGGGGCCCGCTCCAAACTGTTCCCACAAGGTTGGGAGCATGGAATTGTCCAAAATGTTTTGGTATCCTGAAGCATTCAAAGTTCCTTTCACTGGAACTAAGGGGCCAAGCCCAACTCCTGAAAAACAACCCCACGCCATAATTCCTCCTCCACCAAATTTCACACTCGGCACAATGCAGTCCGAAATGTACCGTTCTCCTGGCAACCGCCAAACCCAGACTCGTCCATCGGATTGCCAGACAGAGAAGCATGATTCGTCACTCCAGAGAAGATGTCTCCACTCTAGAGTCCAGTGGCGGCGTGCTTTACACCACTGCATCCGACGCTTTGCATTGCACTTGGTGATGTGTGGCTTGGATGCAGCTGCTCGGCCATGGAAACCCATTCCATGAAGCTCTCTGCGTACTGTACTTGGGCTAATCTGAAGGTCACATGAAGTTTGGAGCTCTGTAGCAATTGACTGTGTAGAAAGTCGACGACCTCTTTGCACTATGCGCTTCAGCATCCGCTGACTCCTCTCCGTCAGTTTACGTGGCCTACCACTTCGTGGCTGAGTTGCTGTTGTTCCCAAACTCTTCCATTTTGTTATGATAAAGCTGACAGTTGACTGTGGAATATTTAGGAGCGAGGAAATTTCACGACTGGATTTGTTGCACAGGTGGCATCCTATGACAGTTCCACGCTGGAATTCACTGAGCTCCTGAGAGCGGCCCATTCTTTCACAAATGTTTGTAAAAACAGTCTGCATGCCTAAGTGCTTGATTTTATACACCTGTGGCCAGGCCAAGTGATTAGGACACCTGATTCTGATCATTTGGATGGGTGACCGAATACTTTTGGTAATATAGTGTATATGCCCATTCCATGAGTTTCGTGAACAAGTGTTGTATTCAGCCTACAAATTAGTCTTAGGATCCCACATAAAGTGATATAAAGTGAGGACTTTTTTTTTTTGCATTGCTCTTATATATCTGCAGGGTATTTCTTTTTAAGAATTCAAAATTTGAATTTGTGCCTAAAGTGAATCTGATCCACCTTTAAAGCAGGCAACTCTCCTGCAGTGCATTTCACTGTGAGATTTATTTCAGACACTCGATAAGAGAAAGCAACCAGAGTACATCAGCGCGATGGCTGAATTACGACATGATGCAGTCCTAAAACATGGCAGGAATTTCATTGATAAATGTTTATCCTACTCCTCTCTGAAAGTAAGTCTAAGAAATTTGAACTCCTAGGTCTTGCTGTGAGCTGCAAGAACTTTTAGTCTTATTAACACTTTATCATGTTTTAGAAGCAATTCTAAAGTGCTTAATGGTTAAGAGTTCAACAGTCAGTGCAGCGGGAACAAAGAATTAGCCAGTAAGAAACTATAATAGGCTTTCCTTTCTATGGATGGTAATGCCTCCTGGAAAATGACACTTTTAGGCCTTTTTTTCATTCTCCAGTTACAACCACAACACTGATAATGGCTTTGGGATGTGATTGGAGGGTGAATGTATTTGAATGTATTTTTGGCACAAAGCATTTAATTCACAGTAAAGGAATATCCTGCTGATTGTGTGATGAATGAATGAATGACTTTTTAATGGTTTAAATTACAAAATGGGATATGTGAACATTTAATTATTTTAATATATACTGAAAATACTGTAAAATAGATGCTTAAAATATATTTTTGTGTAGCATGTCCAAGCTACTTTTTGTGTGTCAGAGGGAAAATTCAATACTCCTGTATTTCAGTCAAACTCAAAAGCTTGGTAAAGTAGTTTCATTGATTTGCACTTCTCTTACAGATCAGTGAAATTTTATTTTATGATGTCAGCATTACATGTGATCATAAAAAATCCTAAAATATTTCTGAATGACTGTAATTTAAAAGAAAAAAGCACAAGCAGTATTCCATTGTAATGATTACACCTCCTTGACGTTAGGTGCTAAACCTCAGTAAGTTAAGCTCTCCGTTGCTCCACTGAGGCAAAAAAATCCAGTTACTTGAGAATGCAACATATAAAACAACATAATTCATATGAGTGCAAAAACAATGGAGTCAAAATCCTGCTAAAGTAAGTTTTCTTAGTATCTTCATATTCCAAAACTATGAAATTTTAGCACTAAAATATCACACAGATGTCTAAAGATAACAGTTGTGCGTTCCCATTTGTGTGTGAGTTTGAAATGTCTACATATTTTCCCCCCTTCTGAATTCATTTGACTTATTGTGTTCCACTAGCTCCCAAGTAAAGGTTGGAAAATCCCTACTAGAATATTCATAAAGTACTTGTATAAAAGACCAGTAAGCAGGCAATTACATTTCTGAGAAATATTCTGAAGCCAGTGAAAGAATCTCTATTGAAACAAGAGTGACACTGGCCCACTCTATTCACATTTCACCTTCAGCACTTCATACATTAAGGGCTGGCTCTTTTGATCAGAGGACACATTCATTTGGACAGAGTAGCACAAAAAGATGGCTGAATTGAAATATAGTTCTATACATTTTTTAATTTTAATTCTTTTTTAATTTTACACTTGTCTAACAGTTTGTGGTTTAGTTAGATTTTGCATAAGAAAAAAAACACTGAGTTGCAAGTTAATAGGTACTAGATTAGTGTACCTAATAAACTAGCAACATGTATGTGAGCACAATGACATCAGATTGTGTTACTTAAAGAAAAGAAATGATTTAAAGTAGAAACTACTTACAGAAATTGCCTAGATGCAGCTTCTGCAAACCAGACAGAAAATGGCAAATGGGAAAAGCAGTCAAGTCTGATTCAACCACTTTGAGCCTTTGAGCTATAACAAAAGAAACAACCTTAGGGAAGCTTAGAGAAAAGGAAAAAAATCATATTCTGTACAGATTTTTAGCAAAAATGGCTTCTTATATATCCTTTAAAATCCTAGTTTTAGTTAGTTCAACATACAGGTCCTGATTTTATTTAAGATCTCAAATTTGTATGTGTATATGCAAATAAACATCACATGGTCTTGATATCAGAAGAACAAGCAATGCATCTTGAATATAAATCTAACTTTACTGCAGTAAAAATATTTCATCATTATTTTAATTACAAATTATAAAAAATATATAAAACATTATAAAAAATATTGAAAGTGATACCCATTTTGTCTACAAATGGTAGAAACAAGTTTCCACAAATGTAATATCTTTAATCCCTATCAAGTCTGCACACATTTTAACCTAGACAAACCTTTAGTACATCATAGAGGTTTTTTTTTTTTTTTAGGTTGTGTAACATTTTCTGGACATAGCTCACTGAATTTTAAGGTTCTGCTCTGGAGTTGTGGGCTAGGCTGTGGTTGAAGGGGTCAAACATTCTGGGTATAGTGTTTGGCTATGGTGGGAGAGAGGCTAGAGTTACCCCAGCTGCCCACACAGATTTTTTGGCAAGAGTCGTTGTCCAAGGTTGATATCACAGCCAAAGGTGTTACGCCCATGATAAATAAAATATCCAGATGCAGCAAAGTGAGAGGAGTCAACAGATATGTGTAAGGATTAACTAGTTGCAGATGGTGTCTCAAGGTCATCGCAAACTGCAAATGGCATTTTTCAATGGAGATTAATGGGATATAGAAACAAAATAAAACAAGGGTGCTTTTCCCAGTAACGCTGAATTTCAGTATATAACAAACCACTTAACGAAGGGCATACATTATGAATGCAGCTGTTTTGTGTGTGTTTCCCAATAGCCTTCATTATTAGAGATTTAATGAAAACGTTCTAAGAATTTCTTTGTTGACTGTTGCTTCGAGAATAAAAAAGAACAAGGGGGATGACAGAAGTATAGAAATTTCAACAATGAGGAGAAAGCTATGAGGAAAAAATTAACATTAAAAGCAATTCTTGCAAAGCAAAAGATCCAAATAAAGAAGTTGAATAGGTCAGGTAACTCATTAATTTATGAAGGACTTTAGTTCAGGAAACATTTGTTAATTAAAGAAAATTCTTAAGATGAAGTTAAAGATCTACTGAGCATTATAAACCTTTAGGGAAATGAACCTCAGAACATTATATATATAACAGAGAAATAATGAATTTATGCCTTCAAATACTGATTTTAATGTTTATGTATATTCTGGGATTTTCAGATTATATGTTGTAGTCCAAGAAAAATGTAAGTTGAAATACAGGAACATGGCAGAATTTGACTTTCATCACAACGGTTATTTTGTAATTAGCTCAGTCAGCACTCATTGTATATATTACAGTGTGTAATGTAGTGAAGTATATAGTGTAGTGCTTAGTCATCCATTCAACATTTGCCTAAAACCCCATTGCTTAATATCCAAGAGCAGAGGAATGAATAAAAAATTCTGAAAATAATTAAGCAATAATATTGTTATTGTTAAATGCAATAATAAAATGAAATAAAATATTTATGTGTTTAGTAATAGTAAGTTATGTTGACAGCAGAAGCAGAAATGTGCATTCATTATGTATTTTCTCTAATCTTTTATTTACTTATTATTTGAAACTGAGCTGCATTGCTTCTTTTGTCCTACCCGAATGTGTATTCATCACACTTTTTAATTATAGGCATTCATCAAACATCATCTTATTAGATGTCAGATTCTTGGACAGAGGCTTCATGATGGTTCTGCTGTCATGCATTGCTGAGTTTGTATGTTTTGTATCATAGCAACTGAATGGAGGCAGACTCTTGGATGGCTGTTGGAACTGCCTCGCATTCAATGAATGGGCAATATTATCAGGCGTCCATAAGATCTCTTTGTGCGTTTGACAGCTCCTTGTCATTTTCATGGGGGTGTGGATTTGTGAAGTTGCAGCAGGAGGGCCCTGTGAAAGACGGGCATTGCTAACACGTCACTTTAATGCCAGGTCAAATCAAAAGGGCATCAGTGCGATGCGATAAATCAGACACTGGTGGTTACTTTTTTAGCTAGACATAAAGCTTCACTTACTGATTTTTTAAAATCTTCTAGTGTTTTTAGTTAAGGACAAAAGTGCTGGAAATGTAGGCTAGTCTGACTGGCCAGTGAGCATTTCCTCAGTCAGTATTTGCAGCTGTCACTGACCGCATGAATGTTAAATACATTATTTCTGATGCTGTACAATGTATTTGTTAACCTCCCAGGATGCATCAGGGCATCTAGTTACAAATTCCTCACTCGCATAACTATCTTTTCTATTAGTTTCACTGTGGTTACTAATTAATTCAGTGTAGTTACTGAATGATATTGTTCAAAGGTGGATAACAGAATAATAACATATAGGTTAAAGTATTGCTTTCTAGATGATCATAACTTGGAGTATTATACGGAGACACCTGTTTTGTGATGTGCTAAATGAAGTGTTTATTGAAACTAGTTACACTGGATTTAGCAAACAGCTTAAAAAATAAGTGGGGTAATACAGCCCCTATTTAGCTACCAATGCAGTGTGCCTGAGTGTCAGTGCTGCAAACATAAATAAAGTCGTGTTGGCCGAACTACCAAAGGAGAGTGTAGCAGGAACGTGGTGAAGTTTAGCAGAATGTTCAGACTGAATGCGTTTAACTTATTTTGAGACCCTACAACCATAACAGTACATGAACTAAGCATTTAAATGTGTTACCTGTGTATTAATCGTCCTTAGTCCCTGTAGGTAATGACCAATTGAATTCCTTTTGTCAACACAGCCACCACCAGCTATAGACAGTGTACCAGACTCACTCTGACATCGCTGAGCTGTCTGTTGGCGGCGGCTGCTTGATCCATGGCACTTGTGGCGCCTTGTGTCAAGTGTTTAGGGAGGTGCAGGGTGTGGGGTGATGGCTGAGGTGCCAGAGCAGCTGTCTGAGCCAATCTGTGTGCATTTGAATAGAGTGGCTTAAGAATACCGTCATCCTCTCACATAATATTAAATTGTATTATTTAACAGAAGAAGATTAGGTTTCAAATATTCAGAGCCTGATGATACAGTTGTTTGTACTGAGTGTGTAGAATTTTAATGGAGAAATAATATGTTAAAGAAAACACGGAAGGAAAACAGACAGTCTATAATTGTTGAATTCAGGGTCGCTTAGGAGAAAAAGAAATGCTATAAGACTTTTTTCCTAGACCAGAACAAGAGACAGCACGTAACATAAGATGAGCCAGCAATGCTTGGCCTTGGTGCATCCTTCCCCCGTGGTGCCTAATCAAAGCGGATATTGAAACTGCAACTTCAATTTAAAAGGAATTTATCTTCATCATTGTAAAGAGGCCTTAGCAGGCCTACAGGATGCAGCACATTCATGGCTGATAAACCACTCTGATTAATGACATGGGCATTATAATGCTTGTTATTTGGTCTGCACAAAGTGTCACATGGAGCCAGATTTGTGCCATGATGAATAAAGGTGAAATGGGAGATAACGGACATGAATATTACTATGCCATTTAAAACCTTTCTCTGAGATCCTCTGAGACCTAAATACATCCAAGAAGAAGATCTTTAGCCAAACGAAGCATGTGTTTGGCTAACTGACTGGACCTGCTCTAACAAAAGACATTTTAAAACAAATATGTTCCGGAAAGGGAAAAAAAAATATCAGTGCTCATTCTTCCTAATCACACATTTTGCTGCAGCAACATCCCATGCTTCTCTCTATCAGTCCAACTACATCACAGAAGTAGCATTTAATCATTTTAGCTTCTAGACCAGCTTCAGGCACAGCTGTAGAAAGTGCCTAGTTAGCAATAGTAACCTATCTCTCTACTTGCAATAATGGCCATAAGGTTACAGTAAGAATGCTAGTGATACTATAAGATCTAATATACACTTTA
This sequence comes from Pangasianodon hypophthalmus, assembly GCF_027358585.1. NCBI lineage: Eukaryota > Metazoa > Chordata > Actinopteri > Siluriformes > Pangasiidae > Pangasianodon > Pangasianodon hypophthalmus. Next base: position 19,893,932 of record NC_069713.1, read on the forward strand.
CAGATTTTCAGAAGATAACAGTGTGTATGACCCAGGGATCTTGCCCTAGAATGTTTGGATTTGGTCCAAGAGCAGGTGTTTCTCTTGGCAGCCAAGCACTAGAAATCAAGCTTTAGAGCCAGTGCCACTGACAGAATCGAGCTCTCAAGTGTGCACCATTCTCCTGTGTCACACTGTACATTTGTTAAATGGCTGGCTTAGTGCGACTTTACTGACTGACAAGCGTTGATATAGCCATGTATCATCTCCCTGTCAGTGCCTGACTGTACGGTGCTACATACTTTTAAAGTCAAGGACAGCAAAGTCTGTTAATTTGAATGTAATTAATTCACCCCAAAGACTTTGTTATGCAATACATTGATATTAAACATTGATGAACCTAAGTATAAACAGTGAATTGTAGATATGCATGCTGTGTGTGTGTGTGTGTGTGTGTGTGTTGCATGCTTCAGATTTAAAGCAATGACAAAGTGCATAGTCTGACCAACACAGACAGCGATCCCAAGGTGAATGGCGCGAATGTTATTTAGGGGTATCAAATTTACACTCACCTCCTGGTTTGTTACACAACCTTCTAAATTAAGCCTTGCACAGCTGAGTGATTCTGTTAAAGGACAAATGTAGTGCAGTGAAACGCACACGCACATGCAAACAAACACACACACACACAAACACACATATGTTTTGTGGGGTATTTCCATTGGCTTGTGTGGTACTGTAGCTTAATGATGTTGTGCCTACCCCTTACCCTAACCAACTTCAGTAACCAAAAGGAAATCTCTTTCTTTCTTTCTTTCTTTCTTTCTTTTTTTAATAAAATGCATTTAAAAATGGAATTTTCCTCATGGTGATCATCCAAGTGTTCCCACAAGGTTAAACTGTCATATATTTCTATCATTCTGGGGAAATTTGGTCATGGTCTGAACTAGGAGTTACAGCTTTTTCTCCAGTGCATACATTACATTTATAATTATGTTTTATTTTAAAAGAATAGTACTGTTATGAAGTGAAAAATGTTTCTAAAAAACACTATTGTTGTAAACTTTATCATAGTAATGTTTTAGTAAGTCTGGACCAGGTTGACTATTACTATTATAATTGCCTATTACAAATGGCACTTGAAACATCATCTGTTATTCAGGCATTGGAAATATATAAATCAAAGGTCAGATGTTCTTTGAGTCTGATTCCTTCCATTGAAACGTTTGTTCAGATGACACGCCAATGGATCTGAACTAACATGGACAAACAGGTTTTATGCCCACTCGATTACATACTCTCATTAAAGAAAAAGGGGTACATACCAGATATTAAGAATTTTCGAAATTCATGTAAATATTCCTAAGATTCTACTTTTCTCAAGTAGTTGTTGATAATATAACTTGTAATTTTTTATGCATTAAATTAGAAAGGAATGCAAAATAGAAGCACTTTCACTACTAGTCTCAGACTTTTGGACCCCACTACATATGATGTGTATGTTTCTATATGCTGTTCAACTTTAACCAACATAATCGTGGCCATGTAAAAAAAATACTTTCACCTACTTTTACTTAAGTAAAAAGACTGATTAGGAAAACTCCATATGCAGTAGTGAACCATGCACCTTTTCTAGTATCCTGTCCCTGACAGCTGCCATGCCGTGCTATGTAGTTTCAAGGCCTGACATGCATAGCAACACATACATTGGCTCAGATATCATGATCCAGGTGACAGAGTAGGATGTGAAGCACTAAGGAGAGAGTAAGGGGGGGGCAGCAAGAAGTACCCACAGCAGCCTCACCCATTATCAGAAAATGTGAGCTCATAGCTCACAATTTTATTGTTTCCCAAATAAAAGGCACCATGTTGATGCTCTAAACTCTAAAGACCCTATGAAATGCTGCATTCAGCAGGCAATATGCAGTAATCAAGTATCACATGCAACACAACACACTCTTTGGTACGTCATTGAAAACCACAATGCTATGCAAAAAAGAAAAAATGTTGTGGTACAACACACCATTTACTGTATTCTGTTTTCTAGACAGACGTGATTAACTTTAAATAGTGCTGGAAGTTGTTCTTTCAGGATGATCAGAGATCAGCATGCAGTTTCCCTCCTTATAGTTAACATTAAATTTTTTCTACTGCTCTGGGAGAGGATATTAAATGTGGCCATTATCATAGACAACTTTAAACCAACTATTATTGCATTCCTGTTAATGAAAAAAAAAATCTATTGAACCTTTTGTCTGAGAATTGCATTGTTTAAGTTATTGGCCAGTGGTATATCATTAAGGTGTTGTCCATTAATTTATCTTATGCTCAGCTAAACCTCATGCAAATAGCAACCATTACTAGGTAAGGCACATTCGAAGTAACCTTTCTCTGAGATAACTAACAAACAGTAGAATATTATATGATCCCAACTATAACATAAAATTGCAAAAACAAACAAACAAAGAAAACAAACAAACAAACCAAATCATCTCATTCTGTACACAATGAGAATACAGTATTGCCCAGTTCCCAAGCTCCATCACTGTTTATCATAAATCAATAAATCAGTGGACTGTTACTGGCATTGGTGATTCAGTTACACCTGGTTTGAGAAGGAAAAGTGTTTACTTCTTACTGATGCTTTATTTCTGATTCAGAGTTTGGTACTACAATGAGTAGCATTTCTGACTCATGGCTCCAGGGTCCTGGGTTTACTCCTGGGCTTGGGTTACTGTCCATGGGAAGTTTCGCATGTCCCCCTTGTTTTTGCATGGGTTTCTGCTGGGTTCTCCGGTTTCCTCCCACTGTTCAAAAACAAGCAGGTAGGTGCATAAATTGCGTGTGTGTGTGTGTGTGTGTGTGTGTGTGTGTGTGTGTGTGTGTACATGGTGCCCTGCGATGGACTGGCATCCTATCCTGGGTGAATTCTCTCGCCTAGCACCCAGTGTTCTGGGGATGAATGCATGAATGAATTAAAAGCACTAAAGCGTTTCACCTCTGAACTGCAAATGAAAATGCAGGTTGTTGTCATGGCAGTAAATTTATTTATTTATTATTATTTATTTATTTATTACCATTAATTGTAGCCACCTTCATTTTCCAATCTTAACAGCTACATCCACAGGGGCTCAGACCATTTATGGCACGAGTAATAAAATAGTGCAGATTTTACTGGCCAGTGGCAGTTATAGACCCTGCTCTTGAGTGCCTGCATAGAGATGATCTATGGTCTGTCTTGTGGCTCTGCCTTTATTGAGGATTATTTACCATGATGCTTCTTCTTATGGCCTTTGGAAGGATAACTCTCTGCACCTCTGAAA